>NC_000070.6:155056695-155356695 GCF_000001635.26 Mus musculus | reverse complement strand
TCTTACAAGGCAGGTCCCATGAGGGACAACCTGCTCTGGAACCTCTGTGCCAACCGTGAACGATGAGACTTTGCCCACCCAAACTTCTGTCTGTACCGCTGAGTGAGCACTGGTACTGAGTAGCTCAGACCTCTTCACCTTCTGTGGCCTCATTGGTACCTCTTGCCTCCGCCCCCTAGGTGACCCTTGTACTGTGTCCTCACAGATGGAGCTGGAGGAGGCCTTCCGCCTGGTCTGTCAGGGCAGGGACGAAGTGCTCATCATTCATGGTGAGTGAGCGATCTGGGGCCGGCTTCTCTTTTGCCCACTTGGTCTGTCGAGAGAAAAGCCCTGCCTTATTTATTTGGCTTGCACATCCTGATCACAGTCCATCACTAAGGGAAGCCAAGACAGGAACTCAAGTAGGGCAGGATCCTAGAGAGGCAAGAGCCAAAACAGAGATACCTGCCCAGGGGTGGCACTGCTCATGGGTGGCATCACCCAGGGGTGGCACCGCCCACAGTGGACTGGGTCTTCCTACATCAGTCATTGATCTAGACAGTGTCCCACAGACTTGCATAAGGGCCAGTCTGATGGAGGTATTTTCTCAGTTGAAGTTCCCCTTTCTCAGACAACCCTGGCTTGTGTAGAGTGTAACAAACAAGAACTGAAGGACTCTCTAATGATTGGAAGCCACCTGGAGGCTGGCAGTATAAAATCTAATAACACTCTTACGTGCTTATAAAAGTAAATTTATGGGACCAAAGAGACGGCTCAGTGGTTAAGAACACTTGTTCTTGTATAGGACCTGAGATCTGCTTTGAGCACCCACGTGTTGGCTAACACACGGCTGTCTGTAACTGCAGTCCCTGAGGGAGGATCCAATGCCTCTTCTGACCTCTGCAGGCTCCCTCATGCATGTGGTACACGTTTATACATTGAATCAGAGACGTACACACACATACACGTAAACATAAATTTTTAAGAGTAAATTTGCTTAACTAGAAATGGGTTGCTCTACTTATTTATTGTATGCATGCACATGTGTGCACGTATGTCCCCGCGTGTAAACGCGGGCCACGATCCATCAGGCTTGAAGGTAGATGCCTTTACACACTGACCTGGTGGCACAGGCTTGTAATCCTATTCCTTGAGAAGTGGTAATAGGAAGATTGAGAAACTTCTAGAAAACTTATGCTATAGAATCAGTGACAGCCAGCCCAGACCTTGTTTTGAAATAAAAAGTAAAAAAGGGCGGGGCTATGGATCCTATAATTCAACGGAAGAGAGCCTACTTAGCATTTTCAAGGCCCTGGGTTTAATGCTTAGTGCTGCTTTTTAAAATTCAGTTTTCAAGATAATGGCTGTCCTTTCTTTTCCGAGACAGGGTTTCTCTGTGTAGCTTTGGCTGTCTTGGAACTCACTCTGTAGACCAGGCTGGCCTCGAACTCAGAGATCCACCTGCCTCTGCCTTCCAAGTGTTGGGATTAAAGGCGTGCGCCACCATCGCCCGGCGGCTGTCCTTTCTTATTTCTGAGTTACAATACTAATGAGAACTGCTAGCTTCCCTTTAATGGCTCTGCTTTTTTTTTCTTTTTCTTTATTAAATTATTTATTTACATTCTAAATGTATCCCCCATTCCCAACGTCCCCTCCCAGAGTTCTTCACACACACGCATGCGCACACACATGGGGTTTGACATGGAGAAATGGTTGGGCTTTGAGTTTCTGCTGGGGAATGTCTTCCAGGGTCCTCAGCTGGGTGGTGGTAGCACTCGCCTTTAAAATCTCAGAACTCTGGAGCCAGAGGCAGGCGAATCTCTGCAAGTTTGAGGCCAGACAGGGCTGTTACACAGAGAAACCCTGCCACTGCCTGGAAGAAAGAAGAAAAAAAGAACAGATCCTTGTGGGAACTGGGAGAACTTTGATCTGACTCAGGGTGCTTCTTCCTGAAGCACGGGGTTAATGACACACTGACCGCTGACCTTATCATGTCCTTTCTTTTTATCCAGTTTTCCCAAGCATCCCAGAGCAGCCGGGCATGCCTTGTCCTGGAGAAGACAGTGAGTGTTCAATTAAAAACGTATTTGTCTTTTACCTTATGTATATGAGTGTTTTGCCTGTATGTGTGTCCGTGTATCACATGAACACCTGGTGCCTGCAGAGGCCAAAAGATGGCATCTGATCCCCTGAAACTGGAATTACAGTTACCAGCCGCCACATGGGTACTGGGAATTAAACCCAGGTACTTCTCTGCATGAGCAGCCGGTGCTCTTAACCACTGAGCTGTCCTAGCCTGGGTGCTCCAGTTTTAAATTTCCTCCTAACCTGTGCCATGTGCTGCAGGTAGAACTGCTGTCCACTATGGCAGGGCAGTAAGTGGGTGCTGTGTGTGAAGTGGGAGCCTTGAAACCTAGAGTCATTCACCCTGGTGAGGACTCTTAACCTCAAGATCCCTTTTCACTCGGCCTGGCTTCCGCACCGTTTCCGTGGCTAAGATGTGGCTGACTGGGGCTTTGTGGGCAGCTGGGGGGAGGTGAGGGAAGGAGGCATGGTTGACTCGGTTCTTAGGTGACAGAGTAGAAGATCCACAGAGTGTCCTGGTTTATCCCAGGGGGAAAATGCCCAGGCCAGAACAGCTGGACACTACATCTATGCATTTGTAGCACTACGCCTGCCCCAGTGGAGACCACCTCAGGCCCGGCCTTCTTGCTCTCTTCCTGCCTTGTCCCTCTGGGCCAGTCGGTAGGGGATGAGCAAAGCAGGTCTCAGGAGTGGTGGCATCTGAGGGGAGCTTGTCTTTGCCTCTGATTGTGTCCTGGAGGCTATGCTTAGGTGTTAAGGGGTGGCAAGGCTCCTGGGGGTGACAACTTTTGGCTTACCTGGTGTCTTAGTTAGGATTTTACTGCTGTGAACAGACACCATGACCAAGGCAAGTCTTATAAAAAACAACATTTATTTGGGGCTGGCTTACAGGTTCAGAGGTTCAGTCCATTATCATCAAGGTGGGAGCATGGCAGTATCCAGGCAGGCATGGCGCAGGAGGAGCTGAGAGTTCTATGTCTTCATCCAAAGGCTGCTAGTGGAAGACTGACTTCCAGGCAACTAGGGTGAGGATCTTATACCCACACCCACAGTGACACACCCATTCCAACCAGGTCACACCTATTCCAACAAGGCCACACCTTCAAATGGTGCCACTCCCTGGTCCAAGGATACACAAACCATCACACCTGGTTAGTGAAGAAGTACCTGAAGTTGTACAATCCACTGTGATGAGAGGCAGGTGGTTGGCCCATGTATTTTGTCTCCAGTGGGATGGGGAACCAGCCCATGGTCATAGGGTAGGAAGGCCAAGGGAGAATATCAATATGGTGTGTTTGTGCCCATATGGGGGTGCTCCATGAAGAACTGTGTGGTGTAGAACCTAGTGTTAACTCTGGGGTGTCCATGTCCCGTGGAGGGGCAGGCCTCTGTCATCTTTTATGAGTATGTAAAACGATAAAGTAAGGCAGAGGCTGGCAAGATGGCTCAGCTCTTGCCCGATGATGTGAGTTCAATCCCTGGAGCCCATGTAAAAGCAGGAGACAGCCAGCTCTACGGTTATACTCTGATCTCCAAACATGAGTACCTGTGCTCACACACCTTAGACATATATGCACATATCTATCTATCTATCTATCTATCTATCTATCTATCTATCTATCTATCTATCTTAATAAAGTTTAAAAAAGAACAATGTAAGGCATTTGAAGAGGGAAGATGAGGTCATCCTCTCTGTCTCACTTCTTATTTTCACGCCGATGTTCAGAACCCTAGCTTGGTAGCCCCCCTGATCTCCCCACCTGCTTCCTGTCTTGGTGAGTTTGTGGGTTACAGATGGTGTCTGTCTGCCACCCGGATGGCTTTTTGGCTGTGGTGACAAGATTGTGTGCATATCTTCTACCATGTATTATTGGGAGTTTTCTCCAGGAAGCTCCTGTGATCACAGGGCAGGAGGCTCAAGGTGTTTGTGGTCTGTCTCAGTCCTGCCCCAGGGTTACAAGCCTTTTGGCTTCCTGTTTGTGTGTGCATGCTGTAGGGAGGGTGCCTTGAGTTGGTGGAGTTGTTGCCATACTGTCTTGTCATTAGGTATAGAAGAGTCTGGGGTTTCTATTGAAGAGTTGAAGTTGGGTGTGACAGGGTGGGTCCCTACTGCCCTGTGGGCATGCACAGACTGTAGCTGAGCCTTAAAGGCTAAACTGCTCACATGAGAAGATTGCTGGTGTGGCGCAGTCTCAGACACTCAATTTTGTCCCAACATGCCATAGAACCTTTGCTAAGATCAGAAACTGAGCACCACAGATCTGTAGATGATTGACAGGCCAGGATCTCGCTTATGGACCACCCTGCCCTGGCTGGATGTTACACTAAGATATGGAAAAGCTTCTATTCCTCTGGAGCATGGAGTATGTGCTCTAGCACAGGGTCCCTCAGGATTTGCATATTGGTATTCTATTACACTTCCCACTTGATCCTTGTACCCATCTCTGACACAGGACCCCCCCCTGTTCTGGTTGTCCAGGGGAACTGTGTGACTTTGCTGCCTGCAAGGTTGTGTTTATAGTTTTGCTGAGGGTCAGCCTGGTAGGATGTAAATGACAAGGGTGAACGTCCTTGAGCTTTCCTAGGACAGTGTGAGGTGGAGGGATGGATACATGAGTGAACCATAGACAGAGGTGGATACAATTTTGCAAACTTTGCAGGACCTGGTTGACTTGGAGCATGCCACATTGTATCTCAGCAGATCACCTTTCAAGCCTCCGAACTCTTGGGGCTAGTCAAACTCTAATCTGCTTCTAAGCTAACTCTCTTAATTGTAGAGTGCTTAGTTAACATTCACTACTTGGAAGCAAGCAGCATTAGAGCTGTACCCACTGCTCAGCTGCCACCACCTCTACCCCATCCCACACTTCAGCAGCCATAGTGTGGCACCCCCCCACCCCCCAACTCCCTTCCCCTTCATTCTGTCTGGGTGTGTCTTAGGGTTTTACTGCTGTGAACAGACACCATGACCAATGCAAGTCTTATAAAGGACAACATTTAATTGGGGCTGGCTTACAGGTTCAGAGGTTCATTCCATCATCATCAAGGTGGGAGCATGGCAGCATCCAGGCAGACATGGTACAGGAGGACCTGAGAGTTCTACATCTTCATCTGAAGGCTGCTAGCAGAATACTCACTTGCAGGTAGCTAGGACTAGGGTATTAAAGCCCATACCCACAATGACACACCTACTCCAACAAGGCCACACCTCCTAATAGTGCCACTCCCTGGCCTAAGCATATACAAACCATCACAAGGTGGTTTGCCTGTTCTGGACACTCCATTCGGAAGAGACTCACGTGCTTCCTGTCCTTATGACCAGCTTGTTTTTGTCGGTGTCACCCTGAGGTTCTTCAGTGTTATAACTCACCAGCACTTCACTCCTTTTCTCTTTTGTTTTGGGTTTTTCTGTGTGGCCCTGGCTGTCCTAGAACTCACTCTTTACTCCAGGCTGACCTCAAACTCAGAGATCTGCCTACTTCTGCCTGCCGAGTGCTGTGATAAAAAGTGTGTACCACCACTGCCCAGTTCCTTCTGTTTTTTTTAATTTTTAAATTTCTGGGAGAATACACATAATTAAGTTTTTATTTATGTAAGTACACTGTAGCAGTGTTCAGACAGACCAGAAGAGGGCACCTATTACAGATGGTTGTGAGCCACCATGTGGTTGCTTGGAATTGAACTCAGGACCTTTGGAAGAGCAGTCAGTGCTCTTAACCACTGAGCCATCTGTCCAGCCCCATAATTAAGTTTTTAATCATCTTTTTTTTCTTTTTCTTTTCTTTCCTGTCTCCCCCCCCCCCCCCCCGTGCCCCACCTGGAGATGGGGATTTCAGTATTACCCAGGCTGCCCTTGAACTCTTGGATTCAAGCAGTGCTCCTGCCTGTTTTTTGTTTTGTTTTAATGCTTTATTTATTTTTATTTTATGTGTATTGATGTTTTGCGTGTTTTGTTTCTGTCAGAGGGAGTCAGACCCCTAGAACAGGACTTAGGGACAGCCGTGAGCTGCCATGTGGGTGCTGGGAATTGAACTCAGCTCATCTGGAAGAACAGCCAAGGCTTTTAACTGTCAAGCCATCTCTCTAGCCCCTGAATTGTGCGGTAAGTCAAGTGATGTGTGCGTGCTCACTTGGCTGCTTGCGACTTCACTGGAATTAGTTCAGTAATACTGTTGTGATACCGAAGCTATTCTAACAACTTTGGTGGCAGTCCATGTATATAAAGTCATATCGTCTGCAGGCAGCAGTGGCTCTTGTTCCTTTCCAGTGTGGGGACCTTGTGTCTGTCTTGTTTGGTTGAATTTCAGTGTTGTTGAATTGAAGCGGGAACAGCATCTGTCTGTCTTTGCCCCGGTCGTTGAGGAAAGTGTACGGTGGTCTTGTTTTATTGCTAAATGTGTTAACTGGTTTTTTAACTTTTGGATTTTAGTATGTTGATTCAGCTTCTCTCTCTTCCTAGGTGGTTGCTACTCTTATGAAAGATATTGGATTTTGTCAGTGGGTTGTTCTGTACCTATTGAGATGATCATATATATATTTAAACTTCAGTTAATGTATATATTATACTGGACAGTTCTTTATTTTTATTCACATGGGGGTATGGGAACATGAGTGCAGGTACCTGTGGAAGCCAGAGAAGGCACCAGAATCAATCCCTGGAGCTGTAGTTAAGAGAAGTTGTCAGCCACCTTATGTGAGTGTGGGTGGCTGGGAACCAAACCTGGGTCCCCTGGAAGAGCAGAAAGTTCTCTGAACCATTGAGCCATCTCTCCAGTGCTGAACTAACCAGTTTTCTACTTTGAATTTTCCTTGGATCCTGTGAATAAATTCCACTTGGTCATGATGTATAATGTCTTTTAATAGGTTACTAAATTTGTTTGTTAGTGTCTTATTGCTTTCTCTCCTTTTAATTTTTTTTTTTTTTTATATTTGACTACACTGTAACTGTCTTCAGACACACACCAGAAGAGTGCATCAGATCCCAAATGGTTGTGAGCCCGGAATTGAACTCATTATATGTGGTTACCAGGAATTGAACTCAGGACCTCTGGAAGAGCAGTCAGTGCTCTTAAACACTGAGCCATCTTGTCAGCCCTCTTTTTAATTTTTTAATGATCACTGATCCTGGTCATGATATTGAGGGCCCACCTGGATAATATAAGGATATCCATCATATCTTCTGACTTAGCCGCGTCTACAAATTAGATCATACCAGCAGGGGTTTTTTGTATTGTTTGTTTTGTGTTGTTGTTAGTTGTTTTTTCAAGACAGGGTCTCTCTGTATAGCCTTGGCTGTCCTGGTTCTCACCCTGTTTACAGCCTGGCCTTGACTCACAGAGATCCGCCTGCCTCTGCCTCCCCAATGCTGGAATTAAAGGCATTTGTGCCACCACCATGCCAGCAAGTTTAAGGGAAAGGATGCAAGTACATCTCTGGGGACACACATCACTGTTCAAATGCCCTCAGTTGGTGGCTGCCTTAGGTTCCATTTGCCCTCTGCCCCTTGTAGGTTGGTGGGTCTGGTCTCACTTCTCCCTCCATCCCACTTTGTGGGTAACCCTACACTGTTACATTGGAGGCTGTGTGGGACTGGGTTGGCTGTAGGACACCAGGTGGGGGTTGACTCCCTGGGGGTTGAGTCCCTGGTGGGTTCTGAAGTGTATGGCACGTTCATGCAAGCCAGGAAAGACTTCCAGGTTTGTCCCTTGTCTCAGTCCACAGGGTCTGTTCAGTTCTTACACCCACTGCCCTCTCAATCTGCAGAGCCAATGTGCTTGCTATCCCAGTTGTTCTTGTTAAAGATGGTGTGAGCTTCCTGGAGCTGTCAAACAGTGTCCCTGATGAAGATATGGGCAGAGAAGACTTTGGCAGGGGTATGGTCTCCAGAGGAAGCTGAAGTGGTTATTTATTCAGAAAACAGTCTGAAGCACCTTGGGACACTATGTGTGTCATCTGAAGGTGCTGGGAACAGGCAGAGGGAGTGGCTTAGTAGGGGGGCAAAGGCCTGGTCTTCAGAAGGCTTTGGTTCTATCCCCAGTGTTTGGAGAGAGGAGGAAAAATGGAGTGTAATATCCACATGACTACTGTCTTTTTTTTAAAAATTATTTTATTTTATTTATTTATTTAGTTTTTCAAGGCAGGGTTTCTCTGTGTAGCCTTGGCTGTCCTGGAACTCACTCTGTAGACCAGGCTAGCCTCAGACTCAGAAATTCGCCTACCTCTGCCTCCCAAGTGCTGAGATTAAAGGCATGCCCTACCACTGCCCGGCCTATGCCTACCATCTTATTGGCCACCATTTCTGCAGTATGACTTTGGGCAAGTGGGTGAAGAGTGTGGTGCCTGGGTTTCTCCCTCTGTAAGTGGAGTCTCTGAAGCAAATGACATTTAGAAGGTTACATGCCTATAATCCCAGCACTTGGGAGGAAAAGGACAGGAGGAGGATCAGAAGTTCAATGTTATCTTTGACTACATAATGAGTTAAGCCTGCTGTGACTAGTCACCCTGAGACGCAGTCTCAGAAAGACAAAGCAAACAGCCATAAAGACCAAGAAGGGGTCACAAGCCAACTCTCTGATAGTCGCTGTACCTGCCAGCTGGTGATCAGGTGTACAAATGCGAGTTCCCTACCAAGTGCCTCTAAAGCTTTGGGTCTTCCTCTCCTGTAATGAGAATTCTGGAATTCTAATTTCTTAAAACAAAACAAAACACAGAGGTATCGTAAGAACATGTTTTCACTTTAATCCCAGGAGTGGGGTTAAGGGGTTGCTCCCGACTGGCAGCAGCAGCAGCTGACTATGATTTGCCTCGTGCTTTTAGCAGAAGCACGGTTTTGCCAGCCTCAGATAGTTCTGCAATTGTGTGACATTTGGAATTCTGGGGACTTTTCAGAGGGTGCATAAATGCTAGGGCCCCAAGAGGCAGGGTTGTTTGGTTTGTTAGTAGACGAACTCAAAGAAGAAACAAGAAGAAATAAATTAGATTCAAGGATCTCTCTCCCCTCTCTTTTCTCTCCTATCCAGTGATAGGAGGTGAAACTGGGCAGGGGTGGTTGGTTAAAGGGTGGGGGGAAAAGAAGAATCCACAAAGTAGCTAGGCCTGCCACAAAGTAGCTAAATGCAGGTACACTCTCCTTGTCATGGAGATTGGGAGGAAGTGAGCCTGGTTCAGGGTGGGTGGACTTTGTGGATCACCAGGTGGTTGTCAGGGAGATCCAGGTAGAGTGGTAGATTATCTCTGAGCAAACTGCCCAATCTTTTCCAACTTCCTGAGACTCTAGTATTTATAGGTAAACCTATTATTTTGTTAAAATTTTACTTTCATTCAGACTTGTCTCAGATTATTTGCAACAATTTGGGAAAGCTACTTTTGCACCTAAAATAGGCTTCTAACAAAATTAGCAATCAGCCAGTTCAGCTCCCATTTTCTAGCGGTTTTTGCAGAACTGGATATTTTGGGCTGGACTGGAAGAGAGAAATTGGCCAGACAGTGTTTGTGGTGTGATGCTAATTTTTACACTGGGCACATTTTTCTTGTTGAAGTCCATCATGGAGGTCGTGGTTCGGTTATTGTATGATTCTGTCAAGGGCTTGCAAACTTGCTAGTATAGGACCAGGAACTAAATATTTTTGGGCTTTGTGGACTGTATAGTATGTCTCTATCTTAAACAACAGTTCTTGTCACTGCACTGTACCTCAGTGAGGATCCCAATAAAACTTTTGCATATACTGAAATTTGTGTTTCAGATATGTTTATGCTTTTCAAAATATTATTTTGTCTTACTTCACCAATTAAAAGTGTTAAGATTTTTTTTTTTGAATGCTGGAAATTTCATCCACCGCGTTGTACATTTTGGCAAGGGTTATACTGTTGAACTGCACCCATGGCCCTTGGTTTTTAGAGACAAGGTCTTCTTTGTACCTCAGGCTGGCAGTCTTCTCTGCCTTCCAAGTGCTGGGATTGAAGGTGTGCGCCACCACCGCCTTCTCAAGAGCCACTCTTGAGTCTTGCTTGGCTAGAGAACCACATGGCAAAAGAGGGGCCTTCCAATCGCGGTTGTCTCTAAGTTCCACATTTCCTGAAGTGCCCTGCGCAGAGCTTATCAGCTGCCGAAAAGGGGAAGCTTTGTCTGGGGAGAATGGCTTCCCTCCGTTCAGCGCTCCACTGAAGGGGCTGTGATTTGAACCTAGAGCCTAGGCGAACAAACACAGATCTGAATCGATGTCACTGTGGTGTAAGTGTGGCTTGGCCAGCAGATCCTCGGTGGGTTCCACGCCATGTACCAGCGTGGTGAAGCATGAGGATCAAGCAGTCGGTCCATCACTAGCTCGCAGACTGTCTGGGACACCAGGACACAGCATAGTATATTAGGCCCACCTCCTACCTTGGCTTGCTTTTGTGTGGTACCAGGCCAGCGAGAGTTGCTCAGTTCTCTGGGGACTTAAATCCTCATCTTATTACTTTGGCTGTTACCCACTGTCACCCTCCACGAGGTGAGCTCTGTGTCGTGGATGCACTTAAAATTTGCAAAGGCCATTTGACCCAGGGTTTGGACTGCATCAGGCAGGCCACAGTCCTCGTTCTGGGCACAGGCTAGCCCCTGAGTGTTCACAGTCTCTTGGTGCTTTTGTATGGCGCTCATATCATAGACCATATTGCCATGCCTGGAGTTGCTGCACCCAGAATCCCAGCCGGGGCTGATGGGAAGGACCCTAGCCGCCTAGGGTGTCTCCCAGATGAGGTATTTTAAAGACTGTTGAGTCTGGGCCCTCCCTGGCTGGGCCCTGGCCAGCCCTCATCCTGTCCGGCAGGCTCAGCACAGAGACGCTTGTTTCCGTGTGACGTCAGCTCCTCCGTATCCACGCCGTGTTTTAGCGCGTGCCTCAGCTGCCGGCCGTAGCTTCCCAGGGGAGCCGGGTACCACCCGGGCCTGGAGACATGAGGAGGAGGCAGAGATGTGAGAGGCGGGGAGCAGGAGAGCCAACCTTCTATTAGATGTCTGCTCCTCCAGCAGTAGCCCACCCTGCCCATTGTCGATCTGGAGACCCACCCTGCCCATTGTCGGTCCGGAGGCCAGGGGACGTAGCAGCATCGGCTCCCTTAAAGGGACGGAAGATGCCTCCTTGCACGCCCACCTTCGGTAGAGCATAAAGAATCCTGTGCTGAAGAGGAAGCAGAGAAAGCCGGTGAGTGAGGCAGGACCCTCCTGTGGGTTTCCTGCCAGGCGTTGCAGGCCCCGCGAATGCAGCTGCCGGGGCTGCGGAGCACAAGTCGGTGCTTTGGGTCTCATCTTGGCTCTGTCACAGCCTGAGCGTTGCACAGATGTTCCAGCACGGACTAGACTAGGGCAGGGATGCTGCCGCAGCATCTCGCGGTGATGTCGGAGGAAAGCACGCCGGGAGGCTGTTGTTTTCCCCGGTGACAGATTTCCAGAAAAATAAGCCACAGCGCAGCACGCTGAGCTGCCTGTGCAGCTGACTCGAATGTGAGAGAAGGAGATGTGCTGGAGGCCTGGGGTGGGGAGCTGCTGCAGAGGCCGGCGAGGCTCTCTCCTCACTTAGCCCGGCCCTGGGGAGCCTCTGCAACCGGGAGTGTTGCGGTGACTGGGCTATTACAGTCGTGAGTCTGTGTCGTGGTCAGAGCAAACATGCATGTCTTTTTTACTCTGGATGGATCAATGGGACCACAACGATGAGGTCCGGGCTCCCGCCCGCCCTGCACTCAAACAGCCAGCACCTGTTTCCATAAACAAGTGCATCCCTGGCTTGTGGTCCAACAGGGGCGAGCCTACCCTTGCCTTTCTGAGCCGTGTCTTTGCACTGGCAACAGCCTTGTGTTGGAGTCTGGGTGGCACGAAAGGCTCTGACGTGCACAGCGTGCTCCGCCAGGGTCCTCGGATGTCGGCAGTCAGTGCGGCCTTGGCGCCCAGTTCTCTGTCCTGACATGGTTGGAGGTAGATTTAGATGGGTCTGAGGGCTGTACAGGATTGAGGGCGAGGGGCGTGCATGGGGATGGGGGATGCTTTTCTGACGACCATTTTGCGAGGCTTTTTTTTTTTTTTTTTAAACAACAAAAACAACTACCAGCTTCCTCTACCAAGCTGGCAGGGCCTTGGAGCCTGGAGAACCAGGTTGCCCAAAGGTAGCTCTTCCTTATTTGGAAGGTGCAGGTTCTGGCAAAGACACCCCCTCCCAGGAGGGGGGTGCGGTATAGAGTGCCCTTCCCCCAGGAATGGGGTGCTGCTTGCAGCCAGAATGGGTCTCAGGGGTGGCTTGTTTGTTTTGGGTCCTTGAATTATGACAAGTGGCTTGTGGATGGGTGCGAGATCAGCCAGCAG
The DNA here is from genome assembly GCF_000001635.26 of Mus musculus. Taxonomy (NCBI): domain Eukaryota; kingdom Metazoa; phylum Chordata; class Mammalia; order Rodentia; family Muridae; genus Mus; species Mus musculus. The sequence continues at coordinate 155,344,298 of NC_000070.6, read as the reverse complement.
GGGTGTTTGCTTGCATGAGTGCCTGCTAGGGAGGAGAAATGAGCTGTGTCATAGTTTCTCTGGGATGTATAGGTGCCGTGGCCTCTTTCCATTTGTGAGAGACTGCTTGCTTGCAGTGCACAGCTAACTTGAACCCTTAGAAAGTGGACGTGCAGCCAGGGTCTCCAGAACTGGTATTAGGTCCTGCGATCTTCCTGGTGGGACAGAACCAGGGTCAGTGGACAGCTTCCAGTAGCCAGCAGGCCCTCCCCACGAAGCAGCCATCCATCCCTTGTAGCTGCTGGCAGAACACAGGATGGGGCATGGCTGCTGCATGTTACCTGTTTTTGTGTCTTGGCCAAGTCTGCATAGAGACCTCCTCCTGTCTCCGCTGAATCAGCTTCCAGTGGGCTCCTTCTCCTGCGTCTCTGTAAAGTTCGGAGGCACCAGTAATTATGTAAGGAGTTAGCTGTGAGCTCTGTCCTTGCTCCTGAGCCTCAGGCTGCTGCCTTGCACTACCTCGCTGGGCTTGCCTGCCTGTCATTCCTCACTGTCAGATCATGCAGGTCCAAGCGTCCAGGTTCCCTAGAGCCCCTAACAGTTCATGACAGGTAGGTTCCCCAGAGGTCCACACCTCTAGCTAGGATGCCGGAATCGTTGAAGTTGGCTGTGAGGCCAATGAATGTTCTTGGGAGTTTTCACACATGCGTTGTCTGATCACTGATATGTCTGTAGGGTTTTTGGGGTTTTTTTGGTCACCATCAATGAGCCCAGGTCTGACCATCATCAGGAGAACTATCCAGGGGGCCATGTTCCAAACTGCTAAGCGTCTTTAAACAGAGTGGTTGTTTCCTTTGCTGACCTGGATCGGTTGTGAGGTTGTACTGAGTGAGCAAGGACCATCTTGGTGAGGGGCACACCTCTGAGTGGAGTGTTTTGTAAGGAGACACCTGAAGAACCCAGAATATTTCGTTTTTGAACTTGACCCTTGTACTCCTAGGCCCTGACGGTTCTACATCATCCTGCCTCCTGCTATCCATGGCCACAGGGCCTTTGCTTATACTGTGCCCTCCTTCATTGGCAGGGTAAATGATGCTGTGGCCATAGTTCCCACAGATTTACTTCCTAGGAAGGTCAGGGACCCCGGGAGCCCAGCTCTCAGCTAATGGTTCAAGCCGGGAGCAGGCTTAATGTGTGTTGCTTTAAGAAGGTTCAGAAGAGCTTTGACCAAAGTGGGCTGTCTTAGCCTGCCGCTTACTCAATTCAGATCCAGAGACAGCCCGGCATCCCCCTGCCCCAGTGTGTTTGGACACCACAGTTTATTTTTAGGACTATCCTAAATACGTGGAGTAGGGCACCTCATTATGACAAGCGGCCTCCCTGTTTCTGCCTCTGAGACCTCTGCGCAGAGTCTGCCAGATTCCATCCCTCACAGAGAGAGAGACAGGTGTGTGGCAGTGTGAGACGGTCTCCAGTGTGACAGGAGACCATGTCTGCCTCAGTTTCCATTTGGTTGTTGGGGTTTTTGGTTTGGTTTGGTTTTTTAGTGTGGGGGTTTGACTGCAACTGATCCTGTGCGTGTGTCTGTGGTGCTTGTGTCTGTGGAGACCAGAGGCAACATCAGGTGTCTTCGCTTTTCGCCTCATCTTTTGAGTGGCCAGAACGACCTAGGGGCCTGCCTGCCTTCTGCCTCCTGAGCACTGGGCGCACGCATCTCAGACCTGGCTTTTTATGTGGGTGCTGGGAATCCAGGCTTGTGCTTCCATGGCAAGTCCTTTACTGAGTCATCTTCTTTTTAAATGTCTTCTTTTGTTGGAGGTTCTAAAAGTCTGGTTTCCAATAAGACGGAGCCACTGAATGTTGGCAAGCAAGGAAGGATCTGTACAAGCTGCCGGCACCTCTAGCTGTCCCATCACTGGCCCTGGACTGCTGCCTCGGTTTGCTCTTCAGTGAAATGGGAGCATGCTGCCTTGATTTGCTCTGCAGTGAAATGGGAGCATTAAAAGCATGAATTGAAGTCACGACAAATAGAGCCTGTGTCTTGTCCTGGTCAGGAAGCTGCTCCGCCAAATGTTCATTTATGAATTCAACAGTGTTAGCATTATTTTTGTTTTGTTTTGTTTAGGTATTTTGGTTTTTTGCTTTTTTAAAGAATGAATCGCACTGTGTAGTTCTGGACTGTCTACTCAGTATGTAGACCAGGCCTCAAAGGTCTGTATTACTGCGCCTGGCTATAACTAAATGTTTATATTGAGCTTGGTGTATTTCTATTTTACTGTGTAACTAGAAAGGGACTGGACCACATTCTCTCCGTGTAGCCTCAACTTCAACCCTTATTTCTTCTTGGGGTCATTTCTACCTTGGCAGTTTCTTTTTGACGATTATCTCCAAGTGTCTGTGTAGCACATTCATGCAGTTATTTATATAGACTTTTAAATCTAAGTTGGTTCTCATTTGTTGCCCTTCTCTGGACCTGTCAGTTCAGCTCCCCCTGTCCCTGCTGTCCAGCATGGTTGGGGTGTTTTTATTTGTTTTTAAAGATTCATGTGTGTGTGTGCGCGTTTGCCTGCAGACATGTATGTGCCCTGTGTAGATTCAGTGCTAAGTGGGTCAGAAGAGGGTATCGGACCCCCTGAGATTATAGCTAAAGACAGTCATGGGCAATCACCTATGTGCTGCGAGCAAACCCAGATCCACAAGAGCAGCAAATGCTCTCAACCATCGCTCCAGCCTCTACATTTACTGTTGAATCACTGTACCGTTAGCCACTGCCACTCTCCCAGTTTCATGAAACTTTCAGTTTTCCTCGGAGCGATTCCTAATTTTGTCTTTTGGTTTTGTCTTGTTTTTTGTTGGTTTCATTTGGACAGGGTCTCGTGCATTCAAGGTTGGGTTTGAACTGGACATGTGGTCAAGGATGGCCTTGAACTTTGGATCCTCCTGCCTCAGTCTCCACCAGCTGAGCTGTATCCCTCATATGGAGACAGCCTTTATTATTATTATTATTATTATTATTATTATTATTATTATTGTGTGTGTGAGAGAGAGGATGTATATGATGTACACACATGAGCACATGTACATATACAGATGTCTGCCATACATGTCCCTGTGGCTTCTCTCAGTTTAAAACATTTTTTCTTCATTACTATTGTGTTTGTGAGGGAGAGGATATATATATGATGTACACACATGTACACATACACATGTGTGCCATGCATATGTGCAGGACATTATGTGTGTGTGAGAGAGAGGATGTAAGTGGTGTATATACATGTACACATTATGCCATGCATATGTACAGAACATCCTTTATTAATTATTGTGTGTGTGAGAGATGATGTATATGATGTATACACATGAACACATGTACATGTACACATGTGTGCTGTGCATACATGCAGGACATCCTTTCAGAATCCATGCTTGCTTTCTACTGTTTATGTCTTTTATGGGAATCAAACTCAGGTGTCCAGCCTTCTGCAGCAACCCACTGAGCCACCTCACCAGAAGTCTGTCAGCGTTTTTTGAGAAGTCCTGTCTCCCCTCAGTGCCTCCACCTCTTGGGCACTGTCATTCACCTTGTGCATGTTTCAGGACCTCTGAATTCAACCTAGAAACGGTGCGACCTCCTCTGCTGGCTCTCTTGGTCCGACCCATCTGCTTTTCCTTTCTTGGAAAGGAAAAACTTATGGCTGAGATATATTTCAGAGGCCCAAGAAGGAGGACGTGGGTGGCCAAAGTTTTAACTTCTTAAAAAGTTCTCTTGCTGTCACAGCACCTGTGGTGTCAGTAGGTGTAAAGTGTGTTTGTGGTGACCTCACATTAGCATCTGGCTTCTAGTGTGATTCAGAAGCCAAATATTTAGACACGTGTGCGTGCATGTGCATTTGTGCATGTGAGCATGTGTGTGTGTGTGTGTGTGTGTGTGTGCCTCCCCAAGGATTTTAGTATCTTTTACTTGTCTGTGTGTTGTATGTTCTCAAGTTTCCTGGTAATGTCCCTTGATGCAGGGGTTTAGGTCTATCTTAATAGGAGCTTTGATGGTAGACACGTGTGCATTTTGGATGTGGGGAGCTTCATGATTAGGTTTTCTTGTATGACTGACTTCTAGTCCACTCTCTTTTGGGGGGTTCCCCTCTGGTCATTGTTTGGGCCTCCAGGACAGTCCTCCAGTCTTCCCTATCTTTGTACCCAAATGGTACTCGAGTCTTCTGTGAGAATTTTGTCTTTTCTCCTGTTTATTAATTTGCTGGATCTCCCTCCTGTCAGAGTGTCTTAGAGTCTGGGTTAGAGTCTTCTTGTTCTCCTGCCTGGGTGACTTGGCTTTGGAACTCCTTCGGGTCTGCACCGGTAGATAGTGACAGAGAGCCGGGAGGACATGTATCCCGGCTGGATGTGGCAGTTTTAATGAAAATGGCCCCGTAGAGGATACCTTTGAATGCTTGGTCCCCATTTGGTGGAACTGTTTGGGAAGAATTAGGATGTATGTCATTGGGGACAGGCTTTAAGGATTCGAAAGACTTGGTCCATTCCCAATGCATATGTACTCGTGCTCTCTCTCTCTCTCTCTCTCTCTCTCTGTGTGTGTGGGGAGAGAGAGAGAGAGAAAGTGAGAGAGAGAGAGAGAGAGAGAGAGAGAGAGCTCTCAGCTGTTCCACAGTGATGTTGCTGCCAGTTGTCCCATCTGACCTGGGTGCCTTTTCTTCCTGAAGGTTTTGTGTCTGGGAGAGGCCCCATCTCTGACCTTCATGTGTGTCAAGGTGTGCATAGAGAGGCTCTGGTCCATCTGAGTCCTTCAAGACAGACTTGATAAAACTCAACCTTGAAGCTGCTGTTTGACTCTCTGCCTTAAGGCAGAAGGCAACAGGAAAAAAAGTGACTTTGAGCTGGGACCATAATTAATCATTTTGTAAATATGAGATACCTGATTAAGGTCACACCTGGTACATGTTCAGCATAGACTCTCTGGGAAGGACAGGGGGAGTCAGGAGTTGTGCTTGTGACCTGAATCCCTTATTTAAGTACTTCAGAGGGACTTACAGGGGTAAGTAGCCCACCAAGGGCTCATCTCTGGGGCTCTATTGGAGGAGGAGCTGGGTGATAGGTGTGAGCTCTTTGGTTTTTCCTCTTTTGTCTTAGTTGGTTTTAATGGGAAGCTGCTTTCTGGCTGCCATGGTATTGAAGTCAGTTCTAAATTCCTCGGGACCAGCTTTCCACGGTGTACTCTCCTGTGTCACTTGCCAAAAAAAAAAAAAAAAAAAAAAACCTTTGTAGTCCTTGGCCACATTTTAGGCCCCTTTGAAATTATAACAAGCTCTCAATTCTAATGGGGTTGTAGATGTACAGCCTGTTGTGAGTCGCCTGTACTGTCCCATTGTGAGCCCCTGTACTGTCCCTTTGGGGTTTCTGGAAGAAGGTGTTGGTAGTGGGAGGACAGGCTTCTGTACTGCCACATACCAGGAGCCCTGGATTTGTGTCCTTGTCCCCTCTCAGTGATCAGCTTCAGCTGTTGAGCTCACTGTTGGTACTGTGCTGATAGCATGACCACCAGGTATACTCTAGAAATTTAAAGTGAGCCAGGCATTGGCGGCACACCCCTAGGATCCCAGCAATTAGGAGGATCAAAATTTCAAGACTTGCAGGGAATTGTGGGGGTGGGGGAGGCGGAGGTGGGTGGCACACGCCTTTCATCCTAACACTCAAGAGGCAGAGGCAGGTGGACCTCAGTGAGTTCAAGGACAACCTGGTCTACAGAGCAAGTGTCAGGACAGCCAGGGCTACACAGAGAAATCCTGTTTTGAAAAACAACAAAACAAAACAAAGCAAAAGTTCAAGGCTACCCTGCATTACATAGGAAGAAAGAAGAGAAGGAAACTTCAAATAAAAAGTGTTTTTACTTCTCCATCTTTAAAATATAACTTAGGATTGGAGAGATGGCTGAATGGCTAAAAGTACATATTGTTCTTGCAGAGGACTCAGGTACAGTGGTCGGTACCATGTGGTATCTCACCTCATCCATTAACTTTGCTGTCTGGGAATCGGATGTCATCTTTCCTCTTTGGGCACCATGCAAATACATTGCAGATGTAATATATAAAATAAGTCTTGTTTTTTTTTTAAAAAAAATCCATGACATGTATAACATTATTGAATAGAATCTATTTCCTTTTTATTTATTAATTTTTATAGTGCAAGGACACAGACCTGGAGTTTTGGCATACACCCTACTGCTGAATTATACCCCAGCTCTTTTTGCACTTATTTAATTTGAGACAGTTTTTTGCTAAGTTCCCTAGGCTGCCATTGAGTTCTGAGTCCTCATACTTCAACCCTCCCCGTAGCTGAGATTACAATCCTTTGCCACCAGGCATGGCTGTACAATTGTTTTCAAGCGCACACACACACACACACACACACACACACACACACGCACACAATTAATGTCAGTGTGGTCATTGTTTTATATCTGCCTCAGTAGGAGAGAGCTGGGTCCTCTTTCCTGCCTCTGTGTTCAGCCTCTGTGTTTCAGTGCTGGTTTGGGTTGAAGCTGTGAGTGGAAGTAGTTACAAGAAGCATCTCAGAATATTTTAATCCTAGATAAATGAAGATATTCTTTGGTGTTTCTCTAAAACCTGCCTGTGGGTTGGTTCCTGCAAGGTAGTTCAGTGTGGAGGTGATTTCTTGCCTTACTGTGGGGCCCAGGGCTCAATCTTCCATTTGAATAGGCCTTGTTGGTCTGGGAAGGCGACACTCTCAGTGGGCCTCACCAATTCCAGCCATCCCACAGAGGGTTCTCGCTACCTTCACGAGAGGGTCCCTTCCATCGTCATGCTCGCTGGAGAAGTGGATGTCACGGCTCCCTCACTGAACCTTATCCATCTCAGGGTCCCCAGACCTTGCTGGGCTTAACTAGTTGCTTCGGCCCATCATGTCCCCACACATGCCTGGTCACAGATGTGCCAGTCTGTGTCAGGGATCTGCAGTTCTATAGTCAACTGAGCTCTGGGGACTGTGGATGAGCAGGGCAGTAATGCCATTCAGGGTCCTTTGTCTCTGGGCCTTCTCTCACCCAAGATACCCAGTCCACTGGGCTAGGAGTCTCAACTCAAGTTAGGCCTTGAGGCAGGGACAGAGCAGCTAAGTACCGTGTCCAAGTCTGTGGCCTACGAACCTGCTGTAATCACAGGCTGTGGTATTGTATCCCTTGGAAAATATATGCTCTGGCAAAATGACTCGGTAACATTTTCAAAATTTTCACATACTCATTTAAAGAGAACGAACGGATGTAGAATGCAGGTGCTGTCTGCCCCTTGGAGATGTTGACACCGCACTGTACAGCTGTTCTACCTGGAGCCCTGCAAGGTGGCTCTATTGCCGTCTGTTCTGGTGCTGTGTGTGCATCTCAGAATCCAGGCTCAGGCCTCTTACCCGCCATCCCATTGCCAGCCAGCCAGAGAGTCTGGCATCAGCTCCCACGCTAGGAACCCAGATAGCCTGCCACAGCACCTTGTATCTCCCCATTGCCAGAGCGCACGTGGTTATGGTTTGGTTTGCTTGTTATTTTAGCGTTTGAGAGAGTCTTTCTGTGTAGCCCAGGCTGGCCTAGAATTCTGAAGTCTGCCCAGGGTTCCAGTGCTGTATGTATGGATGTATGCATGCGTGTGTATATACATATATATTTAAATATATTTATATATATTATATATTTTAAATCATTTGTCATCTGTCTAGCTTCTTAGAGCCAGCATGCACAGTGATTCTGTATCGGGCACATAGGGACATCTACAGGTGCAGAGAGCAAGACCAGATGGTAGGCAGGCTACTTACCTGGCTCCCTCCCTCCTTGGTGATGTCATTGTTTTGTGGGGTGGGCTCTCCAAACTCTGCCTGGCTGCCGTGGGGTGGCAGAGCAAAGGTTTCTTTCTTGCCTTGGCTTGTGTTATGGTCCCTTTGTCATTTAAGGGGCTGTTCTTTCCTCTCCACTGAAGGCAACTACAGTGTACTCATATCCATAAAAAATGATAAATAAATCTTTTAAAAAGACATTTAAAATAATTAAAACTAAGTCAGGATTTCGAGTGCTAGTGTGAGTGCGCGTGCGTGCAGAACAGAAGACAACCTGAGCAGTAATTCCTTTGCCAAATAAGTTAGACTGATTATAAACGCAGGCCACCAAACCTGCTTGTGATTGCTTTTTTGTGAAACAAAAAATGATTTCTAGAGATCTACCTGAGATTCTCATGTTTACGAGGCCTGCGCTTTCCTGACCGAGCCATCCGCCAGCCCAAGGAGTTTTTCTTTTCGTTGATTTTTCACATATGAGTGCTTGCCCGCATGTATGCATGCGGACCACACGTGTGCCTGGTGTCTTCAGAGCACAGAAGAGGGCATCAGATCCCAGAGAGTTGGAGTTACAGGAGGTTAAGGGCTGCCATGTAGGTGCTGGGGACCCTCTCCAAGATCAACAAGTGCTCTAAACCGCTGAGCCATCAGTTTAGCACCCCCACCCCCCGTGATCTTCTTAAAGTTGAATTTGTTACAGTCCACACCTGTCATCAATGAAAGATTTCTAGTTAATTTGTGCTTGTGTTTGGGGTGGTGGTGGTCTGTGCATGCGTGTGCGTGTGTTCGCCTTCCTATGAAGATCAGAGAACAAGTTTCAGGAAATAGTTCAGTTAGTTCTCATCTTCCAAGATGTGTGGATTCAGGAATCAAATTCAGGTCGTCGACTTGTGACCCACTGAGCTATCACGCCTGCCTGTTAATCATTTTGCGTCATTAGCTTCATCACATTTATCTGGGAAGAGCTCCCTTCACAGTCAGTGTGCTTCAACGACGCGGGTTTTTCTTCTCTGTTTTCTGACATGGTGATAGCCCTTGCACTTGCCTGTCGCAGCCCAGAATGAGCCTTGTCTCCTAGGCGCCTGGCTTTCCTCTGCTGGTGGTGAAAAAGAGCATTTAGCAGCCCTCCCGAATGTTACTCGCCGCTGGGCCCTATCGAGCTGTGGGTTGGAGCTTAGCTTAGCTTTGGGCTTCCACTGCCTCTGCATCCTGTTCTGGACCACAATTCCCCAGCCCGGTTCTTTCAGCTCAGACATTAGCCACTGTCTTGTCCACTCTGGTGCTCTGGCCCCAAAGGCAGACTGAGACATTCTGGAATTGCCCCACCACTGTGTACAGACCCGAGTTCATTCACGGGGCTCTGACCTGGGGATACTCCTCAATGGGCTTGCCCACGAGGTGGTCTGCATGAGAAATCACACACACATACATTGTTATGCCCTCTCTGTTATGTAAAGTGTAGCCTAGTGTTTATTCTTGTCTTGCCCTTTACTTTCTCTCATCTAATTAGGAACATTTTAGTTGTATTTATTAATTTGTGTATATGTTTACGGGGGTCGCATGCCACACGTGCCTGTGGAGGTCAGAGGACAACTTGCAGGACCTGGCTCTCTCCTTCCAACCTGTGAGTCTTGGGAATCAAACTGACAACCTCAGGCCCGGCAGCCTTTACCCACTGAGCCATCTCATCTGCCTGTCTTCTTTTGATAATAATTATTATTATAACTGTTTGTGTATAGGATGGATAAGAACAGAAATAAGAATAGTACACACTTAAATACCAATAAAGTCCACTGTCTTACTGTCTCACTTAGGGTTTCTGTTGCTTCTGATGAACAAATGAACAAAACGCAGCTTGGGGAAGAAAAGGTTTATTCGGCTTACATTTCTACATTGCTGTCCATCATTAAAGGAAGTCAGGACAGGGCCACACACAGGGCAGGATCCCGGAGGCAGGAGCTGATGCAGAGGCCATGGAGGGGTGCTGCTTGCTGGCTTGCTCCCCCTGGCTTGCTCAGCTTGCTTTCTTATAGAACCCGAACCACCAGTCCAGGGATGGCACCACTCACAGTGGGCTGGGCCCTTCCCTATTAGTCACTAATTGACAAAATGCCTTACAGCTGGATCTCAAGGAGACATTTCCTCAACTGAGGCATCTTCCTCTTTGATGACTCTAGCTTGTGTCACGTTGACACACAAAACTAGCCAGTACATTTACTGTAATCCTAGAAAACGGCATTAATTAAGCCTATCATCACTTATTGTCTGCCTGCCATATTTCCCCCCCCGATATTTTCTTACTGTCGAACAATTTCATTTCTACTCAACTGACAGTTTTTCAATATTTTCTCTTGCAAAATCTCCAGAGAATTTAGCCTTTTAAAAAAATAACAGGATAAGTGAAATGAAAAAAAAAAAAAAACTTACGGCAGCTGTTTAGGAAATCTTTTCATACTAGGCATGGTGGTGCCTGCTCTTAGGAAACTGAGACAGGAGGATCTGGAATTCAGGACCAGCCTGCATAGCGGGGGGGGGGGGGGATCAGCAAAAACAGTTAATGCTTCAAAAAAGATGTTTAAGAAGAGCCAGTACACGAGAAATCTCAAAATACCCTACAGGTGCTGCAGATCCAGTAAAGAAAATGAGTGAGGTTCTCCCGAAGTGTGAGGGGCTGCAGAGAATGTCCCATCTGTAAGCACTTGAGGTGACGGGTAGGACTTGAGTTTGCGTCTCAGAGCCTACATTCCTATGTATCCCATGCTGGCCTAGAACTCACAATTCTCCTGTCTCAGCCTCAAGAGTGCTGGGACTAGGTAGGTGCCACCATTTCCAGCTCCCGTTCATTTCTTTTTTGGGCCATGTATGTGTGTGTGTGTGTGTGTGTGTGTGTGTGTGTGTGGTTTTGCATGTATGTGTGGGCACGTCCACACGTGTGCCCATGCATGTAAGAGGCCAGAAAGTCATCCTTCTCTTTTGCACTCTGTTCATCAAGACACGGTCTCTAAAACCCAGGACTCACTCACAGGCCAGCTGGCTCAGGAGAATCCCACCTCTGCCTTACCAAGACTGGAATTACAGATGGCTATCGTGCCTGCCCAGTGTTCATGTGGGGATCTAAACTCCAGTCTTCATGCTTGGCCAGGCACTTAATACTGAGCCATATCTCTAGCTCCTCTTTAAAATTTCTTGATAGAACCCTGGGGCCTTGTGCATGCCAAGCAAGTGATCTAACCCGGAGCTGCACCCAGGCCCCTCATCTAGTTTTAAACAAAGGGGATTTTGTAAAAATCAGAATGCAAAGTGTCACCGAGTGAGGAGTAAAGACTGTTCCTGCTGATGGCTGGGACTGGCACCTCTCTGCACCACATCAACGCGTTGGTCTGTGTCCTGAGACGCCAGGTAATTCGTGGGGCTCTGCACCCCGTTCAAAAACCTGTGCTGGGGGCGGGGGAGTTAATGATGCCTTGTTTGTTTGTTTGTTTTGGTTTTTGTTTTTTAGAGACAGGGTTTCTCTGTGTAGCCCTGGCTGTCCTGGAACTCACTTTGTAGACCAAGCTGGCCTCGAACTCAGAAATCCGCCTGCCTCTGCCTCCGGAGTGCTGGGATTAAAGGCGTGCGCCACCATGCCCGGCAATGCCTTGTTGTTGCATTTATTACTTTGTTCTCATCCAACCTTCTGTAAAAGTTGGTGTCAAATTAACCGAGAAGACTGTCCCAAGATATCTGAGCAACACGTGAATGTGTCACCTGTAAAAATCTGTTGTGTAAAGAATAAAATACAGTCTGGGTCGGTTTGTTTCCTTTTGATTTTTCTAAAACAGCCTCTTGAAGAACTTCACCACTTTTTGCTTCTGCTTTTAAAGGAACGCAAAGCAGAGCTGGGGCCCTTCTCTCTGAGAACCTGCATTCAGCATTGTGGTGATGGGACGATGCTCTCAGTCAGACTGGTCAGCACTTGCATCTCAGGAAGGCCCGGCCTTGAGGCCAGGGGATGCTGGAGATGGATGTGAGGGGCAGGCTGCTTGGTGACTGGCACGTGTTGGCTGCCTGGTGGCTTGGCTGAAAGGAATCCTTTGTTATGACAATAGTGGTGTCAGCTCTGAATAGTGCTTTCTCTTTGCTGTATGCAGAGGGGGTTCAGGGCTTTGGGCTTGGAGTGGTGGTTCCACGATCTCTGCTTCTGCAGCCTTGGGGAGACGGTCACTTTGCTGGCTCCTTAGCGAGCAGGCTCGGGTACTTCCCTCTCCTCGGGGTCACCTGCCCCTTCAGTGGATCCTGTATCAAGGAAATCTAAGGCTGTAGCCCATCCCTAGAAGACTTTGTTCTTCTCATCTCCACAGTGTTTAGTCAAGACATAGTTGAGGCCTTCTGCTTTTGCCTTTATCCTTTGCTTGGACAGTGGTTGTAGTATGTATACCTCCACTCTGTCCTATCTATTCTCTTCCTCTAGAGTCTTCTCAAAGTCCTTGTCCTCCAGGTCTTTCTCTGTAAAGCCTCACCCTAGTGTTCTTATCACCGTTGTCTTCAGACACACCAGAAAAGGACATCAGATCCCATTACACATGGTTGTGAGCCACCATGTGGTTGCTGGGATTTGAACTCAGGACCTCTGGGAGAGCAGTCAGTGCTCTTAACCATTGAGCCATCTCTCCAGCCTTCCCATGAAGGCTTTTCAGGCTTTTCAGGGAGAAATACACCAACACACCATCTCCTTTCCTTATTAGAGTTCGTAACGATGGTGTCTCGAGTATCACCTGCTGCCCAACTTCCCAGCGATGCTTACTTTATAGGCTTATCCCTATTGATGGTCATTCTGGGTCCTGTGTTCTCACCTTGGTGACATCCAGTCATTCCGTCTAATCCCTGTGACCATCTTCTTGGTGACTACTGGAGCCAGGAAAAGGATTTAGCAAAGTGATGTCTCTCTTTTCCTGGTTTCTCAGTGTGTAGACCGTATGGAACCCGGGAAGGGCAGTTGGAGGGTGGCTAAGAAGACCTGATGTTAAAGAGTTAACTGCATATTTCCCATTTGATCTTTGGGAACGGTAGCTAGGGAGTCTGGCCTGTGGCAGGACTAGCTAAGCAGACTTCCCGGGACAAAACTGGCTCTGGAGCTCTAGTGGGGGCCACCAGGAGGGTGTGTACAGGTCTGTGGAGTATGACTAACCCATCAGTGCATTTAATGTGTTGACGAGTGGGAGAGTATGACGGAGGGCTCTGATCTAGCCATGTGCCTAGTCTGCAGTGTGTACTCATAATGAATCCAGAGGGTGTAGGGAATTGGAGAACCAGTTGAGAAGCTCCATGGAACTGGGAAAAGGGGAAGAGGCTGACCCAGAGGCTTATACATGGTGGGTGGCATTGGTTTAGAGGGAGCTTGAAAATAAATGGCCTTCAGGTTTGATCAGGGAGTGCCCAGTGTGGCAGTTGGACTGAGAATGGCCCCATCGTCTCATTTGTTTGAATGGTACATTTGACTACTTGGTCTCTCACGTGTAAGACTGTCTGGGAAGGATTAGGAGGTGTGGCCTTATTGGAGGAGGCGTGTCCCTGAGAGTGCTTTGCATGTGTAGATCAAATATAAGCTCACAGCTTCTGCTCCTGCTCCATGCCTGCCTGTCTGCTGCTATCCCTGCTGCCATGTCTGTCATGGACTCTGACCCTTTAGAACCATGAGCCCCAAATGAAATGCTTTCTTTAGAAGTTGCCTTGGCCGTATTGTCTTGTAATAGCTATAGAGGAGTAGGAAAGACCATCTGCAGAACCCACCCCCACCCCCATCTTTTCTGCTTCTGTCCATTCTGCTTAGAACAGAATCCAAGCTGATGGTGGCCTCCTCCTAGAAGGGCCCACAAAGGGCTCTCAAGCCATAAAGCTTTGCACAGGTGAGAGAAGCCACACTGGCAGGATTGTGTTGCTGAAAAAGAGGGACAGTCCTCTACATCTGGGAGAACGGGGGACTTACAAGGACCATTTGGCGCCATCAGAGTGTCGGGGGACTAGGGAGGCTGGGCAATGTGACCATAGTCAAAATCATGGGGCCTTGTGTGTGTTTACTGCGCCTGCACTATCTGCCAGACAAGGTGGTACTGGGAGTTGGCCCTCCACTGGTCAGAGGCTAAAAGCTCCCCATAGTCTTCCAGTGTCCCTGTGTACCTCGGAGATGCTGTGCTGATGTCTGAGTGTAAGACCGGAGATTGGTGGCAGCCTCAGAAGTCAGCATGTTAAACATAGCAACGCAGGTGAGCGCTCTGTTCTAAATCTGTCTTCTCTCCTAAGAGCAGTAGCATTCAGCAAGTAAAGACTCTCCGCCAGTCAGTTCTGGGCTTCTTCCTCTCTTGGCTTCAAGATCCCAGGCAGTTTTCCCCTTGAAGGTGGTGGGGACACTAGCAAGGCACTCAGTCCTTTCTGGGACTGTTGCGATTGGAGCCTGGAGTTAGGTCTGAGTGAAGATGCTCAGAGTGGACTGTGTTGGTGGTGGAGACCCTCAGGGCAGGGTTTATTCTGCTGGTATGTGTCTTCTCTGTGTGGACTAACAGAATAAAACACCACAGCTGGACACTTAGAAATCACAGACATTTCTTCAGGTCTGAAAGCTGGAAGCCCCTTCAGGTACAAGGTCAGGGCACTGGCAAATTGGGTGTCTGGTGAGGTCTGGAATAAGTGAGCTCCCTCGGGCCATTTTATAAGCCACCAATCCCTTCCTAAAGGGTCCATTATCCTGGTCTGCTCCCGTTCGAGAGATGGTAACACTGTCACAGGAGTTAGGATTTGGCATAGACTTCTGAAAGCTGCACACTCAGACACAGCACCAAGGCTGCTATTAGGAAGAGGGATACACAGTTGGTGCCAAGACAGCAGAAGTTTGGCCTCCTGCATCACAACCAGAAGCCTAAAACCCCTACTATGGGCAGGGCTTTGAGAAAGATGGTTCCTCTGTCCTTGGTTTGTAGATAGTTGCATCTGTCTTCCCGTAAGTTTAACTCATAACCTGGCCCTTGAGAACCTTGGTGAAACACCCACCAGGTGTCTGACACGTCACGTTGTGGGCTGAGAAGTCTTTAATCTCAGCTGCCCTTAGGCCTTCTGTTGTAGATGGATCACTGTCCGTCCTCCCCCAATGATCACGTAGCTGACAGTGTATAGTTACCCCGAGTTCTGGGCGGCAGGGCTGGACTCGGTGAACCTGTAGGGGTCTGTTGACCCTTACACCATCGTGACCACTGTTTCACTGTGGTTTCTTCTTCTCAGCCAGCACTTTTTCTTCCTAATGCTTGCCCACGGACGTCTCTGGACACTTAGGATGGACTCTACATCTCTGTTCTGTGTTTTGCAGAGCCGAGATGAGCACAGGGCCTTGTACCTGTCAGGCAAGCTCCCACCTAAAGCTGCGTCTCCTACAGCCGAACTTCCCGCTCCTGTTCCCGTGTCTGTGCTCTTACTCAGCCGCCGCACTGTGGCTCTCAAGCCAGCAGAAGCATGAGGGAGCCAGAACTAACCCAGACAGGCTCAGCCGTTGAGGGATCTAGGAATCCTGGCTGTGGAATTTGGTTGCTTTGGTTTAAGGATTCGATTTGTTTACTTTTAGACTTTGTTGTATGCAAATATCCTTTTTTTTAAAAAAAGATTTATTTATTTATTATATGTAAGTACACTGTAGCTGTCCTCAGACACTCCGGAAGAGGGCATCAGATCTCGTTACGGATGGTTGTGAGCCACCATGTGGTTGCTGGGATTTGAACTCAGGACCTTCGGAAGAGCAGTCAGTGCTCTTAACCACTGAGCCATCTCGCCAGCCCGTATGCAAATATTCTAACCACAGTAAGCAAACTCTCCACATTCGACTAGCTGTCTCCTCTTCCTTCATACTGTGGTCTAAGCAGATGGCAGAGCCCACTCAGCAAACGTCATTCTTCAAGAATAAAAGTGTTCCTTCCCATGGGTGCACTGTAATCGAGACTTGTCATTTACGTTGGTTGCTCCGCTAACTGTGGCAAAACAAAACAAAACAAAACAAAAACCAACAACAACGAAAAACCCAAACATGAAACAAAACAAAACAAAACAAAACAAAACAAAAACCAACAACAACGAAAAACCCAAACATGTGAATAAGGTCTGGAGAGGTGGCTCAGCAATTAAGAACTTGCTTGGTTTGCAACACCTACATTGATCGGCTCACAACCACCCTTAACTCCAGCTTCAGGGATCCAACACGCTGCTCCGCCCTCCGTGGGTACCTGCACACACGCAGCATACACTCAGACACGTAAATGCTCATAAATAAAGTAAGATAAGTTCTAAAAAAAAATACATAATGTAAACTAGATATAGCTTATAACCAGGTTTTGTGTTATGCAATCAATCCAGAATTCTTCATCCTACAATACCAAAACTGTCCATTAAGCAGTAGCTGTCCTCACTCTGCCCTGACGCCCCTGGTCCAGTTTGTGGACTAAACTGACTTATTTCCCGTCAGGCCTTACGTGGACCTTTCTTTTTGCAGCAGCCTAATTTCAGTGTAATGTCCTCAGGGCTTCTGTCAAAATCTCCTTCCTCCTTAAGTCTGAAGAGCAGCGCATTGTGTGTGAACATCACATTTTCTTTATCCATTGATCTGTAAATAGACCCTTGGGTTGCTTCCACCTCTTGGCTGCTGTGGATGGGTGTGTGTGTGTGTGTGTGTGTGTGTGTATAAATGGCTATTCAGGACCCCTGGCGCATATGCCCAGAAGTGAAATTGCTGCATCACATGGTAATTCTATTTTTAATTTTTTGAGGAGGTCTGTACCACTCCCCACAGTAGCTGTACTGTTTGACATCCCTAGCCACAGTGTGCAAGGGTTCCAATTTTTCCACATTTTTATTTTTCTTCATTTTTGTTTATTGATTTAATATTTATTTATTTGATCTAGGTAGGTGGGTGTATGGGTGTCTATCTCAGCATGCACATGAAGCTCTATGGGAAATTCACAGGAGTCAGTTATTTTTCCACCATGTAGGCTCTGGGGCTCAAACCCTAGTCATCATTCTATCTTTTGACAATTTTTATCTTTTTGAGTTGGGTTTGGGTGTGAGGTACTGTCTGGTTTCTTTGAAATCACAACCCTGCTTCCTCAGAAGCAGAACTACAGTAGAACTACAAGTAAGAATCATTGCACCTGGCTAGAATGTTAAAATATAAAAGTGCAATAGTAAAAAATATATAAAAGTGTATATATGTATATATATGGGTTTGGAGAGATGGCTTAGTGGTTAGGGGTACTGGCTGAGGACTCTTCTGAGGACCCAAGTTCAATTCTCAGTGCCCACGTGGCAGCACACAGCTGTCTGTAACTCCAAGACCCAGCACCCACACACAGACATATATTCAGGCAAAACACCAATGAACATAAAAATAAATTATTTTAAAAATATTTTTAACTTTATGATAAAAATAGTAAGACAATAACTGCAAATAATAAAACGTGTACATATATAATTTTTATAGTATGAAAATTCAGGGGCTGGTGAGATGGCTCAGTGGGTAAGAGCACCCAACTGCTCTTCTGAAGGTCCAGAGTTCAAATCCCAGCAACCACATGGTGGCTCACAACCATCTGTAATGAGATCTGACTCCCTCTTCTGGAGTGTCTGAAGACAGCTACAGTGTACTTACATATAATCAATAAATAAATCTTAAAAAAAAAAAAAAGAAAAAAAAGAAAAGAAAATTCACCTCTAAGAAAGAAGAGTCTGTAGAGAAAAAAAAAAAAAAAGATGTCTCCACAGCTCTCAGGAACTACTGTGTCCTTGGGAGAAGTAGGTATCTGTCCTCATTATCCTTGATGTGGCTGCAGTATAGGCGTGAGATGGAAGAAATATGACAGTCTGGTCAGGAACAGCTGCTCGAGGGACTCCTGACCCCCTTGTCCTCTTTGTAATCTGTGTTCTGTATGTTCTGTCATTCTCTGTGATCCTTCCTGATGCGTATTGTCATGTAAACAACCCTCTAGTAGTGGGCCAGGTGTGCCCAGTACTCCGTGTGATACCCACAAGTTGTTGTTCTCAGTGCCCAGGCTTAGCTGCTGCCCTTGTCTGAGAGTACAGGGTGAGAGGGAATGAGAATAGCCCCACCTTCCCACGGGAGTATGCAAGGGGAAACAGTGTAGCAAGGATGTAGCTAGCCAGGTGGATCGTCTGAGTCCAGGAAACCCCAGTGGTTTGGAGCAGCTGTTGAGCCCCTGCTGTCTTGGGCCACAGGCCTAAGAAGACCTGAGTCTCCTCTTCAAGGGGGCTATGGGGCTAGGACTGGAAAAGCTTTGTTTTTTTCAGGACATAAAGTTGAAGTTTGGGGGTTTTCTTCCAAGGTTTTAGCTGTTCTGTTTTTGTTTAAGGGGCTTTTTAAAGATCGTTTTTAAGCATTAAAGGAGGGCTTATCTAGGAAGCTAGAGGCCTGTTCTCAGCGTGAGCAGACAGGACGGAGAGGGCAGGTGTAAGCAGTTAGATCCTCTTGTCCAGATTATCTGGAGTGAGCAGGGTCATAACCCCTGGGAGTGGGAAGAGGCTAAATGTATCAGGATCAGGTGGTCAGGCGGAGGGGGGTGGGGTGGGGGTAGTGCGAGAGGGGTGAGGGTGAGTAAATTCCATTTTCAGCAACAGCATTTAAAACAGCCAGTACAGTCAGTATACATAACAAGCCTCAGATCACTATCCCACACAGGGACAGACCATACAGGCACCAAGAAGCCTGGGGTCAGGCACCATGCAGTGCTGTCGAAACATTGGTGAGGGATTATTTTAAGAAGGCAGAAGGGAGTTGCAGTGCCTGCAAAGGGCTGCTTATAAAAGAACCTGCAGCTGAGACCCGGGACACCTGGATGGCACCCACACACAAATGTATTCGTTGTGGACATGGACTGAGGGGAAACACCTCCCCGTTTCTCTGGTGATCACACTGTACATCTTGGGTCTCGCTGGCCTCTGTCTGTAGTGGCCAGGTGTGCCCAGTACTCTGTGTGATACCCACAAGTTGTTGTTCTCAGTGCCCAGGCTTAGCTGCTGCCCTTGTCTTAGAGTACAGTGTACAGAGATTAGGGGGACACAGGAAGATAGATGCAGGTTCCATCACCTCAGAGGGATCCCAGCCTATCTAAGCTGTGAATAGAGATGGGCTGAGCCTGCCTGGATGGGGAGGGGAGCAGATAAGTCCAGATACGCAGTGAGGGCTCACTTTGAACAGATTGCAGAAACACAGTGTGTGTGGCCATGGCATGAGGGCCCAGGACAGAGGTGGGAGTTGCTGGAAAATTGCACCCACATGAGTCCCTCCCACCACTCACTCCTCTCAGATGTCATTCTAAGAGGCTGTGACCACAGCCCAGTAGCTGAGAATCAAATGCTCACCTTGGAGCTGGGTGAGTAAGACACTGAAGAGTGGCTGGGAACCGCACACTCCTCCTAGAAAAGCCAGTTTTCCACTTGGAGCACAGGGTGGCAGAAAACAGGACCAAAGCCTGGTGGCTGCCTTCACCTCACACCTGACTTCTTTGCCTTTAACTTACACGTATGTAGAATACTTCAAGAGAAGTTGGCTGTGGAGATGGGAACACCTAACCTAGCTTATGCCCTTTCGGGCTGAAGGCTCAGAGAGCAGCGGAGGCATGTCACTGTCAGCTTTTGCAATGTGCTATCCTAGCTCTAAAAAGATTTCCAGAGTTCTCCGGTCATCCTCCCAACCCCACAGTCACGAGGAAGGACTGCCCCTGAGGTGAGAGCAATTATCCAAGATGTGAGTCTGCGCCTGGAGCAGGAGACTGTCTCACGTGAGCCAGACTGCTCCCCTCAAGCAACAAGAACTTCTCCATCCTCACCTTGCCGAGTCAGAACCAAGATAATGATCAGCCAGACCACACCCCACCAGAACAGCTTAATTATACGTGTCTTTTGCCCCTGCCCTACTTAAACCTAAAGCTATGACCTTGACCTGGAGATAGCTTGAGGTCCCTGTTTCTCTTTGAGGTTATCTGTTTCTCTCCCCAGTGTGCATTTTTATTAAATCTCTGTTTACTTGTGTCTGCACTTAGCATACCAGGACAGCCGGCCATGCCTACCCTGCTAGGGCTCCCAAAGCCACAGCTTTTTCCTGGAACTCCAGTCAGATTTCTACTCTGCTGTCATTACTGGGCACACAAACAAGGAAGATTGTGACTTGTGATTTTGCTTGAGACGTGGACTCATGGGCCAGCTGATTGATGGTCCTCTCCTAGGCCCCACGGTACCCAGAGCAAGTGCCTAGATCCCCAGTATCACTGCAGCATTTGCATATTAGTCGTTTGTATTGTAGAAAAACACCCCAAGAAAGCAACTGATGGAAGGACAGTGTACATTGGCTCCCAGTTTGAGAGAACACTGTGTCATATTTGGGAAAATGTAGCGACAGGAACCTAAGGCAGCTGGTCACATTGTATCCAGTCAAGCAGGAACCTGAAGCAGCTGGTCACATTGTATCAGGTCAGGAAAGGGAGAGCGTCAGACCGCTGCCTGCAACTCAGTCCACTCTCTCCAGGACCTTAGCCTACTGAATGATGCTGCCCACATTTGGGGTAAGTCTTCCTACCTCAGCCTAACTTAGGAAATCCCTCACAGATGTGCCCAGAGGTTTGTTTCCAACCTAAATCATGTCATTTAGAATCATCAAGAGATTCTAAATCACATCAAGTTGACAATCAAGGAATATTCCACATGTTCCATTGCACCCAACTGAACCTTCTCCTATGTTCTTGTGGTCCTTCTCTTTGATCTAGTGAGAGTATTTATTTATTGCCTGACAGTTATGGCTGTGGCCAGGGCTTGGTCCACTGCCTGGAGTTCCCTGAGTAAATATTGTCAGGGGAAGGGGCATCCAAGTCAGAGAGGCCAGAGTGAGACTTCACCTGGACCGAATCTCTGGCCTTTAGACTCCTGCCTCCCAGAGCACTTGCCTAACGGAGCTATGGTGGCCATGAGTCTGTCTCTGCGACTGTCTCTGAGGGCAGTATTATGGCTCTCTATCCTTATCTCACCTATTTGGCTTTGTCTCTCTTATCCAATCTGGTGGTGTTGGACTCAGTGTGCCCAGGAGGTACAGGACAGCATCTTAGGTCTCAGTGTTCTGATGACATCAGAGGCTGATTTTTATTCAAAGTAGCTGCTGCCAAGCAGCTAAGAATAGGAGTGCCCCTGTCTGGCTGACCCTACTTCTGCACACTCTGACCTTGGGCAAATAACCTTTGTACTCTGAGCCTCATGTGTGAACACAAATAACTTAATTGATTGGGATTCCTAAGGCTCAAGTGAAACAATGTGTAAAAGTGCCCAGCCCCAAGCCAGTCTTTAATTAAAACTTGTCCCCAGTGCTTGGGGTCATCTACCCCCAAGGCACTTCACAATAATTCCAAAGTAAAACCAGACCTGCGATGTTGAAATAGTGGCTGTGGGGCAGCTAGCTACACTTGGGGTACAGAATGGGGTGGTGGGCACATGGGAATCTGCTCATTTCCACAGTAAGAGGGGAGAGGGGCTGCGGATGTCAGGCAAGTCCACCCTGACCCTGCTGTGATCACAATCCCTAACCAAGTTACCATGTAGTCCCAGGATTGTTCAAAACAGGTTCCTGGGGTGCTGAACTCTCCCCGAAACTGGATGTTCATGGGCCAGGCTCGCTTGTGGGCTGGACAGGGGCTTCTATGCTGGAAGCTGCTATTTCTACAGATATTACTTACGTACTGTAGCATTTGGGCTGGGAGAAAAATTAACTTGCTATAGGCATGCAGAATTACACTATGCAGGTCATCACAGAGGTTGGAACAAACAGCGAGTAGTTTTGACACTGTGTCTCCAGCAGCATCCTGACTGACAGAGGGCAGGGCTGTGGTAAGTGCAGGTACACAGGCAGCAAATTCCGATCTCCTTTTCCAACACTTTGCATGTGTGTGGGGTGGGCTAGGGAGGGTAGTAGGTAGGTAGGTATTTGCACCATTCCCAGTAGGGCACACTCCAGATGTGCCTCAGGCTTGACATGATAAATAAAGCTGCATCCAAGGACAGATACAAGTCACAGCTGAGAGATGGCAGGTGTTAATTTCCAACATCGGGTCTCCACTCCTGGCCCTAGAACAACTTCTGGTCAGTTCGATGAAAGTGTCTGAAGCTGCTGCAGGTGCTACCACATCGTTCCACTCAGCCGGCAAAATGGAGCCTGATCCTCGAGGTGGTAGTAGAATGCTTGCTGCTGTGACCTAGGGGTTTCAGTGCTCTGGACCTGGCCGTTACACTGCCACTTCTGCTTTGTCGCTTAGATGGAGTGTGGCCTAGAAGCTTCCTCGTCCCCCAAACATCGGAGGGAGCGGTGGCATATCTTATCCTGAGTTTCTGGGACATTAAATTAAGAAATAAATGTGACCTCGTAGCTTGGTTTTGCTTTGTACAGCTATCCTCGGGGACATTCTGAGGTTTTTCTGCTTAGACTTCTGCCATTCATTCATTCATTCATTCATTCTACATAGCTTAACAGTGTCCCCCAAGGGCTGGGCTGGCGATGCCAGGGGACAATAGGGAGAACAGTCTCCTGAACTGTCCCTTGTTAAGATGAAGTCAGGTAAAAACACAAGGCAGACCCCTCTCACATAGACAGGTGATTTAGGATTCCAACTCAGGGTTAGCATCTTTAGCCACTGTGGAGGATCCAAGACACTAGGCAGGGTAGCACCAATGAGGGACCCCCCATGGTAAGACTCAGACACTAGATGGGATGACTATGGCAGTGGAGGGTGGCTGAGGGTCCATAGGAGGAGGGGCAGGAGGACTGAAGGCCATGAGAGTTGTAGCCTGTTAGGCTAACTAGGAAGACCTTGCTGGACAAACCAGCTACTGATGACTGAAGGGAGATGAAGCACACATGATGGATGAAGGAGGAGAGGTATAGGAGTAACAGGATAAGGCAGCCATGAGGGTAGTGGGCAAGGCAGCCGTGATGGGTAGTGGGCAAGGCAGCTGTGATAGGTAGTGGACCAGGCAGCCATGATGGGTAGTGGGCAAGGCAGCCATGATGGGTAGGGAGGATGTGGCAGCTCAGTGCTGTGTGGAGAGGACGCTGCAAGTGATGAGGGGGAACAAAGTAGGCATGAGATACAGAAGGATGAGAGAGCCTTTCAGGAGTTAACTCTGTAAAACCTAAGGAGTTAATCCATTGAAACCTAATTGTGACCTATTTTCTGTTCCAATTAAGTTGAAGGTCCTTTGCCAAGTTAAATGGGATCACGTGCAAAGGAGCAGAAAAATCTTGAAACTCGCCTTCACATTAAAAGAGATGCTCGCTAAGGATACCTGTGAGTGTGAAGGCAGGGCTCAGGGCTGTGTACCTCCACCGCTGGGTATAACACAACCTGCTTTGCACCTGCTTGTCCAAGCTAAGGGTTCCTTTTCATCCTCCCTGTGACTATGGGGTATCCATAGACTTCAGCCGCTTGCTGAGGGCAGCCTATGGCCCAGCTGGCTCACCAACACCTCCAGCCTTTCCTGGGCTTAGTGTTATTTTGCTGTGGTAAAAGTTATTTTGCAAAAACTATTGGAAAATCTGCCACATGGAGAGACAGCGCTGGATGCCGAGGGCTCTACTGAGGCAGAGATTCTGTGTGCTGTTTCCTTTGTTATGCCCGGCGGTCACCAGCTGCCAGTGGGATTTGGTCTCTGTTTCTGCTCAGCAGCCCCACCTGGTGGCTCTTCACCATGTCTGCCTTATTGGCCTGTGGGGTACTGAGGCCCTCCCTGCCTTGGTTTAGTATCTAAATACCATGTCTTCTCTTACTTGGCCATATATGAAGTCAGGTTCTATGAACAGTAACCACAGCAACAACAATACAAGAGCTTGCAAGTGGTTTACACACCTGCTTCTCCGGAAGAGTAAACAGAACGCGGAGACCCATGTGGCAATACAGGAACCTTACTTAGTCCCTACCCCTGGAGCTTGGAAGCCTCTTGGTTCAGAGAATAGCAAATGGGCAAACCTGACTTGTGGGGAATGGGGGACAGAACAGAGGGCCGGGCGTGGCTCTGTGGTCGGGTCCAGTAAGTAGCACCATTCCTCAACACTGCTGCTCAGTGTCTGACCACAGATCAGCCAGCTCAAGTGTCTGCTAAAGTATCCAGTAAGATTTCTTTACCCCACCCCACCCCCAAACTGTGGGGCTGGAACCCTGAGGCAGTCCACTCCACAAGCTTATATAAGGAAGGAGCCACAGGTCCTACAGTTTGGCCAAACAGAAGGATGGTGGTCAATAGGTCAGCTCCTTCACTGAACTCCTCCTCCTCCTCCGTCTCTTGCCTTTCTGTGCCCCATCAGTGTCCCACGCTCGTGACACTAATACAGAGGCAGCTGGGGTGCTCATAGCCCACCTGGGTAGAGGAAGATCGATCCCACGTATATCCTGTCCACTGGAATGTCATACCAGGGAGTAAGACTTTCCCGATACGTGACTCCCCATCCTGCCTGGACCTGGTGAGTGTTCTTCACATCCTTATGTCTGACTTTCTTCACTTTTGAAATGAGAGAAAAGTTCACTTTGTAAAGAGAGATTAGAGAGCTACATGTTGTAGAGAGGTTTTCTGGGAGCCTGCAGGGACCTCTGGGTTGAAGTTACTATCCTTCCAACCTTCAGGTCCTCCTAGTGGCACTCGACATCTTGCATCTGATTGTGATTGTGACATCTGAGATTTTTTTGTTGTTAATGACATTTTTGTTTCATTTTTAGTTTGAGATAGGGTCTCCCTGTGTGGCCCAGGAAGATCTTGTCTCCACTCCCCCAAAACAACACACCACCTCCCCAGCACCCCTTGTCAACTTGACACAAATAATATCTCATGTTCACATGAAACAATAACAAGGTTGTAAATACGCCTAACATGATATAACTATCCCTCGTACAATCGCAAACGCATTAGTAAATTTACAATGGGCATTCATATTACTTTATAATCCTCGTTTCTGCAACTGGTTACGTGGCCTTAATTGGTATTTATAACTACCTTCCTCTACTACCCATTCTGTATTTCCTTCACCTTCAGCCAGCACCTCAGCAGGTCTTGGCTCTTTTCCTGGAGGATTGACCCATACCTTCATTCCTGATGGGTCTGTGTCCTTTGTCATCCTGCTTGGACTAGGCTGTTGTAGTTTCCCATTGACTTTAATCACAGGACATGGTAGTACTTTTATATTTATATTTTTACTTATTTGTACTTTTATATTTTTTGAGATATTCTAGTTTTGTTTTCTCTGTATAGGTGTTTTGTTTGTATGTATGCATGTATGTATGTATGTATGAATGACTGTGTACCGTGTGTATTTGGTGCCATAGGAGGCCAGAAGAGGGAGTCATCCTCTGGAACTGGTTTGTCAGACAGATGTCAGCCCCCATGTGGGTCCTGAGAACTGAACCCAGGTCTTCTAGAAGAGCAGTCAGTGCTCTTAACCCTGAGTCTCTCCAGCTCCCCACCTCCCTCAGAACATTTTTTAAACTTTAGACGACATCTCAAAAAAGGTTTAATTCATTTTCTGTGTTCCATTCCAAACGCTGGTGTGATTCTCACACGATATAAGAAATGTAAAACCGCATATTGGCCAAGTCTGCCACGTGGAGGGAGGGTATTGAGGACCCTTCTTATTCGCCTGTTTCCCCTTCCCAGACGCCTCCCCTGCAGCTCTGCTGGTTTACCTGTTCTTGCATTAGTTCCCCTGATGAGTCATTCATCCCTCCGTTCTAGCTCGGCTGTCTGTACAGTGTGCTGTGCCATTTCTACAGAGACTCACCTGGGTCGGCAAGATCCAGGGCCCAAAATGTCAGGTCCACTAGGCTTTCCTGTAGAAAGAGGTTGTAGTGGGTCCTGACCTGCTAGTGAGCTGTCCGGTGTTTCTGTTCTGAGCCTCTTTCCCCAGCCCTGGCCACTCCCTTCCCCAGCCCTGGCCACTCCCTTCCCCAGCCCTGGCCCCTCCCTTCCCCTGCTCTGGCCCCTCCCTTCCCCTGCTCTGGCCCCTCCCTTCCCTTGCTCTTGCCACTCCCTTTCCCAGAGTTGGTCTAGTTGTGCTCACTTGTTCTAGATCTAGACCAGGACTCCAGGAGGAGGAATTGAAAGCCCTAACCCAAGCCTGAGGCTCAGCCAGGGTGATGGACTTCAGCTAAGATGGGTGTATCTTTTATTCTGTGCAACTTTTGTCCCTTGTGCTTGTTATTTGAAGTCTAAGGATCTGACTGACTTTGAAAATTCGGGACAAAAAAAAGAAAGTACCTTTAATCCCAGCACTCAAGAGGCAAAGGCAGGTGGTCCTCTGAAGTTGAGGCCAGCCTGATCTACAGATCAAGTTCCAGGACATCCAAGTCTACACAGAGAGATTCTGTCTCAAAAACCAAAAACAAACAAAAAACAAAAAAACAGGACTAGCCTGTAGTCCAGATACTGTTCCTGTTGTATGACCATGAAGATCTGCCTCCTAGGAGCCTGTGAGGTGCATTGGTTTGGTGTAATCTCAGTCTTCAAGGGCATTTGATACACAGTATCAAACTACAAGGGCAGGTACACAGTAAATACACTGTAGGCAAAGTCATCAGGTACATAGCAAAGATATGAAGTAGACAGATAATTGGTAACAATAGGAATACACAATAGACAGTAAACACATTGCAAAGATACAGGACAGATACACAGCAGATACATAATGGGCACATGGCTAATCAATAGCCAAGACTATCCCTGGGGAAGACCACTGACTGTGGGATCCAGAAACTAGTCTCACAGGGGAGGGTTGTAGACCTAACACTGCTCCCAGATTAGTGGAAGTGGTTTTAATTTCAGAGCCATGTGGGTGGCTGTTACTAGTTATAGGGGGAGCTGCGTGGTCATTGGCCTGCCTACCCCCAGCACTTCAGCCATCTCTGAAATGAATCACATTGGTGTAAAAGGCAAACCTTGTAACAGCTTTCCAAGTGTTCTCTCTTGAGGCCTCTATCTCAGCAGCTGGAGTGTCTCAGCAACCAGAAGGTGTACTTGTGTTGAGACAGTGACTGGGTATCCAAGTAGCACACACTGATTGAGAAGCACAATGGAAACAGGTGCAGATGAACCTCCTGCAACCTAAGACGCTCTAAGAAGGGAATACCAAGTAGAGGGCAGAGGGACTGGGGGTGGCACAGCTCCTTTCTGTAAGGCTCCAGGCGGCAAGGAAGAGGAGCGGGGGGGGGGCAGTTTCCCACTTGGAATACTGGACCCACTGAGGTGGTTCCTTCATTCATGCTCACTGTAGATCAGGGGCATTGACTCAAAGGTGGTGTTTACACACACAGTGAGTTTATTGCTCCATGATGAGGCTTTCTGGGAAGAACAGGAGCGTCCTGGGCTCACCCTAAGTGCCCTGGTAGAACTGGCAAGGGACTTGAGTTTGACACCCTCACCCCCCACCCCTGAAACAGAACACAGAGAGCCAAGCTTGCTCATCCGCTGGAGGTGAGTGGGGGTGAGGTTCAGGAGCTGTCAGCTGAGCATCAAAGGTAGAGGCAAACTCAGCTCTTCCGATAGAACCTGGCTTAGGAAGGCTGAAGGGAGGCTGAGGGCAGTGCCAAGTTGATGCAGGTGCCCACCCTGGAACTACAGGGGGAAAGCTGAGCTCTGTCAGCCAGAAGTCACCTTGATCTCGAGGCTGCCAGATGCATCACCTGATCACAAAGAATGTGTGTGTTAGAGGATAAGAATGAGCAACCAGAGCAAAACTGAGCTGGCAGGTGGCAGGAAGGGCCACGTGGAGGTCACGTCTTAGGAGTCCGTGCCCTCTGCAAAGGTAATCACAGCCTCAGCTGTGAGAACAGCTGACAGAAGGGAGGAAGAGGATGATCCACCGAGATGGGCAGGGACCCATAGTCAGCCATTGAAGCCAGGCGTGGGGATGAGGAGAGGGAGACCAGGCCTGCCCTGAAGAAATGTCAAAAAGCAGGACTAGCTTGACCCTAGGTGCGGGACAGGAGACTCCTGAAGGTCCATGTGAAGGACTCAGCACTTGGGGAGTGTGGGGGTTGCAATACATTTCTCCCCTACCTGGTCAAGGACCAGTCACCATGAAGGGTCCAAGAGGAGAGGCAGGCCCCCAAGGGTGGTAGCACACACCTTTAATCCCTGTCCTTGGAAGACAGAGGCAGTTGGGTTGCTGAGTTCCAGATTAGCATGGACTACAGAGTGAGCTCCAGGGTAACCAGAGCTACACAGAGAGACCCTATCTGGCGTGCTTATGGAAAGAGAGAGTAGCATTCTGCAGGAGTGATTGACAGGATATAGAGAAACTGGAGGCAGATCAGTAGGTAAGGGAGTGTGGCCAGGTAAATTTAGGATAGGGGACCAGGCGCCATCTTCCAGCAGAAGAGAACTGCTTTGGGGTAAAAATGTTCATCTTTCATGCATGGCCCATGTGTTACAGCCATGTCAAACCCCTCAAATTGTCATCATGTATGCAGGTGTGTCAACGAGTGTAGTGTTTGTGTTGTAAACAGTCAGTACACTGTAAACTGTCCCAACTCTACATGAATCTGCCTATTCCTGCCCCTTAAATAGGCACTCCTTCTCACCCACCATCCTTCACCCTGTCAGTCACCCACCAGTTCCCCAGGTGTAATTTTGGCATTTTCCAGCAAGCAATAGAAACAGAATCATGCCACTCCCCAGAGACGCACCCCGGGTAGCTGCTGTGTGCTCAGAGCTAGCACCTCATCAGGCTACAGCACTCATGGGTGGCTTGCCCACACCAAGCTGACCATTCCCCAGCCAATCACTCTACTTGGGCATTGTGCCCTTCTCCTTCCTGTTACAGGCTGCATCTGGTCTCGTGACTCTACTGTATGTGGGCAACCACTCCTGTGAGCTGATGGGTGTGATGTCTTTACATTGTTGTTTGTTTTGTGTCAGAGTGTACTAGGGGGTCTTGGGAGACACTGAGCCCATTATTGCTCTTCTGTCAAGGTTTCTTTGGGGCGGACCTCTAGAGGTGGGGTTGCTGGTAGTGCAGTGACTGCCAATGTCTGATCTCTACATGGGAGTTTGTGCTTTCTCTTACATGCACCAGCTGAGGAGATCAAAGGTTCCTGCCCCGGCTTTGTTGTCTGTTGTTAGAGCTTATTCTAATTTAATTTCTGTTGTTGTGATAAAATACCCTGACAAAAAAGAAATTTAGAGGAGAAAGAGTTTCTTTCAGTTCAGTTCCTACCATCCAAGGGCCAGGAACTTAAAACAGCGACAAGCATCACCCAGAGTCAAGAGCAGAGAGAAATGAGTGCATGCTCACTTGCCAGATTTCTCCGCTCTCCTACAGTTCAGGCCCCTGCCTAGGGAATGGTGCTGCCCACAGTGAGCAGGATCTTTTTGCATTAGTAAGACAGTGCCCACAGATATGCCACAGGCCAGCCTGATCTATGCAATCCATCGTTGAGACAACCTTCCTAAATTCTCAGCTGTGGTATGGTAACAAATAAGCTGACATTCACAGGACTTAATGACATTTGAGAGAACGCCCTTATTGTTCTGTGTGTCTGTAGAAACCCTGGAGCTAGGAGACACATTCCATTAGAACTTTCAAGAGGGCATCACGGGTGAAGAAACCACAGGATACCCCCCTGATCTCTGGGAGCCTCATGTCTGCCTCATATCAAGCCCTGGTACTCAGTGTTGTACACGCCACCTCCATTTTCTCTCACTTCTTCCATAGAAACTCAGCTCTACTTTCCAGGAGACCTAACATGACCTTCTGGCAGAAGGAAGTAACCTTTCTGTTTCCCACATACCTCAAGTTGGGTATCTCTTTGTTCCTGGAGCCACATGTTGATCTTGGTGGCTGACCTGACAGAGATCCTCATAGCTTGAGTGAATGGTAGATGAAACAGTAAAGACTGTGGTTTTGCTGAAAATGGCAAGATAGGGGTGCTTGCAGGTTTGAGGCCTGGGATCCAGTGCTAGGCAAGAGACTATGCTAGGCAGGACCTTGTCCTGGGCTTTCTGTCCAGTGCAGGAGCTTCCTTTATTTTTAAATATTTTTCTTCTTTTTTGATACAGTTTCACCTCTATAGTTTAGGCTGACCTTGAACTCTTGAATGCTGGGGATTATAGCTTTAATTTTTAACTAAACCAGTTAAAACCAGTTAAACTGGGAGGGTAAATTTTGTTGGTTCATAGATACTTGCCTACAAACCAGAAGAGGGCACAAGATCTCATTATAGTGCTCTTAACATCTGAGCCATCTCTCCAGTCCCTCATAGATCATATAAATAATTGGGGGCTGGTGTCCTCTTTTTTTCAGGTTTTATTTATTTATTTGTTGAGATAGGGTCTGGAACTCCTAAATGGACCATTCTGGTCTTCAACTTAAAGAGATATGCCTGCCCCCATTTTTCTACCCTCTTAATTGTGTGTGTGTGTGTGTGTCAGGGTGTCAGTGTGTCTATGTGTCTGTGTGTGTGTCTTGTGTGTGTGTCTGTCTGTCTGTGTTTGAGTATCTGCATGGGGAAGTAGCTGCCTACCGTGGTGTCAGCTCCTACTGGAGCTGAACTTTCAGGTGATTGTGAGCCTAAAATAGATGATAGGAACCAACTTGGGTCCTGTGTAAGAGCAGTATGCATTTACCCTGAACTGTCTGTCTGGCCCCCAGAGTTTTTGGTCTGTGTTTCAAATGCTTTTCCTCACTCTGGCTTGCCCGTCATTCTGATGGTGTACTGAGGTGAACATCAAGTGAAATTTTTGTATTTTGTGCGTCTTTTTAAATCCTGTTAAGGAAATGTCCAAGGCCACACTAACAGATTCTCCCCTGCCATACTTTGTGGGCAGTTTTATTTCTTCTTTCCTTTGTTGTCCTAGCACGTTGGACTTAGCAACAGGCCAAGTCTGGTCCTCTGTGGCCATCTTCGGGGAATAGCTTTTAAGATTCACCCGTAAGGATGCCATCAGCAACGCGTTTTGTTGTTGCTGGGTTCGTTGTAAATCCCCGTTACCAAAATAAGGAGATCTGGTTTTCCCGTTGTGAAAACTGTCACAAACGATGCTGGGCTACCAGACTGCTTCCTTTCTCCTTCTGACATGATAGACGGCTCCTCTTCTGTCCTGCTAATACAGTGAATTATATCCGTGTTTCTAATGCTATCTGACAGGGCTCCCTTCGCGCGCATCATCCACTTCATACTTCAGTAGATGCAATTTGCTAATACGGTGTTTGGTACTTTGGTAATTATGTTTATGAAAAGTTGTCTTAGTCGGGGTGTCTACTCCTGCACAAAACATCACGACCAAGAAGCAAGTTTGGGAGGAAAGGGTTTATTTAGCTTACACTTCCACATTGCTGTTCATCACCAAAGGAAGTCAGGACTGGCACTCACACAGGGCAGGAACCTGAAGGCAGGAGCTGATGCAGAGGCCATGGAGGAGTGCACTTACTGCCTTGCTTCCCATGGCTTGTTCAGTTTGCTTTCTTATAGAACCAAGACCACCAGCCCAGGAATGGCACCACCCACCATGGGCTGGGCCCTCCCGCCCTTGATCACTAATTGAGA
This sequence comes from Mus musculus, assembly GCF_000001635.26. Classification (NCBI taxonomy): domain Eukaryota; kingdom Metazoa; phylum Chordata; class Mammalia; order Rodentia; family Muridae; genus Mus; species Mus musculus. The sequence continues at coordinate 155,312,889 of NC_000070.6, read as the reverse complement.
AAATGCCTTACAGCTGAATCGCATGGCGGCATTTCCAGCCTGTGTCAAGTTGACACACAAACCCAGCCAGTTCAAACAGGCTGAGCTGTGCTTTTCCTTTTGGTGATGTTGTCAACTGTTGAGGTTGTGAACGTTACAAATTAAGAAAGAACTCGTGTGTGTGTGTGTGTGTGTGTGTGTGTGTGTGTGTGTGTGTGTGTGTGTGTATCCGAGAAGATTTTTATGACATATTAATATTCTAATTTGGGGGGCAAATTCACATGAGCCCAGTGTCGTTTGTGTGTATGTTTCTTTACACTGCAGACTTAAGTCGTGTTCTCAGGACCTGGTGCAGTTGGGGTCATGTTTCCTTACACAGAGTACATGCCCTTCTCTTCTCTTCTTTTCGGTGTCTGTAGAAACTGTGGTGGCTGATTCCTGTTCCTGGTGCTTTGCAGTCTCTCTCTCTCATCCGTCTCGATAGACATTTGCCAAGTCTGGCTACCTTTTCAGACAGACAGTGTTTGGTCTTGTTTTGTTTTCGGATTTTCTTATATGTGTTTGGATCTCTACTCCGTCCTTTATTATTTTCTTCTTTGGTGTTCTTTGGGTTTAAATTGCTGTTTTTTTAATAGTTTTCCTTAAGTACACTGACCTCCAGTTCACAATCCTCCTGCCTCAGCCTCCCACATTCTGGGATTAGAGGTGTGCACCACCATGCTCAGCCCGTTTGCGGTTTTCTGTCAATGGAGACTGATGCTTGCTGTTCACCTTCCAACCTGATAGCTTTTCCTCTAAGTGTGCGTTAGCCATCCCCCAACGTTTAGAACAGCCATCATTCTGTAGTTGGAGATATTTTAGTTTCTTTTGCCCTCTTTCCTAGACCTAGATTGGAGGGGTCTGTTGTTTTCGTGCTTTTGAGACGAGCGTAGCTCAGGCTGGCAAGAAACTCGGGATCCTTCTGCCCCAGCTTCCCAACGCGAGACCCAACAGGCCCTGTGTCTTAGTTATTGCTGTGATAAAATACTATGACCAAGGCAACTTGTAAATAGAAAGCACTCATTAGATTTATAGTTTCTGAGGTTCAGAGTCCATGTTGGTGGAACAAAAGCATAGTATCGCTAACACCCGAGAGCTCACGCTGTGATTCAAAAAATAGGAGACAGAAAGAATGAACAGCTGGACCGTTGAAAGTCTCTGAAACGTCATACCTCCAACAAGTCCACAACTTCTAGTCCCTCCCAAGCAATTCCATCCACTGGGGGCCAGGGATTCAAACATGAGCCTATAAGGGCCTACTCTTATCTAAGCCACCATGCCCCACTTAGGTTGTTTAGAAACAAGTTATTGAGCTGGGACATTGCTAGGTGGTAGTACACTTGCCTAGCGTGTGATAGGCCCTAGGTTCAATTCCCAATATCACAAAAATATAGAGGACTGTGGATGCTGGTTCAGTGCGGTGCACTGTCATCCCAGCAGTCAGGCACCTGTAGCAGAATCATTGCCACGAGTTAGAGACCATCCTAACCAACTTAACAAAACATTATTTCAAGAACCGAAAATGGGTTTATCTGATCTCCACTGGTGTGGGTGTCAGTCTTTTTCTGTTTTGTTTGTTTTTGTTTGTTTTAAGCTTCATTTCACTGTAGATAAAGAACTCCCTGGCAGCACCCCAGCCTTGACAACTATAAAGACTCACTGTGCAGGCCTGGTCTGTGGGCGACTTCTAACATGCCGTGTGCACAAAGCAGGACGTGATGCTTATGTTGAGCGGAGTATTCAGATGTAGTCGGTCAAGTTGGTTCGCGTCTTTACGTCTTGTCTTAGTGGTCGAGAGTGATGTGTCGAACATCTCCAAGTTCAACTGAGGTTTTCTGCTTCTCTCTATGCTTTTTGTTGTTTCTTTCCTTGGGTATTAAATGGTCTAATGATGTAGGGCACTGCATACCTATCCCCTACATCCCCTGCATCTCCTGCATCCCCTGCATCTCCTGCATCCCCTGCATCCCCTGCATCCCCTGCATCCCCTGCATTCCCTGCTTCCTGCCCCAGTGCCTGAGAGCAAACCCAGGGCTTCGTGTACGCTAGGCAAGTGCTGTGTTGTGTGTCACTGAGCTACATACATCACCAGCCCCTTTTTAATCTTTAAATCTTGAGGCAATGTCTCATTCTGTATCTCCCACTGGCCTGGAACTCTCATTCCTCCTCCTAAGAACTGGGGTTCCAGGGTTCCGCGCATGCTCTACACACTTGGGCTCCGGGCTCCACGTCTTTTGATGAATGCTCTCATCCTCCTGAAGTGTCAGTCTTCAAGACGAGAAGTGTCGCACGTGTCCCTCCACTGAGACAGACTTGTCCCATAAAGCCATCAGAAACTGAAATTACTGGAAGTTGAAATTCACTTGGCACCGCTGACAGAGGCGCTTCTTCGTTTGTTGAGCCCATGAGCTCAGGTAGACTGGAAACTGTTGCTCTCTGCCACGTCGAGCGTTGTAACAGTCGTCCCCACCCATTAGCCAGGGAAACATACTAAGTTCAAACCAGATTTCCTGCTGGATTTGTGTTGATCTCACTCTGTAAAGTCAAAAAGTCCTAAGTGGGCCCATTGTGAGCTAGAAAGTGTTATATATCTTTAAAACCCTCTTACCTGAAGCCTCAGTTGCCCTGTAAAAGAACAGCTATTGGGCTGGTGAGATGGCTCAGTGGGTAAGAGCACCCGACTGCTCTTCCGAAGGTCAGGAGTTCAAATCCCAGCAACCACATGGTGGCTCACAACCATCCGTAACGAGATCTGACTCCCTCTTCTGGAATGTCTGAGGACAGCTACAGTGTACTTACAATAAATAAATAAATAAATCGTTTAAAAAAAAAAAAAGAACAGCTATTGAGGTTGCTGTGTGTGTGGTGGTGAAGGGAAACTTACTGTCTGTATAGTCTATTTTGGGGGATTTTTTTTCTAGCTCCCCTCCACCTACTGTCTATATAGTTTATTTTGGGGATTTTTCTCTAACTCCCACCACCCGGACATCCAAATCTGCAGGTGCTCAGGTCCCATGTATGAGACACCACAGTATTTTCACATAATCTTTCCATAACCTCCCATGGACTGCACCTATGCGCCCCCACAGCCCCTCCAGCGTGCTCCGTCTCACCTCGCCTAGCTGTGACAATTTTCCCTCTGCCTGAAATACCCTTGTTAGTGATTTTTTTTTTTTCCAAAACCGCAGATTTGCTGACAAGTAGTTATCCGGGCTTTGTTTGTGCAGTGTGCGTTTCCAGTTCAGTTTAGGCTCCCGTTATGCAGCCTTTTCTCACCCAGCTTTGAATCCCTACCTGAGTTTGCTGAGTCAGGTGTGCCAAACATATTTCAACCTACAGTATCTTCAGAGAGAGAGGTCATGAGGCTTTGGAGGTGATGTGGGTAATGTAAGGAGGTTGGCGTCCCTACCAAGAGAGACCTTGAGAGGCTGTGCTCATCTAACACCCCACTATGAAGGACATAGGTGCAGTCATCCCCAAGCCAGGGACAGGCCTCACCTGAACTCAACCCAGCTCCAGGTAGCCTCTGGAGCTATCTGAGGAAGAGTGTCTGTTGTGGAAGAAAGCGGCCTTTGGTGCCCACATGGTAGAGACAGATCTCTACATCCATCTCTTGTCTTAGTTACCTGAGCTGCTGTTCCTGTCTCCAGTCAGATATCCAAGCACTGAGCCCCAGCCCATGTTTTCCATATAGGCCCTAAAGAATCAGGAAGGCCCAGCCTGCCCCCACGGTCACTTTCCTCCAGTGTGGCTTTGGTTTCTCCAGCTTTCCTCACTCACCCTTGGCTGGAGGCTTAGACTGGTAGAAGCCACACGTTTCCCTTCCGTGGTTCTCCACAGCAAGTTACATTCATAGCATGCCTCCAATCGAGCTCTCGATAGTAGCCTCTGTGCCCTGTGTTCTGTCCATTGCTGGCTTCGTCGAGTCCTGCAGATTCTAGCTCCTGAGCTCTAGCCTTGGCCCTCAGATCTAAGGACTTAATCCAGTCCACTGACCGTGGGGGAGGTGGGCAGTGATCCACTTGCTGTGTGCGCGTTTCCTCCATCGACAGGAGCCGTACTTAGCACGAGTCCATGGCAACTGAATTACTTGGAAGTTGATGTCTTCCCATTAAATCAATAAAAAGAAAACTACTGGTCAACCTTCCAGCTGGCCCTCTCAATTTGTATCATAGTGTACTTGAGTCTTTGCATCAACTAGTGCAATGGTTGGCATGTGCTGGACTTTTTCCAGGTCTCCCAGGGCCATTCTTCTTAATGTTTACTGGTCAGGAAAGGATTCTTGGTCTCCTAGGGTTCCTGGGGCTCCTGGGACCCATAGGCAGCCCCTCTTCCACAGCCCTGTCTGTTTCTGGTAGATAAAGGGATAGCATCAAGTTTATGCATCCCCAGAACCTGTGTGGCCACTGTTACATAGCAAGCTGTCAGGTCCCTTAGTCCTCCTCTGCCTGCCTGCCTTCTGATCCTGTTCTCTGTGAGAGGCTCAGGCACGGGCAGAGAGAGAGACTGTGTGAGGTTTGTCCGGGCACCTTCAGAAACCCTGTTAAGGCGTTTCATCCAGCAGAGGGCCCCCGAGATCCAGCCAGAGCATCGCTGTCCACGTGGACAGTTTTCCCTCCGGAAAGAGCTGCCCCTGCCTCACACCAGTGTGAGTCTTTCTCTTTCCTTCCCTGGGAACCACGGAGCAGCTGTTGTGGGATTTATTTCACCGCTCCCCCAGATGGCAGCACAGCTTCCCGTAGGCTTCACTGTAGTACTTCACAGAGCCTGTCTGCCGTGTCTGGCTGCTGGGGAGGATCTGGTATCTTCCTGCCCACCTGAGACCCAGGAACCTCAGTGCCTGGTTTCCATCAGAGGTCACGGGTCCTGTATGTGCTCACCAGGCACCTGAGAAACAAGCTCCAAGCCCCTTGTCCTTTTCCCTGTGACACAAAGTACCTCACAGATTTTCGTGTGTGACACGGCCGTTGAACCCAGGAGTGAGGGTACTGATGACGTTTCGGTGTTGTGATGGATAGATGCAGATGGCACTGATGGGTGGTGGTTGTAGCTGGCCATGAGCAGTAGCCACAAGGTGACCCAGACTTACCCTGCCTCCTTTTGGTCCCACTCAGTGTGTGAGCATCCAAGGTGACCCACCACAGCCTAACCAGCAGTCAGAGTGTGTCTGTCTGTCTGCCTGTCTCTCTCTCCTTGTCTCTCTGTCTCTCTCTGTCTCTCCCTGTCTCTCTGTCTCTGTCTCTCTCTTGTCACTGATATCACTAGAATACATTTCTGTTGCTTAGTATAGGTATTAAATGAACAATCTCAAGGCTGGAGTAGGTGGGACTACCAGGACCTGTGCCCATGGAATAGACAGTAAGCACACACTCCCAGGAAGGGGCCTCTTTCCTGTGTTCTGCCCAAAAAGGAAGTTGAGGCTAGAAGTCTGACTCCCAATAGGAACTGACCAGCCCGGGTTCAGTTTGTTTCTTAGCCTTTTGAATGTTTTCCATAGCACATATCAGTTGTACATAGTAATGGACTTCACTACAACGCTTTCAAACACGTGCATAGTGTATTCTGTGCATGCCGTTCCCCCTGTTTCTGTTTCCCTCTCTTCCTCTGTTTTGGTTTGTTTTAGATGAAGTCTTGCTATGCAGGCCAGGCTGACCTTGGACTGGTGGCAGTCCTCCTGTCTCAGCTAATGAAGTGTCGGGGTCGTGGGTGTGAGCCACCACGCCTGGCTTCACATCTTATCTTCCTCCTCACACCGGTATCTGGGTCCCTTTACTACGGTTGGCCGGCGTGACCTGGGTGAATCCCCACTGAGGCTCATGCATCGCACCAGGGACACTGTCTCATGGCCAGTTTTCCCCCTACCCCACCCCCACCCCCGTCTTCCTCTGAGCAGCAGCAGTGTGTGAGCTTCTCACACATCTCTGATGCACCAAGGATGCCCCCTGCAGACAAGGGGACTGGGGCTTCTCCTCTGTTTGGCTGTCTCTTTGCTGCATGTTTTTCTACATCCTCTGGTGTGTTGTGGTTGCAGAGGGACACACCCAGGGCACAGAACGGGGCAGCTGAAAGGGTGGAAAACCCACGTGGGAACCTTGCCTGCTCCCCTTGCTCACAAACAGCCCGTCTCCCACGCGGCCATAGCTTCCCACGGTTGCAGTTCCCGTACCTCTCTACCCAGGCCTGTTTCTATGATTTCCCTGTTATTCTTCATTTACCTTCGAAAGCATGACATGTGTAAGCCTTACTTTCATCTGGAAGATGGATCAGTGTTGAGAAGCAGGAAGTTTGAGATGGGATGGGAAAGTCCCTAAGGGCAGGAGGTGAGCGCACACTCAGATGGCGTCGTCCTACCCTACCCCGGCCTTCCTACCTTCCACCCTCACTGCTGCCCCACCCCACCCCCCACCCCGACTCCTGGGATGGTGTCTGTGTTACAGACTTAAGGCTGAATGAAACGCCCTGAAGTGTGGCAAAGGAAGAACTGGGACACAATCATGCCATAACTGTACGGCATCTGAAATCCTGGGATAAGCGTGTGTGTGTGTGTGTGTGTGTGTGTGTGTGTGTTTGTGTTGGAGAAAGAGAAACAGAATCCTGGCAAAACCATCGTGACCCTAAGCCTTAGAAGTGCCAGTGTCCATTCTAACCTGGGGAACCCCTGACCCCAGGACATTTGGCTGTCTCTTTCCTGCATGTTTTTCTACATCCTCTTTTGTGTTGTCCTATGCTCCGTGGACCCTCTTTGGTCCTCAGGAACCTAACCGGATTGTTGCCTTTGCTAGCCACTGGCCTGGGAATGCCACCAAGGGTACTGGGCTCTCCAGGAGACTTCATTGCTAGCACATGGGCCACCCTTTGGCACATTACACAGTACGTTATACATCCCACGAATCAGGAACCCTCCAGCTTTATTCTGATCTGCGGCTGGAGTTCAGCCCACCTCATCCTCGAGCAAGCCTAGAAGAGGCGGGTTTGTGCACAGTCAGTTGATCAGAGCTTTTTAAAAAATGTGGGTTTTTTTTTTTCCCACCTTGTCAGTGCTTAAGATGCTAGGTTACCATGGAAACAGAGCTCGTTAAGATTCCTGTGACCAGCCTAATTATAGAATTCAAAGACAAGCATAGCTCCTGGAGGTTGTCAGAGTTAAGGCTGCAAGAAAAGAAGGGTAGCCCACACACTCTTCAGGACTTGCTGTTCACCATGTGCCAGCCAGCACCCAGGGGGATAGTGGCTGCGTCCCCAATGGGCATGTGACACTAACAGCTTTCACCCAGAGTTCAGGTTTCTTCCCCAGCCAAAGCTCTGCTTTGGCACATTCATGCCAGACTTGCCGGATCACCATGGATAGCTCCTATACTGTCCAGTGTATTCCACAGCCCAGCAGGCTCTGTCCCCACCCTCCAGCCCTTCCTTACAGCCTGGGTTTACTGCAATGTCCGCTGGAGGGTGGAGTAGATTGGGATACCCAGGTAGTAGGTACATCCCTCCCTCTGTCTTCAGTAAGCTAGATTCACTCATACACTTCTGGGGCCATAATGGTGACCACCACTAAGATCAAGAATAGTTTCCATTTTCCAGGCAAAACCGAATTCTGAAAAGTGTGACTGGCTTGCATATGGCAGAGGTAGCTAGATCCTGGGGGGCCTCCAGGATCCCTGCCCACAGGCCTAGAAAAAACAGTGTGGCTTTGTCCAGGGCCGCATTGCTTCTAGAGAACCTTGTGGTAAATCTGTACAGTTTGAAAGTTTGGGTTTTTGCAACTGCAGCCTTTGTTGGGAACTCAGGTTTCTAAAAGCCAAGGTTGTCACAACTCTGTCCCTCTGCCCCCCAGAAACCGTAGGGAGTTAGCACTGGGGAATCTGGCACTAATCACCTCTCGAAGCACCATCAGCCTGTGGCATTGGTGACTGAGATTCTAACACTTGAGCTTTTGGGTATGAGCCCAGACCATAGCAGAAGTTAAGTGAGAAGAGATGGAGGGAGAGAGAGATGATTCAGCAGTTAAGAGTCCTCACTGCTCTGCAGAGCACCAGGTTTGGTTCCCAGCACCCACACGGCGGCTAATGACCATCTGTAACACCAGTTCAGAGAGATCCGATATTTTCTAGTTTCTGTGGGCCCCTGTGTGCATGTCCACTCAGGCACACATGCATGCACATCAAACAGAAAAACAGTGAAGAGAGATGACTCAGCAGGAAAAGGTGCTTGCAGCCAAGCCTAATGACTTGATTTTGATGCCCAGATTCCACGTGGTGCAAGAAGAGAACCAGCTCCTTCAAGTTGTTCTCTGGTGCACACATGTGCCATGGCGTGGCATACACATACTAGATAGATAGATAGATAGATAGATAGATAGATGAAAAGTAATAAGTAATTGGGATGTGGGCCAGCAGGTTGACTAAGAAAATAAAGGCACTTGCTGCCAAGCCTGAAAACCTGAGTTCAATTCCCAGAACCCGCACGGTAGAGGCAGAGAACCAGCCCCCACAGGTTGCTCTCTGACCTTCTCACACGTGCCTGCGATACGTACACAAACACACAAACAGTAAATAAATAAATAAATTTAAAAGCATTTTTTAAAAAAATCACTGTTTTGTTCAGTTGGGCTTTTGTTTTGTTTTTCTGAGAGCATCTCCCTTTGTAGCCCAGGCTAGCCTTGACTTTCCATTCTCCTGTCTCAGCCCCCCGAGTGCTGGGGTGATAGGTATGCACCCTCTCATGCCTGCCTTGAAGCACTCTCAGATGCTTGGAGAGCCACCGTGGGAGCTCTCAGCAGGCTGGGATGGAGGAGTGATGGAATGCTTACACCAGAGCCAGTGGTCCTTCCCAGGAGCATGAGCAACAGTGGTCCTGGAGTAATGGTGGTCCTGGCACCTTCCTTCCTAGATCCCATGGTCGATTGTGTGAGTTTAAGTTGGCTGGTCCCTCAAATATCCAGAGAACCTTTTGTGAGCTCACAAAGTTTTAGGGTTTTGCTGGTTGGACTTGCCCAACTCATTTGCTGTCTTCTGGGAAATGCCTGTTCTTTCTTCCATATTCTCTCTTTATTTCTTCTATGTATGTGGTGTGTGTGTGTGTGTGTGTGTGTGTGTACACTCACATATGTGGAGACACGTGTATGTGGGGGTATATACACTTATATACATGTGTACACGTGTATAGAGTGAGGCTTTGTGCCTTCTAGCTCACTCTATTGTTTATAATGAATGTATATAACATTATATATGTATATAACATGTATATATGTATGTATATATACACGCACACACACATACATGACATATGATAAACATGAGTTGCTACTCCCAGCTAGCCAGTTTGCTCCAGTGTCTGCCACATCTGCCTGGTGTTTACGTGGCGGGTTCCAGGGATCCAGACTCCAGCACTCATACCTTCTGTAGCAAATGCTTTCCCCTCCCCAGGGTGTTTTCCTTTGTTGGTTGTAGGCGTCCTTTAGCACCAGCCATGAGGGTTGGTCCTGTGAACATGTGGCTTGTCTGCTTGTACCTGCACTTGTTAATGTTCATATCTGCTTGTCTCCTGCTCTTAGTATCTCCAGAACCTCCCTCACGTTCTCTTCTGTAAGATCTTTGTCATTCTACTGCTCACATTCACTGTTTTCCTCTCTGAAAGACCAAATATCTGCCTGGCAGAAGATGAGGGTCTTAGTCTATTCTGTCTGTCCATAATGAGATGCCCCAGGTCTAGGATATAAACCATAGCAGCTTGCCTGCCCATGATGTAAGTCTAGAGGACCAGTGTCAGCAGCCAGCACATGATAGGTCGTCTGCATCCAGAGTTCATTCAGTATATTTTTTAGTGTCCTTATGTTCTGGAGAGCTAGCTCTGCTCTCGTCTTGAGGAAGCCCTAACTGGGACCCCACGCTATACCCATTTTTCTCCTTAATCACCTTCTCAGCCCAGTGTCCAAATACAGCTCCACTAGGAATCAGGGCTCCAGCGTGTGTGCTTATGGGATAGAGCCATCCCTCAACAACAGAGAAGGCCAGGCATTCTTGATATAGGTGACTAAGCACTGGGGCAATCCTGGTCATTTGTCACTTCTGGGCTCTAAACCCTAGGACTAAATACGGAGTCCTATTTCCTGTCCCACTGGTAAATGTAACCTGTTGAGGGCTTCCTCATCAGCCTCGGTTCCTGCTGGGGTTCCTTAGATGCCTTTCACTTTCCTGTAGTCTCGGAAGGCATGAAACCCCTCTTCGTCTTTTCAGTGCTGTGATTGAGCTTTAACGCTTTAATAGAAATACAGGAAAAAGGACACAGGCCACAAATCCTGGTTTGTCTTCATGCTGTCCCCTAAGTTTACGTCTCTGCACCTCATCCCCTGCTCACTTCATACTCTTCCCTCTTCGTCTTCCTTCTGATAGGCAATGCCATACAGGACAGTAAGGGCGGTGGCTGTTCAGAGCAAGGACTTGGCTCCCTTGGCTAGGTTTCCCTAATGTGGGTGGACCGGAGGAGCAGCCCATGCCCTGCACCATGGGCTCACTGGGGGCTCATCAGAACTGTGGGGCAGATAGTCTTTGGTTTTGCCCTCCCACACACACTAGAATGTACCTTCCAAGAGCCTGATGCCCCATGTGACTGAGTTGGGAGGGGACAAAGGCTGGCACTGCCTCTATCCTGGTCTCATCTGAGGCTGGAACCCTGGAGGGGTCATCAGACAATGCCTGGTTTCTCTCAAGTGTCATTGAAGCTGCACTCTGGGAGCATCAAGAGCCATGAGGCAGACCTGTGGGGGAGCTGCTCCTGGGTGTGGCAGGCGATCCACAGGGCTGTGGGGCCTTCGTTCTTCCTGAGCTCCCAGAGGAACCGCAGCTCCCGGCTCCTCACTGAATCTCCCCTTTAAAGGGAGAGAAGCATGTTTGCAGTTGCTGTGACCTGATTTCAGCAGTTTCCAGCCAGAGCTGGCCATTTGCTTGTTTTAAAAACATTCTGTTACACTTTCCACTGAGGAATATTCTCTGCACTTTCACCAAGCTCCTGAAAGTCGCTCTTGCTACGGGATTTTATAAAAGCACAAAGCTTCCCATTGTACCTTGTGTTTCTGGAGGTTTTGTCTCTGTATGCTGGCCTCGTGGCACTTGGGTGTTGTGGATCGGAAAGCATCAGGCCAATGGTTCTGGTCGGAACTTCGGTGGTGTTTTTAAAAAGAACTGTTCTAGTGTGAATGGCGCATGTCACAAAGTGATGCTCTGGGTTAACTGTGGACTCAGAGCAAATATTCAAGAGAGTTGGACCTTCCTCTGCCCCAAGGTCTGTTGGGCTAAGGGGATCTTGGGCCTGGGTGAGTCACTGAAACGCTAGTGTGTGTACTGGCTGAGGATAGCCTCCAGCCTAGCCATCCACTTTCCCTCCTTGGATGGTCATATGTAAATAGCATGGTCCATTTGAACCTTGTCCCTGTATGGAAAAAGGGGCCTGGCTTTCAGAAGCCACTCAGAGAGTGAAGGAAAGCAGCCGGGAATACAGTCTGGGAGCTGACTGGCCCAGGCCGGAGGAACCGATATCCTGCTGCCGAACCCTGCCTGTTGTTCCTGCGGGATGCTGGGTATCTCCACTACTGTCTGGGGCCTCTTCCACCTGAGCTGCCATCTCCAACAGCCACAGCTGTGAGGTCATTTGAGTCATGTGAGGAGAGGTGAAGGGAAGCCTGTACCCAGGGAGCCTGGTCAACTTAGTTCTGGCATCCCTCAGCCAGGATGAGAATCACCGCTCCAGCCACTGCAGCCACCTAGTCAGGAACCGCCTGTCCCCATCTGTACCTGGGGTTCGGGAACCAGGCTCCTCCATCACCATGCTTCTTCCTTACACACTTTCCCTCGTCCTTTCTAGAGTCCATCTACCGCCGTGGAGCCAGAAGATGGAGGAAGCTGTACCGAGCCAACGGCCACCTCTTCCAAGCCAAGCGCTTTAACAGGGTGAGTGTCCCCTCTCCAATGGCTCCCTCACGGTGGGGGGTCACTTTCATTCTTCTACAAGTAAGGAGAAGGGGGGAGGCGTCCTTGCAGGGCTGTGCAGGGCTGGACTTCCTTCCGTGTGCTCAAGGAAGAAAGCCCTGAGCTACCAGGTTAACCAGAATTGCAGGGCTGTGGAGATGTGCTAGGGGCTACTCTGAGCCTGCAGAAGTTCCTCCCCAGCCACTGCGATGAGCGGGAGCCACTGGATGGGAGCGTGGCTGCGTCTTGGGTGTCCTTTCCTGCTCCTGATTACACAATCCTTACTCACCGTCACTGGCCCCGAGGACAAACCTTATGATGCTGCCAGGTGTGTCCTAGCACAGCCTGCCCCGCCCATTAGAACACATGGTGCTTCCTGTGGGCAACAAGGGTCTCCTTGGAGACCCGTACAGCCCCAGAGGCCTCCACGTCCCCGTCCCATCGCTCCAGCAGACAGTCCTCTCTGAGTGACTCTTGACTTATTCCCCCCTCCCACAAGTCTCTTCATCGCGGTGCTTCCTTTGTTCTCCAGTGTGCAGGGACTACGTGGCTCCCTTTCGCAGCAAAGGGCAGTGTCTGCTTTCCTCTGTGGCCAGCAAGCACACTTTAGAGTGGTTTGGGCCCCGTGAACACATGGGCGGGCACCTACCTTTACTGCGGGATGGCATGGGACCATTCATTACACGCAAGCGCCACAGGCCAGCTAACCCTGTGCTTTTCCACTCTCTGTCCTCATGCTGGGAAAACAGCTTAGCATTGAGTGGCCACAGACCTAACAGTTTGGAGCTGTGGCAGCTGAGCTATGGGGTCAGACCCCTATGCTCTCCTAGCCCTGTTGCTGCTTATACAACAGTTCTCTCCTGTCTTATTTCCCCGTCTAAAACATGTGGATGCTAGGAAGAAGGTTGGAGAGGGAGCATGGGGTGTTGAGTCAATGTTGTCACGATGTGAGAGCCACATGGAGGCCACTGCACCTTTGAGGCAGCCACCGACGCTCCTTTTATGCTCTCTGTCATTTGCCTCAGCCACAGGTGCCCCCCCCCCCCACCCCGGTTTGTTCTCGAGGCACATTAGATAGGTGAGCCCAGCTGCCATAGATGTTAGCCAGCTTCCTCTGTACACCTGAGCCATAATGTGAGTGTGAGCCGCACCCCTTGCACCTGTATACAGAGTGCCCATCGTGTGTCAAGAACTCGGGGATGCTGTCACCCCTTCCCCAGGAGCCAATGAGGGTGGAGTGGCAGGGGACTAGAGGAAAGGCTCCCAAATGACCAAGTATACTTGATCTTAGCCAAAAAGGCTGAGAAACAAGGAATAGAAAAGCACTGGGCTCAGGAGAGACGTGGGCCAGCGCTCTCGGAGATCAGCACTCCCCGAGGAGACAGTGTCTGGAAAGCCAGCCCAGAGAGGATGCTGGGAATCCAGGATACAGCAGGCTCAGGAGAGCCCAAATAGTGTCAGGGTACCCTGTGACCCATGTTCTCTCCCATCCTGTTATGACACTCCTGGTGCCCTTCAGGCTGGCACGTAGCAGGTACATCTGAACATTGTTGTTTACTGTGAATAGTGGTTAAAAGAAGATTACTTCAGGAGATATTGGTGGGGGCTGGATGGGGGCAGGCACAGAGCCACAGTGGACGGTAGAGGAACCTCAGCTTGGAGAGGCTTAGTGTCATCAAGACAGAGGTAAAAGGGGAGCCAAGTGCTAGGCCCAGCTGGGCATGTTCATGGAATTTTACAGTAGGCCAACCAGGTAGCCAGGATGGAAGTTGTCTGCTGAGAATATGGAGAAATGGAGACATCTGGCCTCGGAGAACCCAGTGCCAGCCCCCACGTTTATCCGTGAAATGAGCAACTGACCATCTGTGCAGGCAGGTGCCCTCTCTCCTGTGAACCTGTCCCTGGCCAGAGCAGGAGTCTCAGGCAGCCCAACACCCAACCTTTCAGGGCACTGGAGAGGAATCTAGAAGGACTGCTGTGATTTGTCCTCCTTGTCCTTCTTAATGGATGACAAGTGGCCAAGACAAAGCCCATCCACTCATCCACCCACACAGCACACAGGCCAGGGCTCAGACAGCACCGAGAGGCTCTCACCATCCTGTGTGCAACCTGCATGCAGATGTGTATGCACATAACATACAGATTTGGGTGGAAGCTGATAGCTACTGCTCTCCACTGCAGGTTGTTGTTGTTCGTTGGTTTTAAAGATATATTTATTTATTATTTATTTAACATATGTAAGTACTCTGTAGCTGTCTTTAGACACACCAGAAGGGGGCATCAGATCCCACTGTAGACGGTTGTAAGCCACCATGTGGTTGGTGGGAATTAAACTCATTAGGAAGAGCAGCCAGTGCTCCTAACCACTGAGCCATCTCTCCAATCCCCTTCACTTTAATTTTCAAGACAGGGTCTCTCAGTAAACCTGGAACTCACAATTCAGCTAGGGTGCCTGGCTGGTGAACCCCAGAGCCCCCCTGTCTCTATTCCCCAGTGCTTGGATTATAATCATGGACCACCACACCTAGCTCTCTCATGTGGGTGCTGGGGGTAAGACTCAGGCCGTCATCCTTATACGGCAAACACTTTACCTGCCAACTAAGCCATCTCCCTAGTCCCTTCTTGTGCTCTTTATTGGCTAGCCAGAAAGAGGCCAACGTGAGGCTGTGAGCCCTACGGGTTCTTTGACTCCCACGAAGGCCTGTGTTTGCCCTCCATGCTCTTTGGCTTTCAGAAGGAAAATGTTCCTCTGTGAGACTCCCAAAAGGGGATCTGTGAGCCATGGAACCTCCATCCATGTGACACAGAGGGGACGGGACCTGCCTTGTGGACCTTAAGCCTAGCATTTTGAGTGATGTAATGGGGGAGGAACTCCCTGTCCATTATTCTCAAGATGTTGGTTAAGGAAATGGAAGACCCAAGCTTTCTTGCCCATAAGTTGCAGAGATTGCGGTTAAGAACACGACAAAGACTAGAAGTAATGCAACCTCCCGGGGAAGGCAGACAGTGGAGACACACTGGTCAATTCGGTTTTCTTTTGCATCTAAACAAATTAAATGCAGAACCCACATAGGAAATTTGTCTGTGTATATATGGGCATGTGTGTTTTGGGGGTGAGGATGCAGGTGTGTATGTGCGTGTGTGCATGTATGTAGTGTACTGTTGTGTGTGTGTGTGTGTGTGTGTGTGTGTGTGTGTGTGTAGGATGCTGTTCAAGTGCCGTCTAGTTTTTAAATTGGGATAGAGGCTCTCGCTGGCTGGAATTCACAGGTAGGCTAAGCTAGCTAGCCTCTGGGCCCAGGGTTCTGCCTGTCTCTATCTACCTCCTCCCCCTTTTCCCATTCCCCCATAAGTGATAGAGAATCAAACTCTGGTCTTTGTATTTGTAAGGCAAACTCCTTTACACACCGAGCAATCTCCCCAGTCCTAGAAAAAAAATGTATATAACAAAACCTAAAGGAATAAAAGATCAAAGAATACAACAGTTGCTGTTTTTGACTCCTTGCAAGTTATCTTTTTTAAAAATATATATTTTAATTTTATAATTCCAGGTGTTTTGCCTGCATGTATGTCTGTGCACCATGTGCATGCAGTACCAGCAGACGCCAGAAGAGGGTGTCAGATCCTCTAGAACTAGAATTCTAGATGGCTATGTACTGGTCCCCTCCAAGAGGACTAGTGCTCTTAACTGCTGAGCCATCTCCCCAGCCTCTGCAAGTCAGCTCTTGATAAATGTTAGGACCGAGCAGAGTTGTGAGTGTCTAAGGAGTATAATTGCTTACAAATGCAGACAGCTTGACCCTTATGAGTATTTTTTGAAATGCAGACATTTTTCTCAGTGTCAAGGTCACTGGAAGGCACCATTGTCTAGTGTTAACATGTGAACCGCAGTGCCTCACCCTGGGTTAGTCCCAGCGTGAGGTCTAGAAAACTATTCACTCTGCTTTTCCCTAAAAGAATACCTCAGACAGTCAGCCCCCCTTGCTGACTTGCGCGGTTGCTGGTTTCTTCATTGTGGTGGTCACCAGCCCTGGGCTGGTCCCTGTGCTACAGGGCGGGCTTTGGCTTCTGTTGTGAACCCATAGGAAGCAACAGAACAAGTTAACTGGGGTCTCAAGAAAAGACGCCTCTAGGAATGGGCAGGGAGATGGGTTTAGGAGGTGCCACTAGGTAGGACCATTAAAGATTTCTTTTGAGGTCTGAAGCAACTAAAATGGTTAACAGACATGTCCTGTAAACGACCAGAGTCTACATTTTCAGTTTTTAAGGACGTTCGCCTCTGTTGCAGCCTTCAATGCTGCCATTGTGACTCAGAAGCCACAGTTAGTTTGTGTGCCAGTGGGTGCAGCTATGTTCCACTAAAAGTTCACACACAAAAGAGGGTGGAGGGGTGGGTAATGAACTAGGGTTAACCTTCTGCTGTGGTTTGTGTACCCTTTCACTAAGAGCTTGGAATTGGTGTTTGCTCCAGTAATTGAGGCCCTGAGAGAAATAGGTTTGGGTCTTCCCATGAGCCCCACACTACCCAGGTAGAGCAAGGCAGGGGAACAAGGAATAGTCTTTGTGAGAACTCAAAACCTCACACTGGACCTCACACATACCTAGAGCCAGGATTATACCCCTAAGAGGGTCTAGCCAAGCAGTGCCCCCAGGTGGCTGACAGAAGCAAGAGCCACCCCTCTTGAAGGCAGCCTGGAAGGATTCTCACAGATAGTGAATCGGACATCTGGGCTCACAATCAGCAACTAAAAAAAACCATAGTAGGAAACTAAGCACTCTGGTCGAGAGCCAGCAGAAACTGAGACAGAAGGCTCAGCCTGACTGAATACAAGATGAGCGCTTGATATGTTTGAAAAAAATTAAAATACATGATTGAAAAATGAGAGCAAGAAACAAATTGGCAGCGTGAGAGACAGACTTTAAAATGCTTTTTATACCATTAATCTATTTCCTGTGAGTTCTGGAGAATAGAGACCTGGGGCTTGGTTTTGCTTTTTTTTGTTGTTGTTGTTTTAATGGCACGTTTTCTGAAATGTTAATGATTCAAGTATAGATCTTAAATAGCCACCAGCCAGGCATGGTGGTGCACACCTTTAATCCCAGCACTCTGAAGACAAGAGCCTGGCAGCTCTCTGCGATTTTTTTTTGTGGCCAGCCTGTTCAACGTAGCAAATTCCAAGCCAGCAAGGCTACATAGAAAGACCCTGTCTCAGAAAAAATAAGATAAGGGGAGGGAGAGCTATTGGTACAGTTTTGGTAGCTCCCCTAAGAAACATACGCATGAGGTCTCAGTCCAGTCCATATTGGTAAGTCCATGCTATCTTTGGTCAGCAGTTCCTCTTTCCTGGCCCCTGGTAAGAGTGACTCTCCTGACAGACCTGTAAGCACAGCACTGAGGCTAAGACAAGCCTGGGCTATATATCAAGACCTTTCCCCCAAAAGATTCGAGAGGCTGCTGATAGAGCTCAGTCTATCCCTGGAGATATCTCTCAATATGCAGAGTGGTTGCTCTCGCAGAGTCAAGTCCCAGAATTCCACCCCCAGGAGGCGCCACAGTGCCTGTGATCCCAGCACTCACGGAAACAGAGGCAGGGCAGCCAGAAGTTTAAGATTGGGCTGGAGAGATGGCTCAGTGGCCGAGAGGGCTTGCTGCACGACCTTGAGAGCCTGAGTTTAGATCCCAGCACCCACAAAACAAGCAAGGCAGGCTTGGCCAGGCATGCCTGCAACCCCAGCACTGAGTGAGACAGAGACGGAAGGCACTAGGGTTTGCCAAAATGAACTCCAGGTTCAAGGCGAGACCCTGCCTCAGAGGGAGAAGGCAGAAAGTCGATAGAGGCTGGCAGTACAGCGAGGGGGTGGGAAGGGTGTATCCAGCATAGCAGGTTTGAGACCAGCCTGGGCTACATGAGACTCTGTGGAAAAGGTTAAAAGGAAACTGAAACATGTAAGGAGGTGAATAATTCTGGGACAGTTGGGAGCCCTCGGTTGTGTGCATAAGTGGAGATGCCCCAAAGGCACATGATTTGCCAGAGCGTGACCAGATCCGAACCGATTTCTCCTCAGACTCTATGAAATTCCAAAAGTCCTGCAAGTACCAGCAGCAGGGCTGACAATGATCACGTTTAGATTATTAGGATCATGACTATAAAACCCTCACACAGCTGTCACGAAGCCGTTCGCAGTCTTCCAAGCCAGAATGTCAGGAGCTTCCAACGCCACTGAGCTCCTCTTGGCCTGGGCTGTCTGACTCAAATAGAACCACATGGCAGGCACCACAGCTGAGCCCTGCGGCACAGCGGCCTCACCTGGCCTCACTCCTTCTGGCCCTCATGGGAGCCCAAGAAGGGAACTACTGAGCTAGACTGGGTCCGCATTCAGGAAGGAGGTGCCAGGCCCCTCTCCATGTGGTATCTTCCGCATCGACTGTCCGAGTTTTCATGCAGACTCTTGAGTGTGGCATGGGCTTCGGGAAGGGCTAAGTGGGCCTGAGAGCTGCTGTTCCGTCCACAGGGAGCGTACTGCGGCCAGTGCAGCGAAAGGATATGGGGTCTCTCGAGGCAGGGCTACAGGTGCATCAACTGCAAGCTGCTGGTCCATAAACGCTGCCACGTCCTCGTCCCGCTGACCTGCAGGAGGCATATGGTGAGTCTCGGGGCCTCTGGCTAAACTGACCTTGGCTGACCTTGTCATTCCATTGGGGTTGTGATTCTGTGTCTACCTCCTGACAGGAGGAGGCCTATATGCTGTAGGGGTGGTGACTATGGGCAGAGTCTGGAACAGGACCTCTCATCCTGTGTAGCGGAAACCAAAAAGGTCCAGTCCTACTGGCGTGCTGTTACCTGAGTTTTCTAATGCTTGCACTTAAGCCAGCCTGCCTGTGCCACCCAGCCTGGATGTAGAATGGCCCTATCCAATGTTTGCCAGACCCGAGGCCTCAGCCACTCAAGGAAGGTTGTTCACTCATCTGCATCTTGCCAGAGAGAGGAAGACACCCCTGAGGTGGCGTATCCACGTTCCATTTGGCAAATAAGGATCCAGATTGGAGCATGAGTTGCACCCCAAAACCACTCTCCCTGGAAATCCTTTCCACTGTCTACTGTGAGCCCTGAAGATATATGTGACCCATGACCCTGTAGGTCCATATTACCTTAAGATAATGAGATGACCCCAGATGTGGTCATTCAGAGCTGAGTGAGGCCGACTCTTGGACCCAAGGGGCCGTCACTAGAAGCTGTCTCTATTATGACTTCAGCTCCATGGGACCCCAGGACCCTGAGACTGTGGAACAGGAGCCTGGCTGCCAGTAGGACGTTCACAGTGCAGCAAGAGGGTATTGCCAAGCATGGTATAAAGCATTCCTTCTATCAAACGCCTTCTGGGAAGGGCAAGAACCTGACTGACCACCTCAGCCTGTAGACTCTTAAGTAACAATAGTCTTCATTTATTCTGTGCTCTACCCAGCAGCTGTCGTTTATACAGCGTATTTTATACACACACACGCGCATACACGTGCAAATACATGCACATATGGCACACATCACATAACACACACACACATGCCACACATGCACATACCACACACCGCATGTGTGCATGCATGTATATACATGAAGTCAAAGCTGGATGGTAACTCCCACCCCATCGCGCCAACGCCATCATTTTCTTGCAGGATTCTGTCATGCCTTCCCAAGAGCCTCCAGTAGATGACAAGAACGATGGTGTAGACCTTCCTTCAGAAGAAACTGATGGAAGTAGGTGTCCCTTTCCCAAGCTGGGCCCGCCCCATCTCTTCTGGGCCATGCCCCTATCCTCTGAGTCACGCCCTCTCTTTTCTGGGCCACTTGCCTCTTCTGGCCACGCCCCTTCTGAACCCTGCGGTATGTTCCCCTCTCCATCTTCCTGGTCTGTCCTCTGACTCCCATCTACCTGCTCTCTAAGAGTCAATGTGGGTGAGTTGGGCTGGAAACCACTCTGTACACGGTCTCCCCCTCCGTCCCCACAAAAACGGGTGGGGCTGCTGGTCTTCCCCGGTAACCACCAGACAGCAATCTCCTCATCACTGGGAATCTGGGGCTGAGGGTTTCTTCTTCCATGTTGATTTCCATTGCTCTGCACACTTGGTGTATGACTGCCAGGCCAGGTATCCTACACGGTGGGCAGTACACAGAGCTGACCTCCGTGAGTGAGGGTGGCTCCATACGGGGTGACTGCTGCACAGGTGTTGTGTTTGGGGGAGTACAGGTAGGAAAGACTCTCTCTTTGATGTTAAAAAAATAAAAAAGGCCGGGCGTGGTGGCGCACGCCTTTGACCCCAGCACTCGGGAGGCAGAGGCAGGCGGATTTCTGAGTTCGAAGCCAGCCTGGTTTACAAAGTGAGTTCTAGGACAGCCAGGGCTACACAGAGAAACCCTGTCTCAAAAAACCAAAAAAAAAAAAAAAAAAAAAAAAAAAAAGAATCCAAAGCCAGGTATGGTGACACAGGCCTTTAATCCCAGCACTTGGGATGCAGAGGCAGGTGGATTTCTTCATTAATTCAAGACCAGCCTGGTCTACACGGCAAGTTCCAGGCCATCCAGGGCTGCATAGTGAGACCCTGTCTCAAAAGAAAACAAATGAAGTTGTCCCTTTAGGTATCCTGCCTACCCACACAATCACCTGTCCATCACCCAGTCATGCATGCATGCACGCATGCACACACATTCAACCCACCCACTCATCCACCTATCTATTACACACATGCTTGCACACACTCACACACGCACACACTCTCACACATGCACACACTCTCACACACACACATATGCTCATCTACTTGTCCATTACACACATGCACACATTCATGCATGCACACACTCACTCCCATTCATCCACCTGTCCATCACACATATGCACACACTCATGCATGCACATATTTAAACACACACCCACTCATCCACCTGTTTAACACACACATACACACGCATACTCACTCATCCGCCTGTCCATCATCCACTCATCTGCCTATCCTCTCCCTACCCATCCATCATTTAGTTATCATCTACTTATTGGTTCACGCAGCTGTCTATCATCCATCATTCACTCTCCCAGACTTTCTTCATCTCCCCTTCCACAGATCCATCTATCATCCACCGCCCTCATGGTCCACCCTCTGCTTCTCCAACATCTACCCACCCACCCAGTGGAAGATTATATACTAGCATGAAAATCTACCCATTCTTCTTCAATTCTCTCTCTCTCTGTCTCTGTCTCTCCCTGTGTCTCTCTCTCTCTGTCTCTCTCTCTGGGTGGGTGTGTGCACATGTGCACAAGGCACACAAGATTGTGTGTCTGTGTGTGTGTGTGTGTGTGTGTGTGTGTGTGCTGTTGTTGCTAAGCATCCTCCTGTCTCCAATCCCCTAGAGCTGGGGTTACAAGCATGTACCACCACACCTGGCTTTTATGTGGGTGATAGGAATTCAAATGCAGGTCCTCCCAGTTGAGCATTTTCATCATTGAGCTGTCCTCGTAGCCCCAAGGATTTGGTTTTTGAGGCAGGGTCTTAAGTAGCCCAGCTTGGCCTCAAACTCTATTTATAGACAAGGAAGACCTTAAACTCCTGATCTCCTTGAGTAGAGTGCTAGGAATACAGGCATTGCCATCACGCCCACTCGCTTTAAAGGGGCACTGGAGATTAAACCCAGGGCTCTCTGCATGCTAGAGGCAAGTGTTTTACCAACTGAGCCACATCTCTTCAGCCCTCTTTTTCCATTTGTTCGAGGCACAGTCTCACTAGGTAGCCCTGGTTGGCCTTGAGCTGTACAATCCTGCCTCAGCTTCCCAAGTTTTAGGAATCTAGAGGCGCATGTCACAACATCCAGCCCTAAATGAACTGCGCACATACACTGCATTTCCAGCTAACAGTTCTTCCCAGCCGGATGGGTTTATCAGATCGTGACATCATCATAAGTAAAGGAGCCTAAAGCGTCTTCCACACTTCCTGCCTCCACGTTCACACAGCCCGCCTGGGGCAGCCTAGGAAGCTGCAGGGGTTTTGGTTTTTTGGGTTTTGTTTGTTTGTTTGTTTTTTGTTTTTTTGTTTTTCGAGTGGCTGTCCTGGAATTCACTTTGTAGACCAGGCTGGCCTTGAACTCAGAAATCCGCCTGCTAGGATTAAAGGCGAGTGCCACCACGGAAGCTGCAGTTTTAAAGGACTCTTTAAACTGGAGTCTTTTGTGGCTGGTTTGTGGATTGGCCCCTGAGCACTTCCTGTGCCGTCTGGGGCTCCCTGCAGGGCGTGGGGGTGTGAAGGTCCACTGGGTCCCCGTGTTCCTGGGACACTTGTAATAAATACTCTCCCTTCCTTCTCTTTTTTAGTTGCTTATATTTCTTCATCTCGGAAACATGATAATATCAAAGATGATTCTGAGGTAAGTGAATAAGATTAGCATTGCAGGCATCTTTTCAAAAGTCCTGTTGGTGTGCTTCAGGGGCTGTTACATGAATTTCAGTATGCGCTAGGTATAGTAGGCAGCTATTGCGCTAGGCTCAGATGAGACCAGTGGCCTGGCTGCAGCCAGCCTGGCTTTTGAGTTGTGAATTCACCACATTACATCTGCTCCTTTGTCCTTCCTGGCCTGGCAAGGCCTCAGCTGCTCCCTCAAGCAGGTCCTGTCCCGGAATCTGACCAACAGGTTCCATCTGGCTCCATCCAGCCTCATACGTGCTGCCAGCTCTGGTATTCTAGGGAGACAGAACAGGCCATGCTCCCAAGCCTCTGCTGGTCATCTCGCAGAGTAGACACCACTCTCTACCCTCACCCTCACTGAACAGAAGCAGGCCCATGTGTACAGAGCGGGCTTTCCATTCTCCACCCTCACGGAGCAGGTGCCTGGCCTTGCCGCTCTCACAGAGCATGCCCAAGCCTGCAGCTTAACCAAGCAACGCCCGCCCCCCCTCTGCCATCTCCACGCAGCGCCTTCCCTTAGAAGCCTACAGTCTTGGTTCTTTGATGTTCCTCCTTTGAGTTGGACGGCGGTTGGGTGCTAGAGTTTGGGGATTCTGGCAAATGGTTTCCAGTTTCCCATTCTCCCATCTCTGGACCTCTCCCTAGGACCTTAAGCCTGTCATCGATGGGGTGGATGGGATCAAAATCTCTCAGGGGCTGGGGCTGCAAGACTTCGACCTCATCAGAGTCATCGGGCGTGGAAGCTATGCCAAGGTCCTCCTGGTGCGGTTGAAGAAAAACGACCAGATTTACGCCATGAAGGTGGTAAAGAAGGAGCTTGTCCACGACGACGAGGTAAGCACGCGTCCTGCCGAGGCGTCTTGTGGGATTCAGGGTGTCCATGTTTGGGGACAAGGCTGTGCAGGAAGTCATCACCGAAGGCCGTGTGAAATTGTGCTTCAGTGACCTGACCACTCCACTGAGTCACGCGGCTTTCCTGCTTCTGAAGTTTGCAGCCGCAGAATTAGAACCCTTGAGTTTAACGATGCCACCCTCTCTGTCCATCCCTTCGAGGACACTTTGTATGGAATACGGGATGTCCTGGCGCCGTCGTGAACAGTGCCACAGCAAACATTCACATGCACATGTTTGTCCCTTTTCTGCCCTTTCTGTGTGGTTCTAGGAGTGGTGCTGCTAGGTCGTGTGGTAATTCCGGGTGTAGGTTCTGGAAGACCTTCCAAACTCTGTCTAACACGGCTGCACCATTTTGGGTTCCAGCCAGTGGGCTCGGGGCTCCAGTTTTCCCACACCCTCACCAACACTTTTTCCGCTGTGGTTCCCTCTCAGAGCTTGCGTGCGTACCCAGTGTGGCCTCGACTTGCAGCCTCCGTGGTGATGCGTGAAGCTGACACGCTCTCACATGCTTGCTGGCTTCGTGATTGTGTGCTCTGTCGCTGTTACACTGAGTGCCTGCTCTGTCTCTCAGGAGCAGAGACAGGCCAAAGTGTAGACAGGAGTGACTCTGTCCTTTAGCCACTGCTGGGGCTAAGCAACCTAACCTTTGTCAAGTCACAGAAAGGATCCTGTCCCCCACCCCAGCCAGGCTCAGGGCTTGGAACTGAGGTCGGTTTGGAACCTTCACCTGTAGGGTGCTTTTGTAGAATGCACAGCCTGCTGGGCTGGCCCTGTATCCCTGGATGCTGAGCTCCTGAGTGGCAGTACCCATGACTCAAGCCTGTCCTTACCACCACCAGGTGTCACCTCTCCTCACAGTCTTGAGACACTGCCATACCCTTCTGAGCTGACTCTGGCTCCCTTTCTCTGAGTCATCTTTGCCTAATAGCTCTACCATAGCCATCCACCTCCTACCTTTCCTCTGAGTTGTTTTGTCTAGGAACAGAGCTGCCTCAAGTTCCCCATGGACAAAAATCCACTGGCTCCTGCTGTCCTTAAGCCTGGTCTCTGATTACACAGTGTTGACGCTCCTGAGACACAGTGTGAGTACACTGTAGCTGTACAGATGGTTGTGAGCCTTCATGTAGTTGTTGGGAATTGAATTTTTAGGGCTCTCCATTCCAGTCAGCCCTGATATCACTCAGTCCCTGTTTGCTCCAGCCCAAAGATTTATTTATTATTATACATGTATGAGTACACCATAGCTGACTCAGACACCAGAAGAGGGCGTCAGATCTCATTGTGGGTGGTTGTGAGCGACCACGTGGTTGCTGGGATTTGAACTCAGGACCTTCGGAAGAGCAGTCAGCGCTCTTACCCACTGAGGCATCTCGCCAGCCCAGCTTCCTACTCTTGCCTTCTCTACAATAGAACTCACCAGCCTTGTCCCTCGAGACCCAGGCATTGTTGTGTGTCTCTGACTTGCCAATGCTTGGATGGCTTCGTGAAAGTGTTTCTCCTAATGGCGCTGGTTCTCCAGGGGTGACCTTCCAGCTCGTTCCCTACTGAGTTTCCGAGTTAGCCCTGCCAGGTGTTCCTGTAAATTAGAACCTACAGAGATGCAATCACAAAGACTGTCACAGATTGGTGGCCCAGGCTTGGAAGAAATGGAGGAGAGCCAGCCCCCTGGTTTCCATCCAAGAGTCTGAGTGACTAGCGGCTGCTTGAAGTGTGAGCTTCCTGAGTGTATCAGTCAGGTCGTGTAGCCCCTGGGTGAGCAAGTCTGGATGAGGTGGGGGTAGGTGTCCACTGCATGGAGAAGGGCTTGAACCGGATCCGCCTGGCTCCTGGGGCTCAGAGCGTAAACTAAAGCGAGCGACCGCTGTCTCTAGCTCACTACATGGGTTCCCACTAAGAATCTGCTCATTTTCTTTCCCAAAAGCCTTCCAGAGAAGACAGCATTGTTTAAACACGTCTCTACGATTCTCATTTTCTACACACCAAGATGGTGGGGGTGGGGTTTGGGAGCCTCATCCCGCTCTGTTCCCTGGGGCTGTGGTGGAGCCAAGCTGAGGTCTCTTGACTTAGCAGCGTCCCACTGAGCTACCGAACACTTGGGAGAGTTGGGGGAGATGGCCCTGTGGTAGCAGCTGATCTCTGGCTGTAACTGGCTTATCTGCAGACTCAGCGCTCAGTGGCTCTGGGCCTTCGGGAATCCACTCAGCCCTCTACCCCTTGTATCCAAACTGAATTCGATGCAGCCTTCCCAGGACTCTCATGGGGAGCATGAAGCAGTGTATGGAGAGCGAACCCTGAAAGTGTCTTGGGGCAGGGAGGGTGATGGAGGTGATGTCGGAGATAGTGATGATGGTGTTCACGATAGAAGCAGGGGTGGATTGTGATGTGGGGGTGGATGGTGATGGTGTTCCGTGTGGTTTGTTTTCTGGCTGAGGCAGGATCATTCTGTGGCAGACTACAGGCTTCCTGGGAACTTATTGTATTGCCCACCATCTTAGCTTCCTCTGGGCAGGGATCTACAGGCGTAAGCCACCACACCTGACTGTGATGCGTTTCTTGATAGGTGCTTTCTTACCCTCTCCAAATTGTCTTCTCAAACAAGAGAAGAAAGGCTTTCGTGTCTTGGCCCTGCCTTCCCCAGTGCAGCCTGAGCCGTGCTCGGGGGCCTCAGCAGTGCTACCTGGTCTCTCTTGCAGGATATCGACTGGGTGCAGACAGAGAAACATGTGTTTGAGCAGGCGTCCAGCAACCCCTTCCTGGTTGGCTTACACTCCTGCTTCCAGACAACGAGCCGGTAAGAAAGAAAGTGTTTCCGTATGTTCTGCTGGTTTCTGATAGCCCCCCGGAAGCCAAGCTAGACCAAAGTTCCAGCTGTCCCCCACAAGCCTTCTCCAGCTGCAAGTGTTGGGTTTTAGACTTGTCTCGTGGCTCCCATTGGTTGGGGTCATATGCAGTAGACTTCACACATCTGAATTTATGTGATGCCATTCGTGGGACCAAAGGTAGGCCCTAGGTCCAATGCCAGAGCAAGCATGGGTATCCTATGCTGCCGCTTACTGAGCAGAGACATAAGTTAATGAGCACTAAGGTTGTCACCTCTAAACTTTATTATATATGTTGAAATTCTGCTGCTTTAAAAATGTCTGAAATCTAGTGGCCTAAGATCACAGCAGTACACTGTTAAGGATATGGGGACCAGTTGACTTGAACTAACTAACTAACTAACTAACTAACTAACTAACATGTTTATCCACCATATCTCTGCAACCATTCTGCACTTAGTAGGTACTGACCTACTAAGCAGCTACTGAGCAGGACTCGTGGGGGAGGGAAGCTTAGCACTCCCCTGCTTAAAGCAATAGCTTGTACCAAAAAGATAAATAAAAACTGGCAAAACTGAGCCAGGTGTGGTCACACACTCCTGCAATCCCAATACTCCGAAGACCGAGGCAGGAGGATCCTGAGTTCGAGGCCAGCCTGGGGCTACATAAGAAGAGCCTATCAAAAACCAAACTGAGCCTGGCAGTGGCGGTGCACGCCTTTTATCCCAGCATTTGGGAGGCAGAGGCAGGTGGATTTCTGAGTTTGAGGCCAGCCAGGTCTACAGAGTGAGTTCCAGGACAGCCAGGGCTACACAAAGAAACCCTGTCTTGAAAACAAAACAAAACAAAAAAAAACAAAACAAAACAAAACAACAACAACAACAACAAAAAACTGGGTGAAGGGAAAATGGTGCTTGCAAATTCTAGACGTTTGACACAGATCTCAGAGCCCTGTCCTCAGTCCTCCAACAATGAACTTGACAGCTCAGCATTTACCGACCAGGCTGCTTATGAAAGCCAAAAGTCCCGATCTAGAAGTACTCGGCAACCAGTCCCCAACAGTGCTTTATGGAGGCCACAGCATCCCGTAGTCTGTAACTTATGACTTAAAGACCAGGGAAGCCAGCTCTGTAGTTCCAGCTTGAGACCCAGGAACAAGAGCAACTTCTCTGCCCCTCAGCCCCCTGCAGATGATGGTCACTGCTCTCCTACCACCCCTGCCTTGGGAAGGGCCTGAGCTTTGTGCATTCTGTGTTTCCACATGTGACCCCCAGAAGCAGCATCCTCAGAAATACACTCCCAGATTCCACTTAGCCAGGTGAACCACGTTGTTAACATAAGATCGTAAGCTGTGAGTGCAGCCTGGTACAGGGAGCCATGCTGTCTGCACAGGGAACATTTCACAGGGCACCTTTTATGGGTCCCCAGCTTTGTCCTTTGGTGAGATCCTGTCCCTGCACAGGTCTCAGCTCACCTGGGCCAAACTTGCCTTTTCCCAAGCTGGTGACATTGCAGCCTCTAACTCCTGAATGTGTCACAGATTCTACTCTTTCTCCTGCCTGAAGCCTGGCCACGCTGCCTCCTTGGTGCGGAACTAAGCCATGCATAGGAAGCACTAGTCCGAGGTCTTTCTCCTGCTCAGTGGCAGCTCTGATTACACCGTGAGGAAATCCAAGCTTCCTATGCATGGGGAAGGGATATTGTACCCAGGCCCTGTCTTCAGTCTGTAAGCACCCCCTGCCCTTGCCTCATAGAGTCTTTTCTCCCCGTTCCTGCCCCTCCCCAGAGCCAGAGTCACCAAAAGGGCTCAGCAGTCAATGGTCCCCTTTGTGCATCCACATGGTCCTGTCTCTGCACTGCCCTGGCCCTGACCATATCTCCTGCCAGTAGGAACAAGCCTGAGGGAGGGAAGGCAGCCCAGCCTGGCCTTGGAGTTCCTGAAGGGTGAGATTGTAAAGAGCAGCCGTGCTCTGGTCAGCGTTTGCAGGGATGCTGCCGAAACAAGAGTCAGGTGTTCCAACCTCAGGTCACCCCGGTGCAGAAGCTGATGCTGGGACAGCCCACGTGCAGCAGCCTCGGCAGCCACTTCGAGGCTCAGTCCCAGGAGTAATGCCTGTCACATCTGGTTTCTTTTACTGGATCTGTCGCCGACACTGGCGTGGGTTAGTCAGGTTCTGCTTCCTCCCTTGGCTGCTTTAGCCTTCAGTAAATGTACATGCATGTCTCCCTTTCTGGTTGTGAGCTTCTCTCAAAGTAGGGTTTGCTGTGTGTGGTTTGTTTGGTTTTTTTGTTTGTTTGGTTGGTTGGTTGGTTTTTCGAGACAGGGTTTCTCTGTATAGTTCTGGCTGTCCTGGAACTCACTCTGTAGACCAGGCTGGCCTCGAACTCAGAAATCCGCCTGCCTCTGCCTCCCGAGTGCTGGGATTAAAGGCGTGCGCCGCCACGCCCGACTTGCTGTGTGTTTTTGAATCTCCAGTGACTGGGTAATGCCTGCCACTTAGTAAACCATGATGTTGAGAAGAAAACCTTAAGGTAAAAATCGCGTTTCCTGTACAAATATAAAGTGTGCACTTGTGAACTTCGTGATTTGTAGGGGAACCAGTAAAATGTAAAATGTTGCAGCCTGCCCTGGCATCCTGGCAGCTGAGATGTCAGTGGATCACCGTGGCTGGGAGCAGGGTTGGCAGTGTTCTTTCACTCAGCAGACCTAACTCGCTGGCTGTCGTCCGTGGATCCCCCTCACAGATTTGGGAAGTAACTCAGTGGCCACGAAACATCTCTAGAAATAAGTATCAGAAAAGAGCACAAGCCACACGGCCCCGAGTCCCCCAAGATGTCACTTGGGTCTGCCCTAAAGACTTCTGGCAGCAGTCTGGTCTAAGCCAGAGCCCACGCTTTCTGGCCATCTGTTCCTGCACTGTGCAAACACTTTATGCGTTTCCTCTGGGAACAAAACTGGAAAGTTCTGGAAGGTACTGTGGAATTAGCAGAAATGTACAGCAAGGACGTTTCATGGCTACCTACTCAGGAATGTGAGCGCACCCCCACTCCCGATGTGGGAAGCCTTGCTCCTGGTTGGTGCTGCCAATGACAGCCTTATGTGCTGCCCCCAAGAAAAGAGAAGCCAGCTCCTCTCTCAGTCAGAGACAGTCTCTGGCCTCGCACAGAGCAAGGCAAAGCGGCCACGAGCAGAAAATCTGGTGCCTGTAGTTGGGCACAGGATATGCCTGGATGCCTTACCTTGCCTGTCCTGCTACCTTAATAACCACAGGGTTTATAAAGACTTTCTCCCCGGAACTCTCCCTGGGTTCTTGCCGAGACCTCTGCCTGCCGGGACTGAATGAATGTCAGTGTGTTCTGCCTCCCAGTAGATCACACACGACAGGAAACCGAGGAAGCCCCAGGCAGGATGCTAGAGCTTGCTGGCAGCCTGAGTGGAATTCCAGCCAATAAAAGGCAATGGTTTCCACATGTGCCTGGAGATCATAAAAAGGCCGCTGTGGGGTGGGGGGGATGGTGGGGGGGGTGAGGGGGGGGAGGGGATAAGGATTTCTTTCCTCCCTTCCCAAATCCAGCATTGCCTGTCCTGGGGGAGGGACCCCACAGAATTCCTGCTCTCCACAGGCCAACCACCACTTCCACGGCATGTGTCACATGCTGCGAGACAGGGCACTTTAACACTAAGCCACACCCCACGTCTGCGCGGTCTTTTTCCAGACAGTAACCAGAATGAAAACTTCTACAAAAACCTCGAAAAACAGGGAAAACAGTTCAGCTTAAGCTGTTCCGGGGGAAAGGGCAACCTGAAATTTCTCCTGCCAAAATTCCTCCTTTTCACCCCCCTGGTGTGAGCCCCCCCAATTTAAGTGTGGCCTGGGGACAGGGATGCAGGCTGCTACTGAGATGTCAATAGACTTATCATGGGCAGAGCCTCAGATTCAATCCCTAACACCAGAGAGGAGGGGGGGGGGCAGAGTGGGGGAGAGAGGCAGGGAGACTTTAGTTAGCTTGGTCTGCTGTGGAGTTCTTTATTTATTTAGTTAGTTACTTAGTTATTACTATTGTGTGTGGGAGGAGGAGGTATGTTAGCCTGTCTGTTTCTTTCCTTCATCTGGGTTTTGGGGATCAAACTTGGGTCACCAGGCACTGTGCTCCTGCCAACACCCACACTTTCACCTTTTAAGGCAGGGCAAATCCCTCACTGTACGTCCTTGGAGGGGCGTCCATCGGCATCCTGACTTAGACGCTTGAGGAAACTTTAGACGCTTGCCTAAAGTAGCTTATGGATATTAGCTGTCACTTGATCCTTTGTGTGTTGTTGCTTATAATAGAGACCTGGAGAGGGAGAGAGCTTTTCCTCTCTGAGATCAGGACGTAATCCCCCTGGAACAGGCCACAGATCTGTCAGGAGTCCCAGAAGGCTGGCATCCAGACCAGGATGTGGGAGTGAAGAAGGTCCCTTGTGTTCACAGCTGGATAGCACACCAGAGCTGAGCAGCCACAGGAGCAGCAGGTGGTCTCTGAGAGAGACTTTGGCCTAAGAGAAAGGGAAAAGTCCCCTGATGCAAAGAGCCCACCTGGTCCTTCAAGAGCAAGCCAAGCACCCAATAACCACTAGACAGGGCTAGGCTGGATCTGGGAAGGGGAGCCATTGGGTGTGGTAGACATTGCAGGCCAGATCAGTGTGATGAGGACCAAGAAGGTGACTTACCATGAGCAGAGCGACCAGGTCCCGCCCTCAGAACCACTTCCCCATGCAATTTGGAGGGGCTGTGGCCTCAAGAGTTTCAGCAGGGCCCAAATTGCTGTAAACTTGGCAAGACTCTCTCAAGAGGCCCAGGGAGAGAGAGAGAGAGAAGATGACTCAGGCTGTCACTCACTGTGTCACGCTGGAGCCCAGAATGGAAAGAGCTGGTCTTGAGTGGCAGCTGCGGAGCTGAGCGTGGGAGCCATGTCAGCCATCATGCTGATAGGGTAACATCTCAACCCCCTGAAATGGTTGCCGAGCAGGCCCTGCAGCCTCTTACTGTAGAACACAGCTCCGGCCGCTAGGCAGGCCTGAGCCAGGGGTCAGAGCAGATTTATTTATTTATGTATGTGGGTACAACTGTCACTGTCTTCAGACACACCAGAAGAGGGCATCAGGTCCCATTACAGATGGTTGTGAGCCACAGTGTGGTTGCTGGGAATGAACTCAGGACCTCTGGAAGAGCAGTCAGTGCTCTTAATCACTGAGTCATCTCTCCAGCCCCCTCTCTGTGCCATCCTAAGAACACCGGATAGCTATCAGTGAGTCATCAGGGAGCCCTGGACAGCAAAGGGACCCTTGGGACCCTGGGACATAGTTTGTGTCCAATGAATGCTAACACAGGCGTTTCTCCCATTAGGACATGCCCTCCCCCATCTATGGGAGAGCTGTCTACTCCAGCTAGGAAGTGACTAGCCTGCTGCTCTTGGGAATGAGGTCAGGCCACACTCTCCACAGCCAAATCCTTGAGCCAGTGGCCTTGACTGACAGACCTAAAGGTGTTTGGCCCATCATGGATGGGTGTGAGATTGTAGAGCCAAACACCCTTCCTGCCTTGCCCTGGGGACAGTGCCTGGCTTCACAAGGATATGGGTCTCCTTTTGTTAGATTGACTCTCAGGATCAGCCCAAAAGTCAATTTCTTTCCCTGCCCCCTTCCTTTCTCTCCAAAGAGAGTGTTACTATGTAGCTGTTTCCAGAACTTTCTATTCTCTTGGCTCCACTGCTGAGTGCCAGGTTCATAGGCACATGTGTGCTACCATGGCTACCATTCAACTTAGTTTGGCTGTTTACTGGTTGGTGCAAAGGGTCAAACTTAGGACTTTGTATGTTCAAAGCAGGTGTTCTACCACTAAGCCACACCCTAGTTCTTCGTCTTCTCCTGTCCTGTGGTGGGGGTGGGTGGGAGACCTATGTGTGTGCATGTATAAAGGCCAGAAATTGATTTTGAGTGTCTTTCTCAACCACCCCTCCACTTTTTTTAATTTATTTTTTGTTTTGAAACAGACATTGCCCTCCCCCACAGGGTTGGCATCTGATCTCCCTCAGGCTGCTGATGCTAGCCTGGCCACTCCTCCTTCCAGAATGATTAACATAGTCCTCTTCATTGCCGGGGATAGAGTCCTAAGATGGCACAGTGCCAGCCACAAGCGTGAGTCACATGCCATCAGACAAGGAGAACTGAGGAAGGCAGACAGAAAGGGGGTGGGAGGTGGGGAGAGAGAACGGAACCCTTCACTCCCCTCAGACAGATGTGCTTTTGTATGGGGCTGGAAGGGACAATCGAGAGCTTCCACTTGTGGCCCCGAGTTCCGGTTAACAGCAGAGCTGCTACTGTGGTCAAGTTGGAAGAGATAAGAGCCGTCCTTCACACCCTAGACCTGGCCGCCTAAAGCCCTGGCTCGGACAGGTGTTTATCTTGTCAGGAAATCTACATCCATTTCTGCTTCAGATGCCTCGGCAGTGCACAGCTGCACAAAGAGGTCTGAACTTTGGATCCCCAAACCCATGTAAATGTCTGGCAGGCTGAGCTGTAACTCTAGTTCCGGCCTTGGAAGGTGGTGTCAGGGGATCTCCTAAGCAAGCTGGCTAGCAGCAGGAGCCGTACCAATCAGTGAGATCGGTGTTTGATTGAGAGACCCTGCCTCAATGAATAAGGTGAGGAGATGTAGAGCAAGACTGGCAACATCGACTTCAGAGCTCCAAACACATACACGTGCCCACACAAGAATACACATGGAAAGTTCCCACCAAAGGGGGGGGGGGCGATCATTTTGCCTCAGAAGGTCCCTGGTTCTGACGGAGACTGGATTTTCACTCCCAGGGTCCTCCAGAAGTGAACTATGTCACCTAAACACTGTTAGGTGGTCCTGATGCTAGACAGTCCTTGGATGCTGGAGGATACTGGAGGATACTGGAGGATGCTGGAGGATGCTGGAGGATACTGGAGGATACTGGAGGATACTGGAGGATGCTGGAGGATGCTGGAGGATGCTGGAGGATACTGGAGGATACTGGAGGATACTGGAGGATGCTGGAGGATACTGGAGGATGCTGGAGGATACTGGAGGATGCTGGAGGATGCTGGAGGATACTGGAGGATACTGGAGGATACTGGAGGATACTGGAGGATACTGGAGGATACTGGAGGATACTGGAGGATACTGGAGGATACTGGGGGATGCTGGAGGATACTGGAGGATGCTGGAGGATACTGGAGGATACTGGGGGATGCCATGTCCTGTGTTAGTCTGATGTGTGTTTTCAAACTTTGCTGCTAGTTAGGACTCTTTCTACAATATTTGTGTTGATGTTCGGTTGATCCGTAGTTTCCTCTTCTGAGGTAACCTTTATTCTGTCTATTTTATTCTGCAGAAAATCCTAAACGCTACTGGAATTTATCAGGTCCAAGCGGTTTTTTATTATGTATTTGTATGTATGTGTGTGCAGATGCCTTCTGAGGCCAAAAGAGGGCAGCAGATCCCCTGGAGCTGGGGTTACAGATGGTTGTAAGCCCTCCGATGCGGGCATTGGGAACTGAGCTTGGATCCTGTGCCAAAGCAGTATATACTCATAAAACCACCTTTCCCACCCCGTCCCCTTTTTGGTGTGTCACTGGAGAGGGAGGCCAGGGCCTCAGATACGACAGATGAGCACTCTCTGAACCACAGGCTCAAGATTACCTCTTGATAGGAACCTGTGAGGATTTTCCTCAGTGCCTTTCTGCTCTGGGGCTTCTAGGCAATAACAGTCTCCGCAGCCATTCAGTTTCTTCCTCCTGTTGCTCAGTTCCCCTGACACTTTCTGACTCAGGGCAGAGTGGGGGGCTCGTACCCTGTGGTGCGTAAGGATGCCCCCCCCCGCACCCCCCCCAGCCCCACTGACAGACAGTTTGCTGCATACCCTGCTTCTGCTCCTGTAGACGCCCAAACCAGTTGGCTCCCTTCCCTCCCCCATAGAGGATTTCTTTGAACAAGATAAAAATCCTCTTGTTGGACCAGCCGTGTCAGGTTTCCTTGCCTGTCCACATCTTTCTTCGCAGAGCCTTTTCTGGGTCAGGGAACTGGGGTCTGAGTCTCTCCTTCACGTTGTGCACGGCTCCTGGTTTGTGTCCTTGGTGTGGCAGGGTTTGAGCCTCTGTTCTCTTAGGCCTCGGTTGTGGGTCTGGTCCCTTGATTCTGTGACCCCAACTTGTGTCTAGGCTGACTCTCTCCTCCTTATCCCCTTTCTGTCAGCTACTGGGCAGGGCCTTCTGTTGGGAGCAGAAGCAGGACCTGAGAATGAGGTCTCCATTTCCTCTGTAGGCTGACGTAAGCCTTGGTGTCTGGTGTCTCTCTCCATATAATCAGGAAAATGGCAGAATTTACCTCCTGGTTTGGGGAATAAATGAGTTCTATAGAGTGCAGGCCATCAAACCTTTTGTATTGTTGTTACTGTTTGTACTGAGAGTTAGCAGTCTTTCACAAATGATCAGGTAATCTATGCAGCCCAATGCCTTGACAACGGGGATGTGATCTGAAAACCTGTCATTACACACATCTGCTCCTGATTATCGCAGCTCATACAGACTAGGTCATGATGTCACTTGGGGACAGCTGTGGCTTGTGACCGATTTCACTCTCTCGGCTGGATAGTCCTCATTGTGGTTGTGCGCTCTGGCACAAAAGCCATAGAGAAATGTAAGAGATGTGTATGGCAGGACACGGTAGTGTGTGCCTATAATCCCAGCACTCTGGAGGCAGAGGCAGAAGATCAAATTTGAAGACCTCAAGATCTTCCTTGGCTACTTTAACTCATTCTCATTCTCATTCTCTCTCTTTCTCTCTCTCTCTCTCTCTCTCTCTCTCTCTCTCTCTCCCTCTCTCTCTCTCTCCTCTCTCCTCTCTCTCTCTCTCTGTGTGTGTGTGTGTGTCTGCCTCTGTCTCTCTTTAATACTCTCTCTGTCTCTCTGCGTGTATGTGTCTTTTTCTATAACATTCACTCTCTCTGTCTTTCCTGTCTCCCTGTCTCTGTCTCTCTCCCTCTCTCTCATTACTTTATGATTGCCCCCACATTGCCTCGTTCCATCAGGTTTTCTCTAGGCGAAGTCAGGACTGGGAAACACGGGTAGTGGTCCTAAAGGGTCCCCCTTTCCTTTCTCTGGGTCCTCTCCCGATGAGAGAAGCCGTAGACTTGGCCTCTACCTGTAGCTTTGTCTGGCTCTGGACTCTGGAGCCCACTGCTTCTCCCTTTGCTCTTTCTCCCTTTGCCAGTGTGGGTGGATCCATTTCTACTGGGTTTTAGTTTGCACACCTCCTTAAGAATAAGTGATAGAGCTGGTGAGCTGGCTCAGTGGTTAAGAGCGCCAACTGCTCTTCCAAAGGTCCTGAGTTCAAATCCCAGCAACCACATGGTGGCTCACAACCATCCGTAACGAAATCTGATGCTCTCTTCTGGAGTGTCTGAAGACACACTACAGTGTACTTACATATAGTAAATAAATATTAAAAAAAAAAAAGAATAAGTGATATGAGCCATTAACCTGCTTCCTTTCTATAGTGGTCTGGCCTTAAAGGAATTAGGGATCTGGCTTTAGAAGTGTTGCGGGCTCTGCCAGGCCCCTCCCCCTCCCTCTAAGCCTCCCTTAGGGGTTGTTATGGCTAGATGACCAAAAGGACTGTGGACAGTGACAGATGCTCAGTTGCCTGACCCGCAGACACCTGTGCACACACCTGTGCACACACCTGCACATAAGTCTGAGTGCAGGTGTTGGCTTCAAGCTGGCTGAGAAGCACAGCCATGGCCCAAGACAAAAGCTGAGGCTAAGGAACTTGGCTTGGGAAGTGCTAGCCAAGCACACAGAGGAAAGTGTGGGAGCAGATGTGACCTTGTATTGTCAAAGCCACATACACCCAAGGCAACCCAAGTCACCTGCAGAGCCGCTCACATGGTCCTCCTGTGGGATTTCTGCTTTGAAGAAATGCCAAAAATAGTGCCAAGGTTTTGTCTGTAGGCCCCTCCCCTACCAAAAAAAAAAAAAATCCTGTTTCACAGCTGCTTTTGTAAAAGAAACAGAAAGCGGCAGGGCAGCAAGATGGCTCAGTGGGTAAAGGAAGATGCTCCACTCCCAATTTGATAGAAGGAGAGAACTGACTCCTGAAACGTGTATGCTAAGCTTCACACACATGCTGTAGCAAGTACACCCTAGACACAACACACTACACACACACACACACACACACACACACCACAAAATAAATGATAAAAAGCTCAGCATAATGGTACACAACTGTAATCCCAGCATTCAGGAGGCCACAGCAGGAGGATCAGGCTTCAACACCAGCCTAGTCTATGTTGTGAGCAGGAGGGAGGGAAGAGAGATCCATCGTTGTTAGGAGGTTCCCTCAGAGCCAGCCCCAAACTGAAGTGGCCTATGTAGGAACTTCCCATGCCTCTAGACAGAGACGTTGCCATTCTGCTCGTATGGGGGTCAGGTTAGGATGTTCAACCTTGTTTTCCAAAGTGGCCAAAGTTTCTCCCTATTAAAGGAAGCCATTATCACCACTGCTTAAGTGAATCTGCTAGAAGTACAGATTAAGATTGGCACCTGAGGAAGGGACAAAGTTCCTCCTGGGTGGCAGGACCCATTAAGTTTGTGATTCCTGGTATGTGGGATATCTGTGCTTTGCAGTCACTCAGGGAGTTTTAAAGAGATACCTTTGACTAATTTTGAGGTGTTAGCATCTCGTGGAGTCTGACAAGTGTCATTATGTGGATACTTGGAGGTACGTGTAGCTCTTCATGACTCAAGAGTTGAGTTTTCTGCTTGTGTGCACTGGGGAGGCTGCCTGCATAAGGGCCAGAGAACAGACACCTTCGTTTTTTGTGGAACAATAGAACCACAGGTGATTCATAGTTGGGGTGCACCAGTTCTGCTTTGTACTCTGGGTTCTCTGCTGCAGCTTCGACCAGGGTGTGTCAAAACTCCTTGTGGGGAGCTTGTCTGTACTGAACATGTACTGACTTGTAGTGCTGGGGGTGGAACTATGGTCCCATATATGCTAGGCAAGCACTCTACCACCAAGCTGCATCCCAGACTCGGTTCTGACTTTCCTTGCCATTGTTTCCTAACAATACAAAGTAACAATGTGCATAGTTTCCTCTTTGTGTTGAGCATTGTGAACAATCCAGAGATGTGTTACACTGTAGCAGAGGGTCCATTTTACATACAGGGCTCGAGCAACAGTGATTTCCCTCACTGAAAAGGGTCTTACAATTGATCCCCTTATGAATACCAAGAAGCAACTATATCATAATGAACGTGGCTATGTTTCAATAAAACTTTACTTACAAAATGGACCAGAGTAGGCCAGTGACTCCCTGAGAGAAAGGAAAGGATTTCATGGAAGATTATCCCATAGAGGCTAGAGAGACAATAAGACTGGAGAAAGGTAACTCAGCCCTAACAAAAACATAGTAGCATTTTCTTGGGGACCAGGACACCTGGGGCTGGCTTGCCTAGGAGAAATACATGGCTCCTCACCTGGTGCAGGGGGCTTTTGTTCTGATTTCCACATAGTAGGGATTGTTTCTCTTGTAAATGCGTAATTTAAATTTTGGTGAGTGTTTTATAGCCGGTTAACTTGCCCTGTCAGTTTTCCTGGCTTCCCTGGCTTAGCGCCAGAGCTATGGAGGCTGACTTCAGGCATCTGCTCATGGCAGACTCACAGTTAGCCAGGAAAGGAAGGGTTTGCTTGATCCTGCCCACACTGGCTCCCATGCTGGTGGGCAGCATCACCATGAGCAGAAAACTGCAGATAAACACTTCCAAAGGCAAATAGTCCAGGCAAACATGAGCTGCCAACCCACATGTCCCCCAAGGTGCCCTCAACAGGGCATCTCGGGAAATTATCATGAATTGAATTTTGAAAATTAAGTCTTATTAAATGCAGCAAAGATCTTATTAGTGAAAGAAACCACATGGCCAGTGTTTGGAGACATGAGGGGCCTATGTGCTGAAGCCCAGTTCCTAAAAGATTTATCCACAAAGCTCAGACTTCACCTCTGCCTGACCCCTGCTGCCTCTCCACTCGCCTAGCTGCTGGGCTGCTGCTGTCTCAGACTCGTCGAATCCTGACCACCTCCCTCTGGACCTACTTTTTCAGTCCCACCCTTTCTTATCCCTCTTCCCTGATACCCAGCTACTGGCAGTTACCTTCAGTTGAGCCTGGCTCCTCCTCATTCTCTTCTCTTTGATCCATACAGACCCTCTCTCAGCAGATGGGTTCCCGGAGTCCATCCACATACAGAGACAAGAGCAGTCAACCCTTAAACCATGTTCCCCTGAGATGCTCACCTGCCCTATATCTGACTGGGCACCTACCCCATGGATCCTCTCTTTGTTCATCTAAGCCAGGATGGCTCACAACTCTTTGTTCTCCCCTTATCCCATGCTCCATCAGACGTTCCTGTGCTCCCTTAGTCCTCCCCTTGCTCCATCAGTTCTCTCTGTGCTCCATCAGTTCTCTCTGTGCTCCCTTAGTCCTCCCCTTGCTCCATCAGTCCTCCCCTTGCTCCATCAGTCCTCTCTGTGCTCCATCAGTCCTCTCTGTGCTCCATCAGTTCTCTCTGTGCTCCATCAGTTCTCTCTGTGCTCCATCAGTCCTCCCCTTGCTCCATCAGTCCTCTCTGTGCTCCATCAGTCCTCTCTGTGCTCCATCAGTCCTCCCCTTGCTCCATCAGTTCTCTCTGTGCTCCATCAGTTCTCTCTGTGCTCCATCAGTCCTCTCTGTGCTCCATCAGTTCTCCCTGTGCTCCATCAGTTCTCTCTGTGCTCCATCAGTCCTCTCTGTGCTCCATCAGTCCTCTCTGTGCTCCATCAGTTCTCTCTGTGCTCCATCAGTCCTCTCTGTGCTCCCTTAGTCCTCCCCTTGCTCCATCAGTTCTCTCTGTGCTCCATCAGTTCTCTCTGTGCTCCATCAGTTCTCTCTGTGCTCCATCAGTCCTCTGCTTCCTCTTTGGTCACTTTTTTCTCCTATCCCTAACTCCAAGGCCTCTGGCCTTCATCTCTACCTTATGGTGACTTTTTTTAACCCCTAAAACAGACCTAGCACCATTGGGAACACAGAGATGAACAGATAGGTGAATGAACACCCAACTCTATCTCTTTGTTTCTGTGTTTATTTATTTGTTTTTTTTTCCCCCCGAGTCACGGTTTCTCTGTGTAGCCCTGTCTGTCCTAGAACTCACTCTGGAGCCCAGCTGCCTGCCTCTGCCTCCCAAATGCTGGGATTAAAGGAATGAGTGTACCGGCACTGTCCAGCCTAAGTCTATTCCTAATTTTCCAAAAACAGTGTCCTACCTTGGCATCATGTGATGAAGCCACACCCATCATCCAACATGGTCTTGGACCCCAAATGTCAATCTGAAACCATGCGTCACACCTCACTGGTCCAAACGTCAAACTCAGCCTCAGCCTCCCTTTCACCTTGAGGTTTTCCCTGACCCCAGGAGCTCCCAGGTACCCCATCACCTCTTTGTTTTGTTCACTTACAAATCTCTGTAAGAGGCAGCCGGTCAGCACCCAGGGGTGACTCAACCCAAAGCTAAAAAAGCGACCCCCGCGGAGGTTCCATGCACTCTGGCCTTTTGGTGGTGACCTCGCCTACAGCATGTTTCGGGTTTTGGTTCCTGACCCGTTGCCCTTCTCTCCTGCCCAGGTTGTTCCTGGTCATCGAGTATGTCAATGGCGGGGACCTCATGTTCCACATGCAGAGGCAGAGAAAACTTCCAGAGGAGCATGCCAGGTGAGTCCATGGCCGGGGACTTCTCCTCAGGAGGCCAGCAGGGAGAAGAGGGGGGCAGATTTGGGCAGAAGGTGGCAGAGATGAGAGCTTCCCATGGTATAAGACAGTCCAAACCCTCAGGGGGAATCTTGGGAGCTTTGTGCCCAGGACTGGTCCCTCTCCAGACTTTGAGCAGAAGGCCCTCACCCAAGACGAGTGGCTCCCCAGCTGTTTGGTTTGGCTCTGTCCTCTTCCCTTAAAGTCCACGTTCCCTCAGCAGTAGAGTACAGCAGGCCTTCACTAGCATCAGGAGAGGCTCCCTGGTCCCGTCTCTGGCCTTGAACAGCTGCCATCCAGCCCCCTGTCCTCGTGCTTCCCCTGGATGGCCCCCTCCTCCGTAAATTACCTTAGTTTTCCCCACGAAGTCCTGTGAGTCACCGAGGCCGCTTTTGGGGAAAGTGGGCAGAAACTCAACAACAGCTTCTTGCCCGTCCACTTGCTTTTTATAAAACTCATGGTTAAACGCACACAGCGTTCATGTTGCCGTGTTGGCCAGATAGTTCAGTAGATAGTTAAGTGCCAGGAAGTTGATTATCACACTGCTGTGCAGCCACCACCACACATAGAGCCCCTTTATGTCGCACACTGGAACCCTGCTCCTGTGAATGCCGACTGCCAGGCTCTTCATCTCCGGCCCTCCTGTCCGATTCCAGAGAGCGCCCCAAGTATCTTCTCGTATATCAGACTTGGCGTGATGTTGTCTTCATGATTCACCACATAGCCTTTCCTTTTGAAGGTTGAGGTGTCCAACCCAGTGCTTGAGACCCCCACTTCTGATTCTTTTCTCCTTCCAGTTTTTAAAATCCGCATACAGGGTAACGGATCTCATAGAGGCGTTTCCTCATATCCACTGTTCTTACTGGGCCTCCTCCACTGTCTCCAGCCTCAGGCATACTGTGTTAGTGGCATTGTTTGATACACACCACTTTCTGGTTCTCATGCTTATTCACTTGTTTGTTCTGGTGCTGGGGACCATACTTATGTAAGCAAGGCAGGAGCTTTCCCACTGAGATGCACATGGCCCTAGCTCTCATGTTCTGAGGGACCTTCCTCTAGTCACATTTTTCATTCTCACCTACTATTCGTGCGATGTCCAGTGTCCCATGTTCCCTTCACTTACTCTGGCTGTGATAAGTAGCCATTCTGGTGGGTGGGAGGTGGAATCTCACTATAATGTACATTTGCATTCCCCTGTGACCAGGGATACATTGTGGGGCTCTATGTGTACCAGCCTCTGGCTGCCTGCCTGCCACCGTCTCCCTGCTGA
Organism: Mus musculus; assembly: GCF_000001635.26. Classification (NCBI taxonomy): domain Eukaryota; kingdom Metazoa; phylum Chordata; class Mammalia; order Rodentia; family Muridae; genus Mus; species Mus musculus. The sequence goes on along the minus strand of NC_000070.6, from coordinate 155,271,634 downwards.
CTACAGAATTCCCCCCCCCCAATACCTCAGGTTCTATGCTGCTGAGATCTGTATCGCTCTCAACTTCTTGCATGAGAGGGGGATCATCTACCGGGACCTAAAACTGGACAACGTCCTCCTTGATGCCGACGGACACATTAAGCTGACGGACTACGGCATGTGCAAGGTGCCCGCCTCACCTGTCCCCCAACTCGATTGTCTGCCCTTGACACCCCGCAGGAGTATTCACTGATGGGGCATAGCTCAGTGGTGACCAAACTGAGGCACCCCTGTCTGTAACTTAATGTCAGTGTTCCTAAGGAGAGCTGCTTCATGTGAGATTTACCTTCCTGGTAACTGTCCCCACAGGAAGGTCTAGGCCCCGGTGATACAACAAGCACTTTTTGTGGAACCCCGAACTATATCGCCCCCGAAATCCTGCGAGGAGAAGAGTACGGTGAGTGTGAGCCACGAGGGAGGTAAATGTAGGTGGACACCTTCCAGAAGTCTCCCCCAGCTGGTGACATTCTTCACTCAGAGCAAGAACCTGTCTGGCCCACCCTACAGTGGCCCTGGCAGGGAGATATATGGCCAAATTATACCCAAAAATAACACAGAACACCCCTCAGGGTTTCCCAGCTGGTTACCCGTTGCATACTCCCTGAGGCCCACCAGATGACACTGAATAACATTCCTCTCTCTGAGGAGTCCTAAGGCCAGGGAGGAGAAAAAGGAACATGAAGCAACGACAAGAAAGCCCAGGTTTGGGTCACAGAACCTCAAGTTGGCTGGCCACTGGCCACTGGCCATGCATATGTGGAAGAAACAAAGTGCCCTTGGGAATGGCAGAAGTGCCCCCATTGGGCTCCAGAGCAGGGGGTGATCTGGGGACCCTGTAGACACGAAGGTGTACTTCCACTCCTCGGGGTAGAAACAGTCCTATGCACCTGGGGGCAGGGCATACATATACAGGTACATGTGTGTACATGTGTGTGATACATGTGTGTACATGTGTGTGATACATGTGTGTGCATGTGTGTGATAGAGGAGGATATGTAGCATGCAGTGTGTGTGTGCACATTTATTTTTTTACTGTTTGTAAAAAAAATGTGTTTACTGTGCACAGAGGCTCATCACACATGTTATCTATGTGTGCTCGTGAACGCACCCACTTTTGCATCCTAGCTTCTCCTGCTGTTCAGACAGGTGGGATTACAGGCATGAGCTGTCTATCCCTGACTAGTGACGGTGACTTCAGTGAAACCAGTCATAAATACACCTTCACATAAATGAGTGTGTGGCGGGCAGCGCGTGCGAGTCACCAATTCAGAAGAATGACTGAGTTCCTACAAGCTGCTTCAGTTGAAGTGGCTCAGTAACCAGGGGTGGCAGACTGGAGCCAGAAATCAGTCTAGCATTCTAAGTGACCCTATTTCTGTGTGTGCCAGAGCAGGGGGACTGTTCTGAGCAGAGATGGTAGGGGTGGCCAGGCAGAGTATGAAGACTGATCATCCCTCCTGCTGTCTTAAAATACTTAGCACTTGAACATAGAAAGAGAGAGAGAGACAGAGAGAGAGAGAGAAAGTCAGTCAGCCAGCCGGGCAATGGTGGCCCACACTTTCAATCCCAGCATCAGGAGGCAGAGTCAGGCAGATCTCTAAGATCAAAGCCAGCCTGGTCTATAGAGTTAGTTCCAGGACAACCAGGTCTACACGAAGAAGCCCTGTCTTAAAACAAAACAAAACAAAACAAAACGGGCTGGAGAGATGGCTCAGCAGTTAAGAGCACTGACTTCTCTTCCAGAGGTCCTGAGTTCAATTCCCACCAACCACATAGTGGCTTACAACCATCTGTCATGGGATCCGATGTCCTCTTCTGGTGTGTCTGAAGATGGTGACAGTGTACTCACATACATAAAATATAAGAAAGAAAGAATAGTGAATGTAAATATACAGGAAATTGTAGCTGTGTTTTCTCGTCTCGGAGATGGATTCTGTGAGTTCTGTGTATTTTGGCAGCTCTGGGGATGGCGCGTGTGCTTTGTACGTGTGAACAAAGTGTTCTCTACCACTGGGCCACATTCCTCAGTGAGAAGCGGGCTTTGTAACTGTAAATCAAATCAGGAAAAAAATACAACTAGTTATGGTGCCATGCCCTAGGAGGCTGAGGCAGGGGAGTCACAAGTTCAAGGCCAGCCTGGACTACATATCGAGAGCCTGTATCATCATCATCGGTCACTATCACTGATGATGACGATGACGACGACAGGAACAAAGCAGGGTCCGTCCCTGGTCCCATTCTGCATGCTCGAGTAACAGAGATGTCCCAGCAGAGCTGAGGGGCCAGGGACACAGCCTGGGTATCCCACACTGCAGGTGAGGAGTCACAGCTTCTGAGGACACAGATGTCCAGCACAGCGACTCTCTTGGCACATTCACACTCACGGACAGAGTGTGCCACTTCCCAGCCACCCCCTGCCTAGTGACTGCCCGCTTTTCCACAGGGTTCAGCGTGGACTGGTGGGCACTGGGTGTCCTTATGTTTGAGATGATGGCTGGGCGCTCCCCCTTTGACATCATCACGGACAACCCTGACATGAACACTGAAGACTACCTTTTCCAAGGTTGGTGGCCCATGGTGTATGCACTCCCTCCCACCTCCCTCTGCATGTTATTTTTTCTTCCCTTCTCAAAGGTGAGGATGGAGCATTGTCCAGGCTGGTGCTGTGCATCAGCAACAGTACACACACACACACACACACACACACACACACACACACACACGAACCCATTCCTCTGGCAGAGATTGTAAAACGAGGTGATCATAGTCCACCTCACTATGGGTCACCTAGAAACCCTGATTTAGCCAGAGCCCCCTTCTGCCCACCCAGATCATTCCCTGTAGCCTGTGCAGGCTCCCTTGCTCCTGATGAGAGAGCATTAATGGCCACTGATACGCCCCTCAGGGCTGTCCCTCGGCGCCCCCTGGTGATCGGTGTTCAGACTCCACATGCCTGCAACCAAAAGGTAGTAGGGAGCTGTTGGTTCACACAAGGCTATGTGATATGTGAGTGCTACCAGGAGGTCCCTAGAAGGACCCAGCAGGCTTCTGGAACAGGAAGGTGTCCCAGGGCTACAAGTCTGAGCTCTGACTTAGAAATGGGGTTCAAGCCAGGTGTGGGTCACATGGCCTTGTAATCCCAGCTACTCAAGAGGCTGGAAGGAAGGTCAAGAATTCAAAGCCAGGCTGGATACCTACCAAGATTCCGTCCTTGCAAAAAAACAAGCAAACAAAAAACAAAAAAACACAAAAGGAGCAGAGTTCAGGGGGCCCACCCGTAGGCTATCGGAAAGAGCAAACAGTGCCGCTTCTCACCCGGTCTCTGTCCTCAGTTATCCTGGAAAAGCCAATCCGGATTCCCCGTTTCCTGTCTGTCAAGGCCTCACACGTCTTAAAAGGATTTTTAAATAAGGTATGCTCTTGGCTGCGGTGACAGACGATCCCTTGTAACCCTCTGGGATCAAGTTACCCATGGGATGGAGTGGGTGGACAGAGTCTCTCCACTACTGGAGCTGTCTGTCATCAGCTGCCAGCTGCCCCCAGCTGCTCTGTGCTGCTGCTGCTCATCCACTCTGGCACTGGGGCTCCGTGATCTTTGAGTTTAATTTTTTATTGATATAGCAAAACAGTGAGTAAGTAACTGACCGGAAAAGCAGTCCCAACAGAGGGAAGGTCAGACCCAGCTGGACATCAGAACAGCTGGGGACAGGGAACTCCCGTGGGGGCAGTTGGGCCATCCCGTTGGGTTGAGGTTGAATCAGGGGTTTCCTTAGGAGTCCTGACTCACCCTCATTTGAATTCTGACCCCCAGGATCCCAAAGAGAGGCTTGGCTGCCGGCCACAGACTGGGTTTTCCGACATCAAGTCTCATGCTTTCTTCCGCAGCATAGACTGGGACCTGGTAAGCCTCGAGGGTCACCGGTGCCCCTTCTGCGAGGTGGGCCAGTTTTGCCAGAATGGGCCCGTGTGTACTTGGGTGCCTGGTACATGGTGTCTGGCCATTTTCTGTGGTGTTGTGGTTGGTTTTCCAAAGCTGCCAAGAACCTGATGTCAACAGTTACAGGACAGAGTAGCAGGCACAGGCATCGGCTCGGACTTGAGTCCATTCCTGATATTAGGAGAAAAACTTCAACTTTATACTTTGAAGAAAAGTATAAAGATTAGCCAGTTGAGTAGATCTGGAACTTGCCCAACTCTGGGACAGTGGACACCTCCCCCATCCCCTGCAACCCCACCCTGATCCTTCCAGATGGCTTACAGCCAGCACTGATGACTACATTCCATCCCCACGAAGAACCAGTTACTCTGTTTACCGGACTGTTTGTGTCTGTGGGTACTGGGAGGAATCGGGAGGGTCCAGGCCACAGAGGCAACAAGCAATCAGGAAAGATGATACCCCTCTACCCCCATCCCATGGCCAGTCTAGAGCTGGGCCTCATTATTACATAGTCAGAGCCTTGAGTTCTCTTCCTTTCCAGGTTTAAGTATCTAGTCAGAATTCAGAGCCTTGACACTTTTTATAACATTCGTGTGCTTGTGCTTGCTCGCATGAAGGTCAGAGGACAACTGAGAGCCAGTTTTCTCCTTTTCTCCTTCCGCCATTTAAGTCTGGGGAAAACAAACGCAGGCTCTCAGTGTTGGCAACAAAGTTACCTGCAGAACAACCTCACCCGCCCTCGATACTTCAAAAACAATTTGTGAGCTTTTAATTTCATCTCCTTGCCCTGGTAGCACCAGAGAGAAGCAACATGTTTATTTCTAACCTAGATCTTCACAATGCAGCTACTGCCTGGCGGGGCCTGGGCTCAGTGGTGGCAACTTTACTCACAGGCTCACTGCCTGCCCCAGTGTTTGGAACGCATCACCTCCACTCTGACACTGAGGCATGTACTGACATTGCAAATCCCTCAGCAGAGTACAGGGAGAGTTCTACTTGTCTCTTCCAGCCACTATCCTCATTGCTGCTCCTCTGAGCCTGCAGGATCTGAGTCCTCCCCTGCCCCTGCCCCTGCCCCTAGGGCTCCCACATGGCATCAGTAGCGTGTCCAGTCTTCCTGCACCATACATGAATGTCTCATTTCAGCCCAGCTCCCTCTAGGTTGGACAGCCAACTGGTTCTGCACAGCAAGAGGGGCTGAGAAGGTCTTCCACTGCATCATACATATGGTACTGTAGTTTTTAGTACATCTTGTGGGCATGGAGCCATTATTGCCAGGAGACTCACCTTACCCTCCCCTTCCCTGGCCATACCAGCTTATGTTCCACCTTACAACTTGACTTTTCTCAACTCTCCCTTGAAAGAGGCCCTGGTTAGTAGGTGGCCTTGCATTCAGTCACCCTTTGCTTGGTAAGGCATCTTTAAGGCTCATCCTCGTTCCTCGTCACAGCGATATATGTTGTTTCTGATGGTCACTTGGGTGGGACTTCAGGACTGTCCACCTGAGGTGGGAGCACAGGCCCAGAGGTGTCACAGTAGGACATAGGGTGCTGGTCCTTAAGGTGCTGGTCCCTGGTACTGACTGATGCTATGAGGAAGGAGGCAGATGTGAGCTGTAAGGGAAATTGCAAATGTTTCCCCATGAGCCATGCTGGGACAGCAGTGGAGAGGTCACTAATCCCAGTCCTTCGCTCTAGCTAAACTGCTCTGTCAACACTGTGCAGCCATGGTGGTAACTGGTGTGTCCGAGTTCCTGGGCCATGGGACAAGGGTAGCTGGCATTGGTGGTGTTCAGGGATTATCGTCTATATGGCTCTGCTCTGTTGTCTGCTTTGAGCAAGGGGAGGCCAGGCTTGTCCCTGGCTCCCCCCAGCTTGGGATTTGGAAGACAAGAGCTGTAACTTGAGCCTCTGAGATACCTGAGCTGAGGAGATCTGAGCTCTGGCATAGCTTATGTGTGGAGTGAGGTCCCCGTAAGTAGCTGGGGGGTAGACTGACAGGAACCAACCCACCACACCTGCCTCTGGTACATTCTGTTCTAATGTCCCCCAGAACCATCCTCCTTCCTGAGTCATGGGGCAGAGAGAATCGTGACAAGCTCAAGTAGGCATAGCAGTGGCTGCCCTTGCAGACTAGGGAGGGAGGTTCAAGCCAAATGCTGGATTTCTGCTTCAGACATGTCTAGTGGGATGGCCTTGATAAATCACACAGGTGAGACCTCTTCTGTGAACAGAGACACAGCCTTCAGCCCATCCCAGAGGGTGACCTGAGCACTGTGCGCATGGTACAGCAACCCTCATGGTGACTTTATGCTGCCTACCAGATCCTTTAAGCTTCTCCTCTCTAGACTCAGAGCACCCTAGAGCTGGGTGCTCAGTCCTCCCTGGGCTTTAGCCAGGGGCTCCTCTACCATTCCCCTCTAGTGCTCTGGAGAAGGGATGGAGTCAGAAGGGAGGGCACTGCCAGCCGTCTCTAGGGCCTACGGGGCCAGGCCTCCTGCCCCTCCTCTGTGATGTGAGGGTAGGAACATATGTTCTGCTGAGCACACAAAGTCCACCATGGGCCATCCGGCACATCCCTCCCTGCCAAATCTCCACCAGAAGGTTTGGATATTAGCATAAAGGCCATAGGAAAGTTATTGGACATTGTCCCAGGCAGAGCTGTGACTGGTCAGGAAATTGGTTCTGAAAGAAATATGTCCTACAGCAAAATGCTGGCTCCCTTAGGATGCTTGGCTAGGGCTGCTTACTACAAGGGTCTATCCACAGACCCTCCTTGTCTGGTACTCCATAGGGGTTTGACAGCATATCAGATCTGTGAGGTATATATCTTTGCAAAGGTCCCAGTCCCTAACTCACCATGAACTGGAAAGAGCTGAAGCAGCCATCTGGGCATTGCTACCACCTGCTATCAAACCCACTATGTTCCAGGTAACTGGCAGGTGGCAACTGGCCACCTTGAGGAGTGAGTCAGACTGTGGCTAAAACAAGCTCCCTTGACATTAGTTCCTACCAGTGAGAACTGACAGGAAATTGGTAGCCTCCACTCCTGCCCCATGTCAGTTAATTTAAATAGGCCCAGACCAGTGAGAGAATTGCTCAGTGGGTAAAAAAGTGCTTGCCACCAAGCTGACAGCCTGAGTTAGATTTCCAGGATGCATATGGGGGAGTAAGAGAACTGTCTCCCAGAATTTGTCCTCAAACATCCATACCTATGCCATGCTTTGCGTGAACTGACTCCCTCCAGGCTGGCTAGTGTATTCAGAGCAGACCCCTCGTGAGCTCAGGGGTTACTCTGGCGGCTGCCAGACTTAGTGCTACCTTCTCCCTCCAACAAGGTCTCACCACTCTCCTCTACTCACATATGCTGTCTTCTCTGCCATTTATGGTGTAGAAGTAGACCCTCCCGTCCACAGGGCAATGCACTGCAGTCAGGAGATAATCTGGTGTCACCACATAGCACTGTGATGCACGTGGCAAGGAGTTTTTCCTCATACCTACACTCACTCATTCATGCTTGGTAACACAGCCAGTTGCATTCTAGACAGCCAAGTATGTCCCTAAAACTCTACTGGGAACTTCGGGGAATGTGGGAGGGGTTAGGTATGGGTGAGCTGGGATCCCTGAAAGGTGAGGCTGAAGGCATGGGCTTGGGGTGTCTCATTAGGGGTAAGGAGTCATTGTGTCCCTCCGTCCCCAGGCACACAAGGGCAAATGTCGAGTCCTTGTAAGTTACCCAGTCTTGGGCCTTCCATCTAACAGCAGGACTGCACTGGGACCCTTACCTCTCCTTACTCATCAATCACTTACCCACGTGTGCGGTACGCCTGTCGGATCAGGTTTGTTTCTAAGAACTGAGATGCATCTATAAGCCAGACACTGATCCCTGCCACAGAGCCTAAATGTACTAGGGAACATCACATCAGCTCCACACCAGCCACATAATGCCTGCATCCCAAGCCCGTGCAGGGCAGTGTGGCCCATAGGACAGATCTTCACATCGTTCTGGGACCCGTTGTCAGCCACCTTCCCCTGAAAGAGCAGAGTGAATGCTGGACAGAAGGCTGGGCACCAAATCCTCAGGGATGCCCCCACTGTGTCATTACCCCTGTGTAGCCCAAGAGCCCTGCTTGATAAAGAGCAGCTGTATCTTTTGGCTGTCCTGGAACTCGCTCTGTAGACCAGGCTGGCCTCGAACTCAGAGACCCACCTGCCTCCCCAGTGCTGAGATTAAAGTCATGCACCACCACCACCTGGTATGAGTGTGATACTGAGAGGATTTCTTGCCACATACATCTCGGTACCACGTGGCACATGCCAGACACCAGTCTCTCCTGATGGCTGTTCATTCCCTGCTGGGCTAGAGGGTCCAACTCTAAATAGTAAAAGATGGAGACAGAGTTAGAATGAGGAGAGGATTGAAGGTGGACTTTCCCCGTGCCCATCTAGGTGAGGATGTTGTCACACCCAAATACCATTATGATCAGGTTCTGAGACCAGAGAGAGAGAGCACTCCTGTGTAAGCAAGCTTTCAGACACCAGCAGTAACATTGTTTCTAGGCACTTGTGCGCACGAGCTTTCAGCCGCCAGTGGTAACATTGTTGCTAGGCACAATGGGGCCTATATGTCCAGCACCTTTTTAACCTGTTTACTTTTCCTGGTACTGCATATTTTCTTCTAGAGTCTGTGCTTTTAGGGGTAAAAAATGGCATTCAAATACCAGGCATGTTGAAAAACTGAGCTTCCCATTTTATTTTGTGATTTATGTGCACACAAAGATCTGATGCTGGCAGAGAGGATGCTCAGCACCCATCTGACCTCTCTCTTGTCAATGTTCCCAGCTGGAAAAGAAGCAGACCCTGCCTCCCTTCCAGCCCCAGATCACAGATGACTATGGCCTGGACAACTTTGACACGCAGTTCACCAGCGAGCCTGTGCAGCTGACCCCAGATGATGAGTAAGTCCCGGGTATCCTGACCTGCCCCGACAAGTGTCACAGTGGAACGTGTCCTAAGCAGCTAGAACCCCTGGGCCAGTGCATGGCCCCATGCTTGGGTCCTTGCCTCTAGAGTGTGAACTAGGGGAGGGACACAGCTGCCAGTCTTCATCTGCTTCTTGTGTTTTTAGGGACGTCATAAAGAGGATCGACCAGTCCGAATTTGAAGGCTTTGAGTACATCAACCCACTTCTGCTGTCTGCTGAGGAGTCCGTGTGAGGCCATGAGCATCTCTGTTGTGGACACGCCTGTGAATGACCCTGTCACTTTACCCTTAACTACAGCATATGCATGCCAGGCCGGGCACCGAGGCTCCAAGCAGCCAGGGAGGGATGCTGGCCACCAAGACCGAAGAGGGGCGTCCAACAGGCACTTCTAGACAGAGCAATCTCTTGTGTCCAGGCCCCAGAGGCTGGCTTTGTGCTGGAGGAACCGCTTCCTGTGCACAGAGGCCCTACCGGAGGGTGAGACAGCCAGCCACGCCGTTTGGAAAGGTGCACATCTTCCACAGAAACAGAACTCGATGCACTGACCCGCTCCAGGAAAAGTTAGCGTGTAATGCCCTGAGGAATAAAGTGTACCGATGATGTCGAAGCTTCCTCTGATGCCTTTTTTCTGTGGCACCCGCCTGATGTCCCCAGCGCAGCCCCCACATGAGGAGGAGCTGCGCTTTCTGAGCAGTCAGGACGTAGGCAGGGGACAGGCACCCAAGTGCCTGCAGGGATGCGCTGCAACAAGAATTGTTACAGATTCGGAACGTTTTCTAAATCCCGGTAAGTTCTGTTGTTAATATTTAACAAGTATTTTCATACCTAGCACAGCTAGCCATGGTAGGCCAAGGCCGAAGGGACACCCTTACCAGGTTGGTGGCACTGTTCCCACCAACTGTTTGGACTCTGATGGGGAAAATTGGATCATAGAGATTCTAAAACATTGCTCACCAAAGCATCAGTAAACCAAATAAATAGGTAAATAAATAAAAAGGGAAAATAATTGAAAACTAAATCCGCACAAAATATATTTCTGAAAACACTAGCCAGTGCCTCCAAGACATCTTGTGTTATACATTAGATTTTTTGGAAAATATTTTTATCATTAATACTCCAGATTAGGAAATTTAAAGACAACGTGTGTGATGGACCCTAGCCTTAAAGTGACAGACTACCCATAATCTCACACTCTTCCTGAGGAAGCACGCCTGCTTCCATAACTGCTGTGCTCAGCCATCCTCCTCTCCAGCTTAGTTCCAAAGGCCAGCCCAAGGCTTTCTGGGAAGAGGTCAGCTAACGTTACCCTTAGCAGGTCGGGTGTGGCCATGGCTTACCCACCTTTGTCGTGGGCAGGAGATGGAGAAGGCACACCGCAGTGACTGAGCACCCCAGACCCACCCAAGCCAGGCTGGCCCATATGGCAAACATGCTACACACCCCCCCAACCCTGCCAGGTTGAGACCCTCAGTCTCCACGTCAGGGCAGAGTGGAGTCTAGGCTCCGGTCATATTTGCTTCATGCCTTGGGGTTGGTGGTCCTGACAAAGATCAGAGTTGGAGAAAATGAAAATCTTAGAGGCGCTGTTACGGTGCTGCCCTGCTTCTCCGTGACGCCCAGTGGCCACCCACAGCCCTCACCCCAAAACACTCAGGTTTCTCAGGCCATCGCCATGTCTGGCACTGAAACGTGTCAGAGCCACACCCAGATCCATGGTGCTGGGACAGAACAGGCAGCCCAGGTTTCTGACACCATATCCCAAGTCCAGGCTTCTGGGTGGCTCTGTGTCTCCTATTGATCATGGACACATTTTAGCCAGCACTCCCTGTGTCCATTGGTAAGATATGTCCCCAACTAGTCAAAAAATGCAAATAGAGCCTAAGAGCCGATTTTTGGGCCTCCCAGGAGTACCCAGCCCAGCCTGGGGGCCTTCCAGGGGTACTTAGCCTAGTCTGGGGGTCCAAGTGGCTGGAGCCCCAGTCTGAGGCCTGTGTAGTCACAGCTGCCCATGAGTTGAGCTGCTAAGATAAAGAGCCCGCAGATGATCCAAATGCAAACGGGCTCCTGCGAGCCTCCTTTCCTCCCAGTGTGCTGCCTAGGGACAGCAACAACTGCTTTGCCCAAGCAGCACTGGAACCCTGGATTGTTAGACATGGGGGCTTATTTGGATACTGCCCTATTGCCAAATGACTTGCTGGTTACTGGTTCGGCTGCTCATGTACAAATGTGTGAATAATATTGTGCCCACCAGAGGGGGAGATTTTTATATATAGCAATTTGTTTTATAAATTAAAGAAAGTGAAGGATGTATTGAAATGTGACTACTGGGGGGGGGGTGGGAAACACCCTAAAGTTTGCAAATGGCTCTGGGCAAGAAAGCGTGTGTTCTCAGACACTGGTGACTTCATGATTGTAACTCGGTAACCATGTGGTTTTGTACAATTGATCAGTGGAGCCCATCGCCGGCCGGCATTCCTTCTGTGGGCGATATCTTCGCCCTCCACGGCCAAGGTCGTTCTTACTCTTGCACATCCATTAAAGACTTTGATGAAAATGCCCTTCCTGTTATTATTTGTATTCAAAGTAGGTGTTTGGGGGAAAACAGAGGGTTTTATATCTGTTTTCCTAAGAGCCCCTTCCCAGGACACATTCAGGCTCTCAACACAGAAGTACGGGTGTCCCACACACCTGCCTGCTGAGTGCCCATGGACCATCCCTATGACCTGAGTCTGTCCTGGAAATGGAAGACTCCCCTCCTCCTCCTGATGTGTTTTGGAGGTTTAGATAGGTGTGCCACTCTAACATCCGATTGTGCTGACAAGCGCACGCGCGTGCACACACACACACACACACACACTCACACACACACACACACACACACACACACACACACACGGAGGTTTGGATAGGTGTGCCACTCTAACATCCGATTGTGCTGACAAGCAAGCACGTGTGCCCGCACACACACACACACACACACACACACACACACACACACACACACACACAGAGGTTTGGATAGGTGTGCCACTATAACATCCGATTGTGCTGACAAGCAAGCGCGCGCGCGCGCGCGCACACACACACACACACACACACACACACACACACACACACAAGCTCTCCCAGCTCTGGGCTTTCCATAGCTTTACTTTCTGAGGTTATAGCGTTGGAATTGCAGTTAGAAAAGTGCCAGCTGGGGCTGGAGAGATGGCTCAGTGGTTTAGAGCACTGACTGCTCTTCCAGAGGTCCTGAGTTCAGTTCCCAGCAACCACATGGTGGCTCACAACCATTTGTAATGGGATCTGATGCCCTCTTCTGGTGTGTCTGAAGACAGCTACAGTGTACTCATATACATAAAATAAATAATTCTCTAGAAAACTGCCAGCTGACTAGATGAGGAAATCTGAGAGAATATCATTTTGGGATATCTGTTGAGGACGTTTCCAGAGACTGGTCTCACGGGACCAGGTGAAAAAGAGTCCTCCTCGGTAGATACCATTTAGCCACTTACATCAGAGCTCCAGACTTGGTCTCCCTCCCCCCCACCCCTTTCCCTGGGACATATTCCACGAGACCCAGACCATTGCCATCCCTTTCAGTCTGCGACCAGGGAGTCCTCCCTCATCTCTCGGCAGTCCTCTAGGAGAACCCTAACATAGCAACCTTTTCTTTTTTTTTTTTTTTAAGATTTATTTTATTATTATATCTAAATACACACTGTTGCTGTCTTCAGACACTCCAGAAGAGGGCATCAGATCTCATTATGGATGGTTGTGAGCCACCATGTGGTTGCTGGGATTTGAACTCAGGACCCCCTGCAAGAGCAGTCAGTGCTCTTAACCACTGAGCCATCTCTCCAGCCTCCATAGCAGCCTTTTCAAATGTGCCTCTTCACCTGGCCACACAGCCAGTTTCAGGTAGTGTGAGTTTTCGGAGGGGTTCTAGGCATGGGGCCCGGGCAGGCCTTACACCTGGTGAGTCCTCACCAACACCACAGTCCGCCCCCATGTGTTTTGGGGTTCCCCTTCCATGAGGCACTTTCAGTTTGTGTTTTGAGACAGTCTCTTGTAGTCCAGGCTGGCCTTGGATGCACTATGTAGGAGATGCTGGGCATGAACTCTTTTTTTTTTTTTTTTTTAGATTTATTTATTTATTATATGTAAGTACACGGTAGCTGTCTTCAGACACTCCAGAAGAGGGCATCAGATTTCGTTAGGAATGGTTGTGAGCCACCATGTGGTTGCTGGGATTTGAACTCGGGACCTTTGGAAGAGCAGTCGGCGCTCTTAACCACTGAGCCACCATCTCGCCAGCCTGGGCATGAACTCTTGATCCTCACCATCACCTGCTAAGGTTACAGATGCGAGACACCACACTGAACTCATTGAAACCACGTTTGAAAGGAAAATACAAATTTCCTGGGTATTGTGGGCTTTCAGACCATGCCTGTCCCCAGCCTGAGGCCAACAGTTGTTTCCATGGACAATAATACCCGACACAAGCAAACTTAGTAGGGGACATTGCAATCCCAGCACTCAGGAGGTCCTGACAGCAAAATCAAGTTGTCCTCAGGCACAGAGTGGGTTCAAAACACAAACAGAGGGGGAGGGAGCATCAGGCCTAAGTGGGCATCAGAGCCCACAATTTAGAATCTGAGCTTAATAGCACAAGAAGAAAACACAACGTAAATTCGCCATTATGACACTTTCACTTATATGGCAGCCAAAGCATGTGACTCACAAGGTATGACCCATATCTCCCCATTACGGTCTCTTCTTCAGGAACCACTTTTGATTCAAACTAAAGTGGCTTTGAGCCCTAACCCTCACACATAAGGAGATCTGGTCACAGGGACTCACATGCTGTACCTACCATGACACCTTTCATTCCTCCGAGCATCAGGTTAGAACTAGGGGTTGGTTCAGGCTAGGCAAACACTGTACCACCGAGACACTCCCTAGCCTAAGTAGACAACACACTGCCATCTCAGTCCTGGAAACCAAGGAGCCAGCATGAAGAGTTCTGGTGACACTTAGGACAGACATCTTTCTATGTCCTATAGTGGTAGTGGGGTTCCTATCCCCCAAGGCCCCTGGGATATGTACACCAATCTCCTTGAGGGAACTCCACCCTCATGATCTGTCACTTCCCAAAGGCTCCATCATCACTGGGATGAAGACCTCAGTTCAGTAACTGAGGGATGAGCCTCAACCTGCAGTGCTGTTTCTCAGTGGAGAGGTGAGTGCTCTGAGGAAGATACAAAACGTGACTAGAGGGCTGGAGAGTTGGCTCAGTGGTTAAGAGCACTGGCTGCCCTTCCAGAGGTCTTGAGTTCAATTCCCAGCAATTACATGGTGGCTCACAACCATCTATAGTGAAATCTTGGGCCCTCTTCTGGCATGCAGGTGTACATGCAGATACTCATACATTAAATAAAAAACTCTTTTTAAAAACATGATTGGGGGGCTGGTGAGATGGCTCAGTGGTTAAGAGCGCCGACTACTCTTCCAAAGGTCCTGAGTTCAAATCCCAGCAACCACATGGTGGCTCACAACCATCCGTAACAAAATCTGATGCCTTCTTCTGGAGTGTCTGAAGACAGCTACAGTGTACTTACATATAATAAATAAATGAATCTTTAAAAAAAAAATGATTGGAAGGCCTACCAGGATGCCCTGGCATGTGGGCCACACTGCTTTTGCAAAGTCCCAGCAGCTCACAACTACCCATAGCTGTAGTTCCTCTGCCCTCCATTGGTAATACATTCACACCCGCACATCCCTACACAGACACATACAACTGCCCACAATTATCTCTTTTTTTAAAAATGTCTGTGGAATGTGACCCAGTATATCACTCTTGCGGTCAAGAAAAGGTGCTGCCAAGCTACAGATGCTGCAGTTCTACCTTGTGACAGATCCTGGTGCCCCTTCCTGGGTGAACCCCCCCCCCCCCGGCCCCTTCTTGCTATGAAGGAAACAAAATACTGGAAAGCAACTTAAAATTTATTCTGGCTCACAGTTAAGGTACAGTCCCTGTGGCAAGGAGGGCACAGTAGCAAAAGTAGCTATGGCTGCCGTAGCAGGCGAGCGGTGCATCTCATCACATCCCCAGTGAGGAAACAGCTCAATTTCTCCATTTTCCCTTTTCAATCAGTGGGACCCCAGGCCACGGTGCCACCCACATTCAGCTGGGACTTCCTGTCCCAGGTAATCTCTGGGAACGGTTTCACAGGCACACCTGAGATGTGTCTCCTGGGTGATTCCACATCCTGTCAGGCTGACAATGAAGATGAGTCCACAGAGGATCAGTGCTGCCTGCTGTCAGTGACCAGCATTATGTCCAATGCCCATGAACAAAACCAGAAGGAGCCAATACTCAGGTGTCCACACGACGATGTCTCAGAAGCCACATCCAATGTCGGTGTGTAGGTTTGAAGGAGATACAGCAAGGCACCCTGATGCTCACCACACCACATCTTCGGTGCACTCAGCCAAGCACTGAGCAAGGTGGCTATCCACATCTAGCTGGGTCAGCCTACAGGGGAGAAGAAACTGTCACCAGGCACAGGAAGGGCCTCCACCAAGTTCTGAAGCCCCGAGAAGAGTTCTGGGCTCTCCCATGGCCAGTCAGCTGGAGGGCACAGTAAACAGGGGTCACCATAACTTAGACTGAGTTAGTCACCCCCCAGCCCCCATTACCTGAGGACCCTTCTCTAGGTCAGAGATTTCTTAGCCCCATAGACTCCTTCCCTGACCAGTGTTTGAGAAGCTTCCACAGCGTCTGTTGGCTTACGCATCCTGGCCCATGCCTCTCTGGGGCCAGCAAGATGGCTCAGGATGTTAAGCACTTCCTTCCAAACAAATGACCTGAGATCAGTCCCTGGTCCCCACATGATAGAAGAAAATAAAGTTTTTTTGGGTTGTTTTTTGTTTGGTTGGTTGTTTGGTTAGTTAGTTTGTTTTTTGTTTTTGTTCTTCAAGACAGGGTTTCTCTGTATAGCCCTGGCTGTCCTGGAACTCACCTTGTAGACCAGGCTGGCCTCGAACTCAGAAATCTGCCTGCCTCTGCCTCCCAAGTGCTGGGATTAATGGCGTACACCACCACCGACTGGCTAACTTTACGTTTTTATCTGACTTCCACACTCATTGTACACACACACACACACACACACACACCCCACAATGTAATTCAAGTTTAAAAAGAAGCTAGGTGGGCTGGAGAGATGGCTCAGCAGGTAAGAGCACTGACTGCTCTTCTGGAGGTCCTGAGTTCAAATCCCGGCAACCACATGGTGGCTTACAACCACCAGTAATGAGATCTGATGCCCTCTTCTGGTGTGTCTGAAGACAACTACAGTGTACTTACATATAATAAATAAATAAATAAATAAATAAATAAATAAATCTTATTAAAGAAGAAAAAGAAGCAGCAGCAGCAGCCAGTTATGGTGGCGCACACCTTTAATCCCAGCACTCGGGAGGCTGAGGGAGGCAGATTTCTGAGTTCGAGGCCAGCTGGTCTACAAAGTGAGTTCCAGGACAGCCAGGGCTACACAGAGAAACCCTGTCTCGAAACAAAACAAAACAAAACAAAACAAAACAAAACAAAACAAAACAGTCCCTTTGTACAGCTGCCTGCCATCCTCCACGAGTCAGACATCACACCCAAGAGGTACCCAGCCTGGGAATGCTTTCTTTGGAGGGAGATGATTGGTTGGTTGGTTTAAAAGAGGGTCTCCTATATAGCTCTGCCTGTCTTGGAATTCACTTTGTAGATCAGGCTAACCTCAAACTCACAGAAATCTACTTGCCTCTGTGCCTCTCAGGTACTGGGACTAAAAGTATATGGGACTATAGTCACTATGTCTGACTTTTTCTTTTCTTTTCTTTTCTTTTTTTTTTTTTTTTATTTTTGGTTTTTCAAGACAGGGTTTCTCTGTATAGCCCTGGCTGTCCTGGAACGCACTTTGTAAACCAGGCTGGCCTCGAACGCAGAAATCCACCTGTCTCTGCCTCCCGAGTGCTGGGAGTTAAGGTGTGCGCCACCACACCCAGCGGGAATGTTTTCTTGATGTGAAAGGACCAAGCCCCACCATGTAAGATTCAGTCATATGGCTTCTGGCGCTGCATTTCCGGAAGGCCCATACAGCTCCTGTACCTCAGGAGTGCTGGGCCAGTGACCCTGGAAAGGGCATCGTAACCAAAGAACGAGGGTAGCATATAAACAGACTGTCCACCCCTGATGGAGTCGTCTGCCCATCAGAGGGAGGAGGTGACCCAGCTAGGGTAGTCAGTAGAACTGCCAGGACAATGCTCAGCAGCCTAGGGCTTGCTGTAAGGCTATATGGCCACCATCCTATTACAGTGTCCATCTCTTAGATATCATCACGAGGGCATGCTCCCAGAGTGGCTAAACTTACTGGTCTATGCTCCAAGGGCCCTGCTTCTTTTGAGTACCCTATAGCCTTCCATCCTCAGAGAGGAAGGAACACTCATCACTCAGACTCTGTCTTGCATCCCTCCATCCCTATAGTTCCTGAAGCCATATGATCACCACAATGAGTCCCCTTCCCCAGGCCAATGTCAGACAGTCTCATCTGAGCCTGACAGAGCAGGACTGCCATCTCCCAATGTAAAGCAAACCCAGAACCCAGTGAAAGACTCTTATCATAGTGCCATGTGTGACCAGCAGTCAGTTCACCTTGTATGTACTGAGGCTGGTGAACTTACAGAAGTCTTCAGGTGGAACACACCAGATCCCAGTGAGCCTCTGGATATACTGCTGGCCAACCAAGTGCCCATTACGTGCCCTCACAGGCTTCCCAGGGCTTAGCTTGCTCACTGTATCCGAGGTGACCCACATCAATGGTCAGAGAACTGACAGCAAGGCCCCTTACCTTACCTTACCTATATCTGATACCCCTGCTCCTAGGTGCTATGACTTCCAATGGCTCCCTCAACTGGCAGTGCAAAAAAAAAGGTTTTTGAAGTCCCTGAGAGTCCCTCAACCAATGTAGCCAAGGTATTAACACTTCCTTGCCTCCAGCTTTCTGCAAGGTGCCTCAAGGGTCTGTGTGGACCATCTATTGGGAGTTTCCAGGTGTCATTCCTCAAGTTGGGATCGCAGGGATTCCCCCAGATACTACCCTACAGCAAGAGCTATTTCTGTGGTACCCATCTGATAGCTGGGCTCCTTCTACTCCTAAACACAGCTCATCCCTGGCTATAGCAAGCCAACATGGATTCATTCCAGTTTATGAATGTACTACTAGAGTCACAATCAGGCATGGTACACACTGGTTATCCCAGCTACTCTGAAAGCTGAAGCAAGAAGGCAGCTTGGCCTCTGATGTTCAATACCTAGGTCACACATTGAAATAAAAGGACTGGGGGGACAGACAGCCAGGGGTTATGGGGGACAGATGAACAGACACAGACATGCAGAGACACACACAGAAAATTCACAATCACCAGGTCTCACCATATTAGTAAACATCTCCACCTGGTGAACTGCTTCACCGGTTGCCTATCTGACACACAGACATCAGAAAATATATTGGTTTCCCTATCTGTAGGTCCTACATCTGCAGATTCAAAGAATCACAGATTAAAAAATAAATACTTTTTAAAAGCGACTGGACTAAATATAAAGACTTGCCCTTGTAATCGCTCCCGAAGCAATAAAGAATTAGCAGCTGCTTCCATAGAGCCACTTAGAGATGTAGAATCCAGGAAGTAACAACTGTTTTATGTAAAAAGGACTTGAGTATCTGCAGACTGGTAAACTGGGGGGTCGGGGGGAGAGGGTACTACACTGAGTTCCCAAAGGTGGGGAAAGACTTAGGACGTTTCTGAATAGAGCAGTAAGATCTTGGAATGAAGAACACTGTATACATTTCAACCTAGTGTTCAATTCCTGCCAGCTTTAGGAAAAAAAATAGTGCTCTGTGTGGCTCACACTGGGCTAAAGGAAGGAACGAGTGGTGTGGTCCCCCTGAGGGGCATCCCCGGGCTCCCTTGTGCCAGCTCAGCTGGGCAGCAATGTCTGCATAGACTGCCCTCAGAGGACAATATGACAGCTCGCTGTCGAGCTGACCTGCCTCCTTAACAGATCCTACCCATTGTGACAACATCCCTGCCATTTAAGCCCCAGAACACCCTGCAGTGGGGCAGGAATAGAAGGGAACGCCTTGAAGTCCATGGGACATGATTTTCCGCCAGTCAGCCTAGTGATCTGGCTGCCACCTCAGGTGAGTCTGGTCAAATACATCCCAGTTCCTTTATAGCGCAACGTGAAAATGAATCACTCCAGACTTGCTAAGACTTGAGCCCACCTTGCTCACACCTACCTCAGAAAAGCAAGGCACTTTGCCAAGCTTTCATACAGCCAATTGAAAAGCACCCAGAGGATGGAGCATCCCTCTTCAATGGCCCTGTCTTCAAGTCTTTTCTTAGACACACCCAAGGACAGCACACACAAAAAGCCATCCTGGAACAAGAGGGGGGCAGGAGCCCTGACAAGATTGGGAATCTAATGGGCTCTTTGAAAACGAATTCCCCAAAAGGGTCCGAGCCCTCAGCTTCTGCCCCTGGGTAAGAAACATGGAGGTGTCCACTTTTCAAACCATACACTCTCCCATAAACAGGACCCCACTTGGAGACAGCCACAACCTGACGCAACCCAGCCCACACTCAGCATCCCCCTGTCTGAGCTTTGTGGGTAGCTGTGGCTGAGGGCTGGGCCTGGGGATCCTCCAAAATCCATAAAGGCTTGATTCTAATAAAAAGGCACATTTTGGAGGTTAGAAAGATGGCTCAGTTGGTAAAGTACCTTCTATGCAAACATTACCAATGTAAAGGTTATACGTATTCACAACCCAAGTACTGGGGGCTGGGAGAAATGGTGGAACCCGAGCCCCTCGGCTAGACACCCGAGCCAAATCAGTGAGCTCTAGGTTCAGTGAGCGATTCTCTCAAAAAAAACAAGGTGGGAAGTGTCAAGAAAAACTTGACCTGGCCTCTGTGCACATGGGTGCCTCTGTGCAAAACCCTCTGAGCATGTAGATATACTACGCAAACAATAAATATGCACATTTTTTTCTGTTTTTGTTTTTTGAGACAGGATCTCTCTACATAGAACTGGCTGTTCTGGAATTCACTATGTAGACCAGGCTGGCCTGGAGCTCAGACATCTGCCCCTCAAGAGCTGGGATTAAAGGCATATAAGCCACCACTCCCAGCTCAGCACAAATAGTTTTTTAAATCATTTGGAGGAGACTGTTGGGCTCTGAACTAGGCGCTGCCTTATGTTCTGACAGCTGCTTAATCAAGCTAACTTTGCGCTTGATTAACCAGGACTAGCAAAAAGGCTCAGCAAATAAAGGTTCCTGCTGCCAAGTCTGAGGGTCTGAGTTCAATCCCTAGGACTCGCATGGTGGAAGCTAAGAACAGATTTCAAGAAGTTGTCTTCTGACCTCCACATGCATATGTGCCATGCACACATATATGTAAATATTTATAATTTAAATTTTAGTTCTATAAACAAAAGGCCAGAGCCACATCCAGGCACTCTCTTAGCCTCCTAAGTCGGTGGACCTTACACCCTGCTAAGTCTTAAGTGATAGGACACTCACTTCGGGTCAAACGCCTTCTGGCACAACGGGCAACTCAGCAACGCAAGTGGACTCTGCACAGGCACACACTCCTGGGCGCTGGGAGTTCGACCAGAATTTAGTGCAGGGCATCCTTTCAGGGATGGAGTAGGTGACCCCAGGGAGCCTTCAGGTTCACAGAACAGGTGGCGGGAGCTTCCAGAGCCACGAAGGGCAGGTGGCAAAGGCGTCCAGGAGAAAGTCTTGGATCCCACAGTGAAGGCCTCAGGAGGCACAGTGGACTCTGGGTCAGGTAGAGACTCCTGAAAAGTAAGTCCCCATAAGGTCACAGCCACCAACACCATGACCTCCCCCAGGGCCTGAGAACTCTCTCCCAGGTCATCCTTCTTTAGTGCTTTTGGACACACCTGGCTGGGAAAAGCAGGCAGCGGTGGTAATGGCTGACGGTTCGGGGTCCAATCCGCGGTCCCGCTCACGGTGCTGCGCAACAGAGCAGCCCAGGGCTCACTCTTACTTCCCTCCGAGAGAAACCAAGGGCGGCAGTTAGGGGGCCTGGGAAGCACAGGAAGAGTCAGCCGGGGCATCCATGGTAGAGATATCGTGAAGAGTTGATTCTACAGTGAGGGGTACCAGGGCTAGGGAGCAGGTCCACAATGGGGTAATGGAGGAGGGAGTCCATAGTAAGAGACCGGGAAGGAACCTCACTTAGAAGGGTAAATGGACTCTTGGGGGAAACGGAGCCTGGGGCTGAGAAAGAAGTGGATAAATGGGCGACGTGAAGAGGGGTGGCGGAGGTGGTGGTGGGGAACAGCAGCGTTGGG
This sequence comes from Mus musculus, assembly GCF_000001635.26. Classification (NCBI taxonomy): domain Eukaryota; kingdom Metazoa; phylum Chordata; class Mammalia; order Rodentia; family Muridae; genus Mus; species Mus musculus. Next base: position 155,250,236 of record NC_000070.6, on the reverse strand, counting down.
GCGGAAGAAGCGACCGCGCCCCGAGAGAGGCGGAGCGCGGCTGGTAGCGAGATGCACGCGTGCGAGGAACCCCGCAGCTAGGCGGGAACATCGAGGCGTCCCCATCGCCTTCCCGGTGTCTCAGCGCCTTCCAAAGCCCCCAGGACCCCACCCTTCCGCTCTGTCCCGCCTCACCCGCCCCCCGCGGGCGGCCTCCGACGGCTCAGCCTCCCCCGCAGTCTCCGCTCCTCCTCCATCCTTCTCCAAACAGCGTCCGGCGGAAGTGAGACTTACAGCCCGGCCCGCCCTCCGACCGGGATCCGCTCCGGCGGCTTCCAGACCCCCCCCACTCTCCGCTCTGCCAAGTGCCAGCTCCCCTTTGTGGCGCTGGAAATCTAAGGCGCCGAGATCCCAACCGTTGGGAACACGAGGCTGCCGCCTTGAGGGAGAGGCGGGACAGGGCGGAGCTGCCCTCCAGTTTGCAGGGGTGCGAGATTGGGCCACTCGAGCCTGTGCAGAGCCTGGGCTCCCTTCCGTCAACACGTGCAGAGAGCTGTCAGGCTTGCCCTGCCGGTGGCACCTCCCAGACAATGCCCTGCCTCAGTTTCCAGTTCTGTAGTCTTTTTCAGGAAGGCCCCATGGATAGGACCAAATTCTCAGGCCCAGTTTTGCCAGCATCTTCTTCTTAAAGGAGGAACTGGGTTTTTCTACCAAAGAGAAGAGCAATCAAACCGCAAAGCCCAGGGGACGAAGGCTCAGAGTGAAAAACCCGGGCTTCCTACCTAACCAATATCCCGTCCTGCAATCCTGCAGCCCATCACTTGGTGGCAGCAAAAGTCCAGGCACTTTGATGTACGCATTGGGATTCGCTAGTAGCTTTCTACTTCACAGCCCCCAGGGGTCAGGGCCGTTCCAAACGCCTGTCCTGCAACCATCTGACTCGCAGACCCTTTTCCTGGGTCTTCCTCCAGTCAGAGCTTTGCACCCCATCCTTAGGTGAGATCACACACACACACACACACACACACACACACACACACACACACACCGTGTGTACTTCCAGGTTCCACATCCTGGAAGTTGTGTCTAGACCAGGGTCTGGGGATGGTTTCTGCACTAAGGTTGTCTTCTGTCTCTGCAGACTTGAAGAGGAAGAGCAAGTTTAATCTCGGAGAGCGCATGTATTTGTGCCGTATGTGTCTGGTGCCCACAGAGATTGGAAAAAGGTCTTGGACCGCCTAGAACTGTGGTTACAGACAGTTGTGAGCTACCATGTGGGTGCTAGGAAATGAACCTGAATCCTTTGCAAGAACACTGGCACAGACCTTTCATCCCAGTACCCAGGAGGCAGAGACAGGAGGATCTCTATGAGTTTGGTTTATGGAGTGAGTTCCAGGAAAGCAGGGCTATGAAGAAAGATCCTGTCTCAAACAAAACAAAACAAAAAGTTGAATTTGGGCTAGGGAGGTGACTCAGTAGGCAAAGTGTCTATGCAAGCATAAGGGCCTGAGGTCAGTTCTCAGAATTGACATGAAACCATGCAGGACAGCGCAAGTCTGGACTCCAGGTGTGCTGTGAGAGGAGAGGCAGAAACAGGAGGTTCCCCTCGCCTGAAGCTTTTGGGACTTGTGGACACAGTGCCTTCACAAGGTGGAAGGCGAGGTTGTCCTCTGACCTCCACCACGGTGTGTGTGCCCACCCTCACAACACACAGGAAGGAATTTTTAAAAAATATTTATGTATGAAAGTAATCTATCGACGGGCGTGGTGGCACACGCCTTTAAATCCCAGCACTCGGGAGGCAGAGGCAGGCGGTTTTCTGAGTTCAAGGCCAGCCTGGTCTACAAAGTGAGTTCCAGGACAGCCAGGGCTATACGGAGAAACCCTGTCTCGAAAAAACAAACCAAACCAAAACAAAACAAAACAAAAAAAACAAAATAACAAAATAACAAAAAAAAAAAGTAATCTATCTGCATGTACACCTGCATGCCAGAAGAGGGCATCAGATCCTAGTATGGATGGTTGTGAGCCACCATGTGGTTGCTGGGAACTGAACTCAGGATCTCTGGGAGAGCAGTCAGTACTCTTAACCACTGAACTATCTCTCCAGACCAGGAAATAATTAATAATAATAATAACAACAACAACATAAAAATTAAAGCCAGATGGTGGTGGTGCATGCCTTTAATCCCAGCACTCAGGAGGCAGAAACATGTGGATCTCTGTGAGTTCGAGGCCAGCCTGGTTTACAGAGCAAGTTCCAGGACAGCCAGGGCTACAAAAAGAAAAACCCTGTCTTGAAAAACAATAACAACAAAATTAAGGTTGAATTTGATGAAAATATTTTACTCTCCTGGAACTATCTGTTGTGGTGATAAGAAAGTTATTGGAAAATACTCTCTGGTTGGGATTAACCCTTGCATTTCAGAAACAACTTTTTTTTTTGAGCCAAGATTCACAACAGTTACAAAAGGATATTTCAGCCCCCCCCCCTTTTTTTGAGACAGGGTTTCTCTGTGTAGCCCCTGGCTGTCCTGGAACTCACTTTGTAGACCAGGCTGGCCTTGAACTCAGAAAACCACCTGCCTCTGCCTCCCGAGTGCTGGGATTAAAGGCGTGTGCCACCACGCCCGGCCTTATTTCAGCCCTTTGGAGGAGACACACAGTGGCACAGAAAGTGGCCCAGTGTAGGAGGCAATAAGGCTGCCTGTATCTGCCCAGTGCCCAGGTTGTGCCTACTTTCTTCTCTTAGGCTTTGCCCATCATTAGACTGAATTATCTTAGAGGAAGAGCCTAAACTCTACTCTCCAAAGCTAGTCTCAGAAGGAAAGAGGGTCTGCCAGCCAGGTTGGAGTTTTGGCATACTATTTTGTCAAGGTGGTATTAACAGAGTCCTGACTTTCTCACTAGCAAAGCTGATCCCCGGATTGGTCTCTGACATCAACAGGGGCCGATCAGTTGGTGGACTAGGTGAACCCGTCCATCATACTCCAGTTTGCGTCTGCTGGGGTCGTCCACGTCCTGCTTGGCTTCCTATATTCTCCCTGCCTTCCTGGGAACTAGGTTTACCATTCATCTACTGGACAGATGGGTCATGACAGCTCCTGTCTGTGACCAAGCCTAGAAAGGACACAGGCCTCTAGTTTTCAAGTGGGGCCTGTAGTAGGCCAGCATGCCGGGGGACATGCTCGTGCTATGCCACTCAGCTATCCCACTCTTACTGTGAGGCGGAACAGCATAGCATCTACACAGGGTACCCCAGCAATACTCACTTCACTGGCTGTACGAGGATGTCCAAGAGGCCTGGGCTGCTTCTCTGCCTGCGTGGCCTTCTGACAGCGGGCTGCATTCCCCACACCTGCTGGCCTGTGTATGCCAAGCAGGCAAGGCTGCCTGGAGCCAGGCACGGCGGCATTTATGGGGTGTGGGAGTGCCAGGCAGACAGGCTGTATGCGACAGTTGCCTGGGAAACATCGCAGGATCCGCCAGGCAGCAGAGTGGTTGTTCAGGCCCACACATGGGGTGTGGGGGCAAGGGTGTGTTGGGGGAGGGAGACGCTCAGACACTGCGGCTCCCTTACTCTACCTCTTCATGCTTCCAATTGGGGATCGTGGCCAGGAACTGCCCATGGTCAGCAGGCCAAAGCCAAGCTGGGGCAATCTAACCCAAAAAGCCAAGGGACACTGGAGGAGAGGCTACTGGGGGACAGGACCTTGCCCCATTTCAGCTCCCACCCCTGAGCCACCCTTCAGGCCACGCTTCCACACTTCTGTCGGTTCACAGTGACATTCTGACATTCAACAAACTCTTCCAGCCTCTTTTCCAAACCCTCTCATGGCCCAGTTCATGTTCATCAATCCAGGGCCTGTGCCTGCCTTTGTTGGCCCTTTCTCTAGGAGGTTAGCTCCTACAGCCCTAAGTCCGAGCCTTCCAGCCCTGCCCCCCAATGCCCTTCTAGGTTTTCCTGAAGCGCAACCATAGGGCAACTTCCAGAGGGCAGTTCTGTGTACTGTGCCCTAGCTGTGCCCAGAGCTTCAGAGGGACCACACGGTCACAGACATAGCAGAAAGAGGGACAGAGCCATAGAGAGCAGGGTGGCAGAAAGGGGGAAAACTTGGGGCCCCTCCTGTGGAGACAATAAGTCAAGCAGAAACCAAACTTTCCTGGTGTTATGGGGTGAGTGGGAGCCCCAGGGGACTCCCCAGGGAGGCTGTGGTTTCTCAGCTTCCACAGAGTCAGCTTTGACCCGGATCCAACAGCATTTACAGGAAACCTGCACATGGGAAGGCCCTTGACCCAGATGCCAGAGGTCTCTTAACCTTCTGGGCCCCTCAGCCAGGTGGATACAGGTTTAAAAAGCATCTGAGGTAAACAAATTGTGGGTAGTGTTTACCAGAGCCATCTGTTTCAGGCTGTGTCCCGGCTACATTTTAACTTTTGTTTTGTTTTGTCCTCTTACCCCTGGGGATAGAACTCAAGGCATGCTTCTCTAGTGAGCTTCACCCCCACCACACAGTCTGTACCGCTCCGAGTCTTTCACGAGGCAGGACGTAACACACACTCTGAATTCTGCTTGCACTGGAAAATCAAGCAGGTGGGCTACACAGTGCAGGCTCCTGAGATCCAGGGCTACAAGGACAGGAGCAACTTTTCTGGGCTTAAAAGCACTTTCCAGAAGAAACCAAAACGCTGGGTGGGGGAGGTGTGTACTGTCTTGTGTTTGCTCACCTGGAAGAACTGTATGTTATAGAAGTAACAAAACAAAAAGATCTGAAAGGTATTTGGCTCAATTAGTGTGAGCATGCTTGTGTATGTGTTTATGTGTGTGTTTCCATATATGTGTATATACTTGTCAAGGCAGAGGTCGATCGCAAGAGTCATTCCTCAGCCTCTGTCCACCGTATTCCCTGTGACAATGGGACTGAATTCACCAGTTAGGCTAGGCTGGCTGGCCAGTGAACCCCAAAATCCAGCTGTCTCTACCTCCTGGTGCTGGAATTACAAGTGTGCCTATCTTTTTTAGACAGGTTTTGGGAATCAAACTTGGGTGTTTCTTTTTGTTTGTTTGTTTTTTTATGTTTGTGCAGCAGGTACTTTTCTGAGCAATATCTCCAATCTCTTGGCCCAAATTTTGATAATTCCCCACCGTTGTGCTCCTTGTAGACTGGAGACTCAGGCTTATTTAGGGTTGTTCCAGTAAAACCTGAGCACTGCCGGACTCTCGAGCCTTGATCCCAGATATTACCATGTGTGTCCTCAGCCTCCTGTCTTCCCAGTGCCCAAGGAAGTGCCTTCTTTCTCCCAGGTTGCCTTCTGTGTTTTACTCTGAAACTATAGCACCAAGACTATCAGGTCCATGGCACCCTACTTCTATGTAGGGTACTGCTGAGATAGAAAGCATTTGGGCTTCCTATGTGGGCCTATGCACAGTTCCTATCTGGCTAGGACTGTAGGCAGCCCTCAATGGAGACAGCAGCACCCTCGTATCTCTATGGGACAGGAGCAACGCTGATTTCCAATTTACTGCTCTTTCTCTTGCATAGGCTGTGCATGGCAAGGCCAGCTCTCCTTACAGATTGGTGCACTACAGGCCACTTTGCCGACTGAGACATGGCTAAGTCAGGTATTCCTGGCAGCCATGCCTGTGTAGATAACCTGTATTTATAGCCAGTCTCATTCAGCATGGCTATTCTCTCTCAGGTCAACCTGGAACTGCCCTGCCCACCCAACCCGTCAGTGATGGGTATAAGCAGTGCCTTTCCTCCCAGATTTGGAGCTGGCCTATGCCCCCAAGACTCTGCCTGGGCTGGAGGTAGGGACAGTACCTGATTCCTCAAAATGGCAACAGTGTGCATCTGGGGCCTGAGCAGTGGGACATGCCAGAGTGGGAGTGGCTTCTGGGTCTATCCTTTTTGAGCCACCTCCTATGTGCCCTGTCCCATGGGACCTCAGCCCTCACCACACCCATTTTGCTCTTGTCAAAAACAAAAAACAAAAAACAAACAAACAAAAAAAAAACCACTGTGCCTCACCGTAGCCAACCCTATTATGAAGGTGCTGTTGACTGATGATACATGTACAGACAGGTCCAACTAAGGCCCAAGGCATATACCGCAGGACATAGGGCACATGGCAGTGACTGGTCAAACTGGCTATGAAGCCAGGTCTTCCCAGCTTATAAGCAATGAGCGATGTCCTGCTGGGTATCAGCAGTCAGGAGACAAAGTAGCTCTCTCTAGCTGCAGAGAATAGTCTCCATCCTGGAAGACCAACCAAGGTGTTCTGGATAGGTTTAGGGCAACTATAACTTTAGTTTTTTTCAAAGTCTACTTTTAATGATGGTTCTTAACACTTTAACCTCCCTTCTAGCCCAGCAGCCACCCACCAGAGGTAGTGGAAAAGAAAGGATATGGGGGAAGTGAACCTGTTTAGAAATGATTCTTTAGAGAAAATCCCATCCACATTGTCAGGAAACCAGCAGTTCAGTTCACAGATCAGCAGTGGCAACTTGCTCCACTTACAAACACTTCACGGATACACCAGCAACCCAGTTCAATTGTGTCGGGATAGCAGCGGTTGTGGCAGGACCTAGCAGGAACAGCCAGACCTCAGCTGAATCAGCACCAGTCATCGGGAACAACCAAGACGACCAGGAACACCAGGAGAAGTTCTCGGCTGTGCCTCTCTCTACAAAGTGAAGATCATTGAAGACCCGAGCCGAAGAAGCAGTGTGCAACCAGCTCTATAAGCAAGCAAGCCAGGACTCTGCCACTGTCTGTTGAGTCCTATTTATACTCCCTCCAAACATCATCTGTTCTCACCACGTGTCTTGCCTCGGCAGTGAGTCTGTCTTAGCAAAATTTCACGTGAGTGAGTCTGTCTCAGCTGACATTGCTCTACCAATCGGCCCGAGTCCACAGAAGCAGCTAGAAGCCGTGAACACACCACCAGAAGTTTTTTGGTGCATTTCTCTCTATGGAGTCCCAACAGAAGGAACTCAACTATGGGTCTGCTTCAGCGAAACATTCCTTCACGTGTCTGCTTTAGCAAAAACACTATTCAGTACAAATGACTTTCCAAAGAACCCTTAAGTTTCCACTTCAGTCAACTTGACACAAGCTAGAGTCATTTGGGAAGGGAAACCCTCAACTGAGAAAATGCCCCCACCAGATAGGTCATTAGGAACATTTTTTTGATTGTTTTGTTTAATTGATGATTGATGTAGGGGGTCTAGCTCACTATGGTAGGTCTTCCTCCTGGGCTGGTTGTCCCAGATACGATGAGAAAGCAGACTGAGTAAGCCATAAGGAGCAAGCCAGTAAGCACTGCTCCTCTGTAACTTCTGCTTCAGTTTTTGCCTCTGTGGACCTGTCTTGAATTCCTGTTTTGACTGCTCTGGATGATGGACTACCTACCAGCTGCAAAGTGAAATAATCCCCCCCCAACACACACACACACATAGACACCCGGTTGCTTTTCCACGTGGGTTTTATCATAGCAATAGAAACTCTAACTACAAGGTTAGGTAGCCTGTGTGGCTGGATCTTGGCATCTGGGCATGTTTTATGAGCCGCTTCCCAGGTTGTGGAAGAAACTTCCACAACTTGAGGAGAGGACTCACCTCTGCTCCTGTGCCTAGCCACCTCTTGTCATCTTCCAGAGACAGCCAAGCTAAGCAATTCCTCATGTTCACAGTCCACCACCTCTGCAGCCAGGTCACAGGCTGGTGTCCTTCAGTGTCTCCAAGCCTGGGTTCCTGGCATGCCGTTGATTCTGTCAGTGCTGTGACCCCGTGCTGGGTTCTGGCTGTAGCCTGCCATCCTGGCACACACTGAATGAACTTGTGGTGGAGGCTGTCCTTGTTCCTCTTTGGAAGGACCCCATTCCGCTCTAGGACAGCCAATGGGGACAATCAGCTCCCGAAATAGCTTCTCTACACCCAGGTAGTGAGTCTACCTGGGTACAGGAGGTGGAAGCACTCTTTTGCCCTAGGGCAAAAGAGCAGAGACTTAGAAATCCTGCATACCCTGGACTTCAGGAGGCCCTGTCTCCTCTTAGGAATCTGCCCACTGCCCAGTGTTGACGAGTTGGTGAGCGTTCAGCAGGTGTGAAAGATGTATCCGCTGCCTTGTTCCCATTGCCCAGCCTTTTTTGGATCAGCAACTAAAATGGCCTGGGACACCCTGCAGGGTGTGCACCACCGGAAAGAGGCACTGAGCCGGGCAGCCTTGGCCAGCCTCTATCTGCTAGTCACCTGTTGGTGCTGCCTTCTGTTGGCTGGCCAGGTTTTGCAGTTCAGTCAACCTCTCCTGCGTCCTGCACTCAATGCCTGCCTTTGCCCATCTGCTGCCTTGCCAGAGCCTCTGGAACCTCTCTCTTTTCCAGAGCCTCCTATGCTCTGCCTCTCCCATGCTCCGCCCTTCCTCAACAGCTCCATCTCCGGGCCACACCCCGCTCCTGTCTTCTGGGTAGATCCCTGCACACCTCAGATCACCTGCCGGGGCAGTTCATCATACTGTAAGACCTAGCAGCACTAATTTCCTTGAGTTCCAACATCTGAATCCAGCTTCTTCTTGCTCGGACATTTCGCAGTCAAAAGTGCTCCGAAGACACCCTCACAGTAAAATGGAAAGCACAGATAGGTCATGTTAAATTTAGCATAGCCGCCTATGGAAAGATAAAAAAAGGTAGGTGAAGTTAGCGTCAATTATGGTGTGCAGCTGAACATAGTGCCTGACATAAAAGCAACCCTGTACAAATTATGAACCTGTTCTTATGCTTGCTTTTGTTCACTCTAGGTTTTGAGAATACAATGTGATTTGCTTATAGAATGAAACTCAGGCTGGCCTGGACATATTTCAAAGCTGGCACTAAGTGTCACCTATTAGAATTCCAGTGAGAGGCCCATTGGACTTGCAAACTTTATATGCCCCAGTACAGGGGAACACCAGGGCCAAAAAGGGGGAGTGGGTGGGCAGGGGAGTGGGGGTGGGTGGATATGGGGGACTTTTGGTATAGCATTGGAAATGTAAATGAGCTAAATACCTAATAAAAAATGGAAAAAAAAAATAGAATACCAGTGATCTCTACAGACTGGAAAGATGAGGGGCTCCCACCTGGGTGCAGTGGTCAGAGGTGGGGGCTCATTATTCTGAATGGATGCTGGGAGGTCTGGGGAATCTCCCTGTACCCAGAAATGCCACATTAATATGTGGAGGACTCTGTTCAGAGCCACAGAAGAAGTCGGCCTGCAGCCCACCTTCCCTGAGTTCTCTAGTCCTCTACGTTTGTGTGATCTGATGGTAGGAGCTGATTTTTCCCTTAAGAAATAACGTGCGGCGCACGCCTTTAATCCCAGCACTGGGAGTCAGAGGCAGGCAGATTTCTGAGTTCAAGAACAGCCTGGTCTACAGAGTGAGTTCCAGGACAGCCAGGGCTATACAGAGAAACCCTGTCTCGAAAAAGAAAAGAAAAGAAAAGAAAAGAAAAGAAAAGAAAAGAAAAGAAAAGAAAAGAAAAGAGAGGAGAGGAGAGGAGAGGAGAGGAGAGGGGAGGGGAGGGGAGGGGAGGGGAGGGGAGGGGAGGGGAGGGAAGGGAAGGGAAGGGAAGGGAAGGGAAGGGAAGGGAAGGGAAGGGAAGGAAAGGAAAGGAAAGGAAAGGAAAGGAAAGGAAAGGAAAGGAAAGGAAAGGAAAGGAAAGGACAGAACATGTGAAGGCCTTACTTGTCCAACCCTTTTCTGGCTCAGGGAGGTTCTGATATGACCGAGACCCACCTTTCCAGGCTGTGGAGTTGAAGACAGAGGAGTTCAACTTTCAGGAACAAACTGTTGCAGATACCAGGAGTGGTAAAAGAGTCACAAGGCATCTCCCATTCTGTGGGCGTGACTTTATCACATGGAGGCTCTCGGAGTGTCTCAGAGCATCCCCGGCCTGGGTAAAGTCACCGCATCTACCTGAAGATGCCACTAACAAATCACCAGTGTTCCCAAGATCCGGGGGCATGAGGAAATTCTTTTCCCGGTAAAAGTACACATTGGTGAAAAACAATGTCATTCAAACACATAGATTTAGGGCTGGACATGGTGGCACATGCCTTTAATCCCAGCATTCTGGAGGCAGAGGCAGGTGAGTTCAAAACCACCCTGAGTTCCAGGACAGCCAGGGCTACACAGAGAGACCCTGTCTTGAAAAACCAACCAAACAAACAAACAGAAAATGAAAACCCATTGGTTTGCCACTCTCTGGAATAGAAGTGAGTATGTGGGAATGAGGCAGGATGGGACTAAAACCAAAAATTATGAGGCTGCTGGAAGAACCGGGGTGTGCTGGTCCAAGCCCAAGTGGTCCAGAGACCCAGGGCAGCCTGCTCCTGGTCCTTTCGGGAAGGGCCTTCAGCATTAGCCACTGGGGTATTGTGGAGGCTGGAAAGTGATCCAGGCCTCTCTCCTCTTTTCTGAATAAGAAAGCACCTAATGCCAGGAAGGGGCTCCTGGGTCTCTATGGGAGTCTGGCTGTAGTCAGAAAAGCCTGGCACTCCTGACCGTAGCCCATCCTTTCTCTCCCCTGCAGTCACCTGATGCCAGCCTGGCCTGGCCTCCAACTTTCTCTCCTCTTCTGCGTTTTGGGGGTACATTATGCCAGGCAGGTGTCAGAACACTAATGCAGCAGTCCCCGCCCCCAGGAATATCCTTACTGTTTCCTGTGATAAGTGAAGGCATACAGCCATAGCATTTTACAGCCCAGGTCTGCGGTGGTCGACCCTGAACGTGCTGGCCCCCTGCAGGAGGCAGTCTTTGTGTGGAGAAAGCCTGTGCTAGCTCTGATCTTACTCTCCCCAGCTCCCCACCCTCAGCATGGAAACTCATTCTTAATCCAGCCTGGTGGATTTTCCAACCTTGGGTTGGAGCCTCAGAGTTACATGGAGGGGTGTGTGTGTGTGTGTTGGGTGTGTGTGTGTGAGTGTATGTGTGTGTGGTGTGTGTGTGTGTGTGTGTGTGTGTGTTGGGTGTGTGTGGTGTGTGTGTGTGTGTGTGTGTGTGTGTGAGTGTATGTGTGTGTGGTGTGTGTGTGTTGGGCGTGTGTGTGTGAGTGTGTGTGTGTGTGTGTGTGTGTGTGTTGGGTGTGTGTGTGTGAGTGTATGTGTGTGGTGTGTGTGCTATGTGTGTGGTGTGGTGTGTGTGTATTGGTATGTGGTGTGTGTGTGATGGTGATGGTGGTGGTAGTGGTATGTGTGTGTGGTGTGTGTGTGTGTGTTGGGTGTGTGTGTGTGTGTTGGTATGTGGTGTGTGTGTGTGATGGTGGTGGTAGTGGTATGTGTGTGTGGTGTGTGTGCTATGTGTGTGGTGTGGTGTGTGTGTGTGTGTGTGTGTGTGTGTGTGTGTGTGTGTTGGTATGTGGTGTGTGTGTGTGTGTGTGATGGTGATGGTGGTGGTAGTGGTATGTGTGTGTGGTGTGTGTGCAGGAGTAGAGTTATGGTGGTGACAGCGGCAATAGTGTCGTGGTCTTTGCCCAGAACAAGCTTCCCAGACTTTAATCCAAGGTGGTTTCTGCAGGGGGAACTAAGGCTTGGTAGGTTCACCCACATGTCCAGTGTGTGTCTAACCACTACTTGGCCTTACAGTTCTTACTCCCGAGGTAAAATGATCTTGTGACCCTGGGCCCTTGGCTACCCTCAGACCACATCCCTGAATTCTCTGGCCTGAGCCATGTGTGGAGCCCGTCTCTATGCCCTGCTGCCTGCCCTCCTTTCTACCCCTCCACTCTGTCCTCTCTTTATGCCTCTCCCTCCCTCCTCTCCTGGCAAGCAGACTGCAATCCAAACTTGTTATTAACTTCTCCCTGCAGTTGTCCCAGGGCCCTTCCAAGTTAAATATTACTCATGGAGATGGGAGCCTGCCGAGCAGCGCTAAGCCTGGACGTGGACTAGTCTCTGAGAGGTGCTGGGTGGAGGCAGATGCCAGTCCTGAAGCCTTGGAAGACCCCAGAACTGTTGGTCGTGAGGCAAGGGGGTACACCCCAGATCCTTCAGCCCCTGTCCTCCTCTTTGAGTTGCTAAGGGGCCTGCTTGATGAACCCCCGCCCTCCGTTCTGCAGATCCTGCAGGTCGGTGGGCAGTGGTTCCATGGGCAAAGGAGGAGGAGTCAGTCAGGGGCCCCAGAGGGGCTTGAGCTGGCCAGATGAAGGCCTTCCCCTTAGCTGCCCATTCTAGCCTCATGCCAGGATAGGGGCAGAGCTGGGAACAAAATGTTCAGGAAAAACAGCTTTGTCCGCCTCACATAATTTCTCCATTACCCCTTGGTTTTCCTGACTGGAAAGTGGATGCATGAGGGTGTGTTGGTTCAAGTACCTTGGAAGCCCCAGTAATTGGTAGGCATGGGGACCTGACTCCCACTCTCTCCACTCACCCTGTCCACTAAGGCTATGGTTTGGGGGAGTGAAATCCAATATGGTGCTCATTCAGACCCAGGTCTCCCAGGGAGTAAAACTATATTGACTGACTAACCAACTCATATTTCCTTCTTGACCACCCTGCCTCCCATTCTCCTGCATGAGCCACACAGGGACCAAATGCTCCCTTGCCTCAATGTCTTTTTGTCTGCTATTGTGCCTACCTGGAATGCCCACCCTTCACCCATTTTGGAGCATGGGCCAGATGAACTTAGGAATGAACCTTCCACTCCAGACTCAACACCCCAATCCTTCTAACTCCACATTCTGATCTGGTCTGGGGTCTACCCAAAGGATCGATATCCCTGCAAGACTCAGGTGGAACAGGCTCAGTACACCTAGGGTAGAAGAGAAGAACTGGACAGGACATTACGACCCAGGAGGCCTCGCATAAAAGCCCCAAACTGACAGGTTACCCACAGGGTTGATGAAGCGTGACCCTGTATTTCATCCTGGAAGCGTTCATCTGTGAACCCGACACCCGCAATGGGAAGCCCCTTTCTCTGCTCACTGCTCCCCACGAGTCTCTGGCCTCCTTCCTGTCTGATGTCTAGAGAGAGGCTGGAGTGGGCACTCTCTCAGACAAACCACAAATGTGAAGTTCCTTCTTCACATTAGCCACTTCTACTCCTGAGAGTCGAACCACCTGGCTCAGCTACCCAGACCCTCACTGGCTCTCTAAGCCTGTCTCAAGAGGCCTCTTCCCTGGCACTTCACCTTGGATACAGCCTTAGGACAGGGCTCCCAAGCGCCAGGCTGGCTGGAAAGACCCACCAGCTGAACGCTCTGCACACCTGGTTGGTGACTAGGTTTGTGTGGGGCTCTGGAGACCGCCACCCACCTGCCTGCCTCCTGCCCAGACCTGTGGTTGTGCCTGTCGATGTCAGATAGAGGCGAGTTGGGACTTCATACCTGGAATCAGGCAGGAATGTGAGTCTAGAAACCACTTCTTTCAGTCCCTCCCTAGCTCCCTCAGGATTGTCTTCTATCAGGGTGCAGCAGGACCCCATACTAGGGCTCTAACGGTGAATCTTACAGCTGTGTTGGCTACTTTTCTAGTTTCCTAACCCTGATTTTGGTGGTAAGGATAGATCAGGGGTCAGTCAGAACCATGAGGGCTGCAGGAGAGAGCAAGCGAGCCTTTTGGGGGTCCTCAGGGGAGGTGGTAGGAAACACGTCTAGAGTGAGTGGGGCTCTTGGATTGACAAAGCCCCTCTGGGTACAGAGAGGGACGCAGAACTCTCGGACTGTCCATTCTTTTTATTTACTTTTTGAGAGAGGGTATTGTGTAGCTCAGACTGGCTTCAAATTCACTATAAAGCCAAAGACAATTTTGAGCTTCTGATCTTCCTGTCTCTACCTCCTGAGAGCTGGGATTATAGGCTCATGCCACCAAACCCGCTTTACAAGGTGCTGGGGAAGAAACCATCGCTTCACGGTAGGCCAGTCCTCACCTACACATCCGCAGCCCCCAGGCACAGGAAAACTGTCTCAGTTCCTTCAGTAAATGTCTGAGCCATAGTAAGACATGATGTTCTTTCTCTTCCTACGGGGAACAGAGAAGGCAAGAGGTCTATTTTCTTACCTTTTCTGGATCACAGGGGTCCCTGTTCTCAGTCTGGCCTGAGAGGGCTCCAGCTAGGGAAAATGGTAGCCCCTGACAGAGGCAGGCTGACTATGGGAGACCTGGGCTGTGAGGAGAGCCTGGCCAGGGCCTAGGGTTGGGATGGGGCCCTGCAGGGTGACCTGTTTTTCCCCTCTCTTGAGGGGGTTGAATGTACATGTACACCCCTGCAAGCTCCTGGCAGGCCAGCTAGTAGGCTGTTTCCCACTCTGGCTTCCCACAAGTCTGTGGGCTCCTCAGCCCCCCGCTGAGGTAGCTGCCTCTCTTGGGAACTGGCTTCTGATGCAGGGGCCATGGGGAGCTTCCCAGGCCAGACAGACTGCAGGCTGGCGCCGGCCAGCCCCTTCCTCTCCAGCCACTAGGGCCTGCGGCAGCTCAGTAGAACAGGGCAGCCGGCATGGCAGAGAGCCCAGAGTGGGAGGGCGGCTGCTTCTGGGTCACCTCCCCTGGGCCGGTGCCCTCTGCCAAGGGGCTCTGGCAGAACCACTCCAAGGGGCATGGAGAAGGATGGACGCTTTTCCCCGGGGTCCCAACCATTGGGCCAGCAGGAAGTAGAGAGAACCAGCTGTGGTCCACAGACCTTGGAGTCTTGGCTTGGGGCTGCTCTGTGGGGGCACAGAACGGGGCCCAGGGAAGCCTTGCAGCCCCTGGGCCCCAAGCAGCAGCGCCTAGAGGCCTGGGCGGCAGGAAAGGGAAAGGTGACGTCATTGCCGCCTGGAATCTGCTGTTTGGAGGCGTCGCCATGGAGACCGGAAGGCTCAGGGTGGGTAAAAATAGCAAACCCAAGAGGGTGTAAGTTCCAAGAATCAGAGTCTGAAAAGAGAAAGGAATACAAGTTCTCTTGCTCACGAGGACAGAGACTCCATCCTGGAAACTAATGAGAGGGGCCATGGTACTTCCAGGCCTCTGTCACCCACCGGGCTTGTGATCTAGGTGTCTCTGGTACTATTAGGAGATTGCCTCCTCTCAGAATATGGTATGAGATAGTCTCCCAGCTGGGGACATCTGCAGGCATATGGCCTCTGGTAGGACATAGAAAGCTGCTCCACTGGGGTGTCTCTTCCTCAGAAAGGGGAAGTGGCCAGCCTGCTGAAGGAGCTCAGCTTCCTGCTCCTTAAGGCTGAACTCTGGCCTCAGGCAGACTCTGCAGGGTTGGGGGCAAAGAGAGAGAGAGAGAGTGAGAGAGCAAGCTTTTTGGCTTGGACCCAAGTGCCCTTTTACTGCCCTGTTGCAGCAAGGAAAAATGGCTATATGAGAAAAACACCCTTTCCTTGCATGAGCCAGGATTTCCCTCTGGAACAAGCTGGGATAGGGCCCAGCTCTCAGAAATATCCAGTGCAAACTGTTTGCATGTCTCTGTAGTTGTGCTCCCACTCCCCAGGGCGTGTGTGTGTGTGTGTGTGTGTGTGTGTGTGTGTGTGTGTCTGCTGTGTGTCCTTACAGGTCCCCTCAAGTCCCAGGCCACAGAAATGCAGCAGTGGGGTTGAAGGAGCAAGCACGAGCGGATTCCCTGCATCTCTGGGCTGGACCACAGGAATCAGTAGGTAGTCTTAGCACCCGAGGGCGCCTCCCCAAGCAGCTGCTTCCCAGAGTCCCAGAGGAACCTAAGGCCAAAGTAGAATCTAGTTGCTGACTAGGTAGCACTGAGCTTGAGGCCCTAGGACAACTTAGTTGCCCTGAAGTGGACCAAGAAGCTTCCGGGAGGAGTGGCAGAGACAAAAGTCTGTCCTGTGGTGGGTGGCTATCTGCTGTCCTGGAAGCCCAGAGTGCGGCTTCCTTCCTCACCCCCCCTTACTTCCCCCTTGCCTCCTCCCTCTCTTCTTTCTTCTGTATCTCTACTCTGAGCTCCCTGTCCTGGGCATCTGGGCTCCTGTGTCCTTCATGCAAATACTACTGTTTTCTGATGGCAAGGGGGCCCCTTAGGCAGGAGTAGGGGCACCCCCTTCCTTCCCTGAACAGGGTCTGTCCTTTCATGCCCAGACCTCCCTTGGCTTGGCAGTTGGTGGCTGAGGAGGGCGAGGGTAAATGGAGCCCCACGAAGGGGGAGCTGTTCCCCCAAGAAATAGCTCGAATGCCTTATGTAACGCGTGAGCTCACTGCAAGGGCCTGCCAGAAATGACGGCACGAGGGCGGGCTGGCGGGAGGGGGCCTGCTCAGGAACCAAGTGTGGCTCAGATTTACGAGGAGGCCCTGTTTCCAGGAGAGAGGGGCCTGGGGCCTGTACAGGGAGGAGGATGCTACACCAACCCAGGGGTGTGAGGGCAGCAGAGCTACAAGCTGAGTCTATGGAAGGCAAGAAGGGGCCCCAGAGCCTGAATGGGATGAGGCGCTGGTATTCTGGCTGGCCTGGGATGTAGGGTGTGTCGGATGGATGTGATGGTTGATCACCAAGCAGTCACAGACCCAAGTCTTCCCTGCTGCCCCCACCAGCCTGGTGCCAGAAGGACTGTGATTCAGAGGAAAGAGTTCCTCCTCAGTTACCCAGGGCCTTCCAATGGAGAAGCTCCAGAGGGTGTAGAGGGGTAGCAGGCAGCAGAACTCTTTCCTAAGCCCAGCCACCCTGTGACTCCTGACCCTCCTCCACCCCTCAGGGTCCTAAACCAGAGCATATGCTTGCTCTAAGAGTGGCTCTAGTGGGACTGGATTCCAAGACCAATACCTGCTCACCCCACTTTTCCTCTCTTATGGCTTTTTCTGCCTCTCTGGGGGCATGCGCAGCATTACCGGCCTCCTGTAGCGAGCAGGTCTACAACCCAGGTATACATATAAGATGCGGTCAGGACAGCATCTTAGTGATCATCCTCTAAAGGGATTTTAGGTCCCAAGATGGAGGGTGCTTCAAAGAGGCTGTGTTAGCAGGCATTGGTGCTTTCTTGGGACCAGGGTGATCATAGGCTCAGTGTTAGTCACATAGAAGTCCTCTTCTAGAGCAGACCCGAACAACCTTTTTTTAAAAAATTATTTATTTACCTTAGGTATATGTATACACTGTAGCTATCTTTAGACAGAGACCAGAAGAGGGCATTGGATCCTATGACAGATGGCTGTGAGCCACCATGTGGTTGCTGGGAATTGAACTCAGGACCTCTGGAAGAGCAGTCAGTGCTCTTAGCCGCTGAGCCATCTCCCCAGCCCTCCGGACAACCACCTTACTTTAGCAACTTCTGCTGGGACATTGAACTATTCCCTGGGATGTAGTGAGAGTCTCTTATCTGCTCACAGCTTAGAAAGTCAGCAGACCCTGACAATAAGAGGCAAAGTGAGGGGACACGGTTCAGGAGGGACCTGGCTCATCAGCCTATTAGGAGGGTAAATTTTGAGAGGTAGGCAGCCCCTGGCGAGGGTCTGAGGCCCTGATTTCTAGGTCTGCAAGAGGAATGTGGAAAGAAGTTGGGGCTGCTTAGGTGCTCAGCATGGGACTGACCCACGAAGGGGAGAAGCAAGAAGGAAGAGAGGAAGGTGTTGGGGCTCACAGGAAGACTTGGTCTGGGCCCGAAGGCTGGACTCCCTCTACTTAAGAGAAAGATCTCAGGGCCTGACCTGAGTGCTGGGAGGTATGACAGGTATATTTCATGTGTAAAAGTCTGGGTGAGGGCTGGTGAGATGGCTCAGTGGGTAAGAGCATCCGACTGTTCTTCCGAAGGTCAGGAGTTCAAATCCCAGCAACCACATTACAACCATCTGTAATGAGATCTGACTCCCTCTTCTGGAGTGTCTGAGGACAGCTACAGTGTACTTACATATAATAAATAAATAAATAAGTAAATAAATCTTTAAAAAAAAAAGTCTGGGTGAGGGTCTGCTGTAGGGTCTCCTCACGGCCTCTGGAGTCTGACCCTGAAAATATCTCCTGCCCTGAACCCTCTTGGTGGTGGTGGTGTGTGAGCCCTGTAAGCCAACTCACCTTGACTGCTCAGCCCCTT
Organism: Mus musculus; assembly: GCF_000001635.26. Taxonomy (NCBI): domain Eukaryota; kingdom Metazoa; phylum Chordata; class Mammalia; order Rodentia; family Muridae; genus Mus; species Mus musculus. The sequence continues at coordinate 155,232,263 of NC_000070.6, read as the reverse complement.
ACCAGTTAGCGTCTTCGAATGCTTAGCGTGTTGTATGGACATTAACACTACCCTTTGAGCCTCGGGGTGAAATAAATCTGCCACCAGGACGGGTGATATTGTGGCACATGAAGTTCTACCATGATTCCCAACGACACTGTAGCTTTGGGGCCTGGGAGAGGCATTGAGAAGTGGCCTTAACTGTTGGAGAAGCAGACGAAACCTTTAAGTGACAGGGAACCGTGCTGCTGCTGCTGCCCACATGTCAGGCACTGCAACAGCAAAGGGTGACAGAGGGTGACAGGGATGGGGGATGCACTGTTTCTGCCATGATCCCTGCCCCCGCTGCCCTGCAGCCCTGGGCCGTGGGCCCTCATGTTTTACACATGAACCCTTTAGCTACTTGGGACCACAGCTTTCGCCTTAGGGCTCAGGCCTGGCAGAATGCTGCAGGCCATGGGCATGCGGCAGCTGTGCTGTGATCAGCTTAGTGTGTCTGGAGCCTAAGGCAGGCGATTGCCAGCTAGGTGCACATTCCAGAGCAGCACAGCATGCTTCAAGGGACAGGGTCCAGGAGGCTCTGGTGGGACTGTAGGATAGGGTGTTAGTATATGTTCTCCTCCAGGCTCCATGTGTAGCTCCTCCAGCCTGGCCTTTGGTGGAATGCCACATTGGCCGTCCATAGGCTTTGGATATGTCATCAGCTCCAGGGCCTAAGCTGCTCAGGATGGAAGCTCTCTCATTCTTAATGCTGCACCATCTGTCTTAGAACTCTGTATCTATCAGGCAAATGGGTTGGATAGGGGTCTTCCACAAGAGAAGGGCCCAGGAGCTCACCCTGCCTCTCCAGCCTAGGTCCGAGATCAATGGGCTCCTGAGTTTGGCCATTGTCCTCTGCTGGGCCTCAGAGGGTGGTGGCCCCATGGTTGCCCTTTCTAGGTTGGCAAACAGGCACACTTGTTTGACACAGGAAAGAGGCCCTGGTTTTCCTTCTCTCCACCTGCAGGATGTTGAGGATCGGGGGTTGCTGGAGGTGGAAGGGAGCAGGACCTGAGCCCAGTGCTGACTGAGTGGTCAGTGGAGATCAGCTACTGCAGAACTAGCCGCTGCTACGGCATGCTGGGATCACCTTCTAGCTCCCACAGATCACAAACGCCCATAGATACAACACTAGGACAAGCCCTCTGTCCTCACTTCCTGTGTGTTGGAGGCAGATCAAATTGCCTGTGGGATGCTGGAACCCACAAAATGACCCCAAGCTTGCTCTGGTTCCAGGATGATCCCAAGGGAGACAAGCATGTACCTAAGACCACCCAGAACAAGTGACCCTGTATGGACAAGGTGGCCGACCCCTACAGAAATTCCCATTGTGGGGGACGTTCCTCTTGGGTAGAATAGTCAAGAGAGAAACAACAGAGAAGATCAACAAAACCAAAAGTGTCTGCCTTAAAAAACAAAAACAAAACAAAAAACCCAACAGCTAGAAAATACAGGTTTATGCAGAGAAGAAAGTTTGAAATACCAATGGCTCCTTCACTCTACAAAACCCACTTTCTTGGTCTTTTTGTCTGTAAGATGAAAGCTGTAAAGTTTCTAAGTACAAGACTCGGTCATTCCTCAAATGCCTGGCTAACATGCAATACCTGATCTCTAGCACCACACAGGCACATAAAATCAAAGTGCCGTGATTTCATTTTAAAACATTTTATGGAGGCTAGAGAGTTTGCTACTCAACGAAGAGCACTTGTTGCTGGTGCAGAGGACCTGGGTTCTATTTGGAGAACACACAAAGACGCTCACAACTATCTGTTAACTCCAGTCTCTCTCACAGGGCTTGATGCCCACACACAACAAATAATAAAATAAATAACCCACAAAATGTTAAAAATTATTATTTCCATTTTACTTCTTCTTCCTGCCCCACATACTTCTGGGGATAGATCCCAGAACCTTGCATACCCTGGGGAAACACTCTACCACTATGATGCACCCCAAATATTCTTTTCTCCTTTTATTTTGAGACAGGATCTCACTATGTTGCCTATATTGTTCTTGAGCCCCATGGAGCTCCTGAACTTTCTTTCTTTCTTTCTTTTTTTTTTTTTTAAAGATTTATTTCTTTATTTCATGTATGTGAGTATACTGTTGCTATCTTCAGAAGAGTGCATTGGATTCCTGCTACAGATGGCTGTGAGCCACCATGTGGTTGCTGGGATTGAACTCAGGACCTCCGGAAGAGCAGCCAGTGAGCGCTCTTATCCTCTGAGCCATCTCTCCAGCCCCCGACTCCTGAACTTTCAATTCTCCTGTCTCTACTTCCCAAGTAGCTAGGACTCAACCAGCCTCCAGCTTCATTGTTTAGCAAATGACGTCTTCACAGTACATTTTGTGTTTTGTCTTGCTCCAAACTAAAATGGTTCTTTTATGTGGGAATGTAAGCTTATTTTCTTTCTTAAATTTTTTTAGTTTGCTTGTTTGTTTTTATTAAGTTGTATTTATTTATTTTATATGTGCGTATGTGCACGTGTATATGTGCAGGAGGTCAGAGGACAACTTTTGGTAATTGGCACTTTTTCCACCATGTGAGTCTCAGCGCTTGCTCTCTCTCTCTCTGTGTGTGTGTGTGTGTGTGTGTGTGTGTGTGTGTGTGTGTGTGTCTCCCTGTCTCTGTTTTTCTCCCTCGCCCTCTCTCTCCCCTTCCCCTTTTTGTTTTTTTTTTTTTCCAGACAGGGTTTCTCTGTGTAACAGAGCACTGCTGTCCTGGCTGTTTGTAGATTTGGCTGGCCTCAGACTAACAGAGATCCGCCTGCCTCTGCCTCCCAAGTGCAGGATTAAAGATGTGTGCTACTTGCCCGGCAAGTGTCCAGTTTAAACTCAGGTCATCAGCCTTGGCAGCAAGTACCTTTAGCCTCTGAGCCATCGCACTGTATATTTGTAGCTTAAGGTTAGGATTCTTCTTTAATTATTTTTTATTTCCTTTTAATTTAATGTTTTTATCTTTAATTTTTGGCTTTTTGATACAAAGTCTCATGTAGCTGGCCTCAAACTTCGGGTCCTTCCAAATACTTGTGTTACAAAGGAATAGTATTACACCAACATTATTATTATTATTATTTATTTTTTGTTTTTTTTGAGACAGGGTTTCTCTGTGTAGCCCTGGCTGTCCTGGAACTCACTCTGTAGACCAGGCTGGCCTCGAACTCAGAAATCCACCTGCCTCTGCCTCCCGAGGGCTGGGATTAAAGGCGTGCACTACCACGCCCAGCTTTTTTTCTTTCTTTCTTTTTTTTTTTTCCTATTTTTTTTTTAAAGAGAGAGTCTCACTGTGTAGTAGACTGGTGTTGAACTCACAGAGGTCTGCCCACCTTTGACTCCTGAATAGGATTAAAGGAATTCACCACATTCATCCTGTTTTATTCTTGCTAGTATTGGGGATTGGACCCCTGGCTTCGCACATGATAGGCAAGCACTCTTCCATTGAACTATATCTCCAGTCCGTTTATCTAATTTTTATCAATGAAATACAGATACATAGAAGGACAAAAAAAAAAAAATGTCAATGAGATGGCTCACTGGGTAAAGGTGCTTGCTGCCAAACCTGATGACCCGAGTTTGACCTCTGAGACTCACATGGTGGAAACGGACTCCTGAGAGTGATCTCTGACCTCCACGTGTGAGCCTTGGCATGTGCACACAATAAGATTGAAATAAACTCTTATATATATCTGAAAGCCCCAAAGTTAGGATAGTTACAAGATGTAGTGTAAACCTCTTTTAGACCTTTCCCCTGCATCTTCCAGTTTCCTTAATCAGTTTCCTTCAATCTTTTCAAGCATTTTTGTCTGACTACCCTCTGTATTTCTAAATTATGAGTCTCTTTCTGTCCCGCGTCTAGCTGCTAAGGCGTGGTAAGATATAACTGAAGATGAGGGTCTGTTTGTTTGTGTATGTGTTTTGTTTTGTTTCTGAGATGGTTTTCCTGTGTAGCCTCGGCTGTCCTGGAACTTCCTTGGTAGACCAGACCTCACCTGCCTCCTGAGTGCTGGGATTAAAGTGTGAGCCACTATAGTTACCCAATACTCTCCGCCTACCTTGCTTTCTCTTTTCTCTTCCCAAAGGAGGAATTTCATAATTTCTTGTTAAGTCATTTATACCACTATAACTATGTAAATATTATTCACAACTGAGCCAAGTAGTAAACTCTGCTTGTATTTTTCTCTTTGTTTTTTCCTGAAGTTAGTATTCTCTTTGCTTTCTTTTTTTAATCCCCTGAGTTTTCTCCGGATCCAAGGTAATTTCTCTTATATCTTCCAACAAGCTCTCCACCCAGTTTGAGACAACTAGATGCATCCTGTTTGGTTCCATATTTTCTTGGTTCCTTCTATCCTCTCGATTGGTCCGAGCTGATTGTCCTCAGACTGGACAGCCCTTTCTTAGCTCTTGTCTTGACAGAAGTCCAATCCCTGCTACTCTCTCAGAACAGAAGACACTTGACCTTGCTCTGTCCCACTCTGGGCTTAATCCCTATCCTTCACTGGATGGAATCTCCCCCAGGACTCAATCTGGTCTTCATTCTTACAACTGTGGCTTGAGTAGGTCCCGTGCTTATCTCTACCTCTCCTTGTCCATTTTCGTTGAATGTTTAAACAGCACATTTTCCTCCTGGTGTATTTATTTTTGTATTTGTGCTTAGACTGAGAAGGGAACCTTGTACTGTCTTGGCTAAGTTGTAGCACGTGCTCTGGTGCCCTCTCTGTTCCCACAGGATCCATAGGAGGACCTTCTCTAGCCTCTCTAGACTGTTCTGTTGTTCATACGCACTCGGCAGAGATGAAGAACTCAGCCTGCCTCACACAATAAGGTTTGTACTCTGACACCATCTCAGACTTACACATATGCTGGGAGAGTAACCCACGAGTCCATCTCTCTGACACTCAGCGGCTAACATGGCACTTCTCCATACCTCAAGGACGATTTTTTTTTTTTTTTGTAATACCCTAACAGGGCCATCCTAAGCGGGTCATGTTGGGACTGAGATATGATCCAGGTTGTCCCAGTAGTGCCTTTTGTTGTGACAAGATAGGTCAACCTGTCTGGAGCACATGGTTGACTGAAATGTCATTGTCTCTTTGTCCTGGTGAGCCTTCAGCGAGCCAGGTCTTTCCCTGTCTGCAGTGGCTCTGATGGCTATAAAGGCTCTTTCTGAGGCTTCCAGGGAGAGTGCCCAGGTCTGTGTTTGATGTCTCATTACTGACGACCTGTCATAGTTAGAAGTAGGTTGTGAGTCTTGGAGATAGTGACAGAGGTGGGTGCAGGGTCTGCTCACACTGAGAGGTGGGGCAGCGATTTATTATCACTCATGGTATCCACTCTGGTGGCTCTGTTAAAATGGTAGCTTCCGGAATCTCTACTGGGAAATTACTACTCTTTTCCCTGTGTAACAAATAAGCGGGTTGTGGGGGGAGTGGGGGGAGAATGCTTTTAAATAGGCAAATGGTTCTCATTTACCCTTTAACTATTACATTTTAGTAAATATTAAATGTGTATGAACTTGTGATTTCTTATCTTACTCTGTGATTACTACCCATCCCTGTTATCCATTTCACCTTCTGACCTGGCTAAGGGGAGCTCTCACAAATCCTCTCTGTGTCCCCTGTGCATGCCTTCATTCTCGCCTGTCCCAGGCTTACCTGCTTCTCCCTGTTTCTCCCCAGGGTCTTTTCTGGGAGACTGGAATGCAGAAGCCCGAGGTCTGTGCCTTGCATTGTCTCTGATGCTCAGAGACAGGTGCTCAGAGTCCCTCCTCCAGTGGGTAAAGCCAGGAGGGATGGGCATGTTTGTGCAAACACATGTTTACAGGTATGACGGGAAGTCACACGGTATCACCTCATAACACATGGTTCCTTTCCTTCTTTCTCTTTATATTCTTTAATTTCTAAGTTAGCATATAGTTTCACTCTAGCATTTTCATACACAGGCAATTCTCCTTTCTCACCAGTCCCAGGCCCCAGCTGACACTTGTCCAGGGAGATCAGCAAGTGTGCACATATGGAAGGGAGACCAGCATTTGACCAGCTGTCTAAGCACACCAGTATGGCAAGGTCCAGGCGGTGAGCTTGGTGGGCCTGGTAGTTGGGTCCCTGCTACTGCCCGCATGCTGGAGGTTCTCTAGGCAGGCACCAAGCCTCCAATTCTTCAGCCGACATGACTGTGCCTAAGGCTTAGATGCTCCATTTACCCTCATGGAGGCCTGGCCCATAGCATGATTGTGTCACGGGCCAGGACAGCTGTGGGAGGGGTTGAAGGAAGAAAGCCAGCAGGTGGAAAAACCTCCACTGAGCTCGGGGAACCCATGGAGCCTTGCTAGCTCTGTCTGTCACAGCTGCCCTGACCCTGTGGATCCGGCTGCTTGAATGGAACCCAGTCCTCTTGAATGGAGGGGAAACCTCTGAGTTCGTTGAGTTCGTAAGCCAGAGAAGCCAGCCTGAGACCCTTCTTGTTTTCTAGGGCTCTTTACTCCTTCCTATATGCCCTTTAGGGACAAGTACCTTTATGTTGTACCTGGCCATGGCTGCTTCGCTGGGTTCTGTACCTAGGAGTCAATGCTAGTCCCTGCTTGGGTCTTAAGATAGCTACAGGACGCATTTTAGCATCTTTGAAAGCACTGGACACCCAGACTGGTGCCCAGGGCCCCACTAAGATAAAGATCATAACTTCCTTGTTTGTTTGTTTTGAGATGGGCCTCACTGTGTAGGCTAGGCTAGGCTGGAACCCAGAGATCTGTTTGATTCTGTTCCCAAGTGCTTGAGTAAAAATAAAAAGTGTGTTTTAGCTTGCATAGATCATTCAAGGGCTGTCTAAGTCACCTTCTTTGGATTACAATTTGCCTGATTTGGGTGGAATATAACCCCATGCAAGGAAGTCACTCTCTCAAACGTCACATTAATTTGTATGGAGTCTGCACGTGTGCAGACAAAGCTATCTACAGGGATACAACTAAGTCTCTTTTGTTTTGTAAATATTCCCTTCATGAAATAATTAGCTGTCTTTAAAAAAAAAATAAAAAAACCCAACTGCTTATTTTGCTACACTGAAAAAAAGATCTTTAAGTTGTGGGGAGGCTCATGGCATAGTGCACGTACGGAAGTCAGCAGACAAGTCATGGGAGCATTTTTCTCTTTCTACCCCCGACTGTCAGGCTTGAGGGCAACCATTTACCTGATGAGCTATCCTGCCAATCCCTTACCAGTTGTCGCATGTATTGACAGAAGAGAGAGCTAAGAGTGGGAACTCCTCATTATGAATGAAGTCAGAAGAGTAAACTGGGAGCCCGAGTTGTGCTAACACGGAAGGATGATCCCCTGGGCACGGTGGGAACACAGGAGCGGACTTTTGTCTTCATACAGGGAACTATCTAGCTTCCAGACTTTGAATATCAAGGCCTGCCTTGAGGTAGGAGCAGCTGAGGCTTGCACAGAGATGCCTGGCCAGCTCCAAGGTAGGCACTGTGTCTGGGAGTGTTGGCTTGTGTCTGTTCTGGTCTTACCCAGGAGGTCAGAAACTTGTCAAAAGCTGAAGATAACTCAGGCCGCCCTGGGTATGGCCCTCTTACTTCACCAATCAGGAAAGGCCTGTGCCCAGGCCAGTTTGAGGCCCTGGGTCTTTGAGGGGGAAATTTCTCACTTCTTCACTTAAACTGTCCTTCAGGGTCTGGTTTTGAATCCTTGTGTCAGCCCTTTTGTTATATGTTAGCTACTTTGGGTGACACTCTGCAAGATTGCCTTACTTTGATCCCAATGTATAGCCAATATATGGAGGGCCAGTGTAGTCCTACTCAGGCCGTAACCTAGATACCTGCTATGCACATGGATACTTGGTTCCCAGTCCTGGAGGATGCAGGGTAAGGATCATAGCAGCTGCCAGCCTGAGAATCACAGAGATCTGCTGTCCAAGCTATTGGCTAATGGCTGGCTCAAGAAGGGCCAAAAGCTACTAGACGCAGCTTCTTCAATATAGGATTACGTTCCTAAGTTCCCACCTCACAGAACAGGGTCCAGTAGACAGATGTTGCTGGTACCTATATCACTGATGAGAGGCTGGGTCACAGTTCATGGGGTAGTCGGTGTTACCTGCCAGTGAGTGACACAGGGACTCTCCATAGCTGTACCTCCTCTGCATCCCTAGGTCATGCTGTGAGCTCTGCAATCCTGTGTTGTTCTTGAGTGTGGAGTTCTGTATATCACTACACATGGAAACCCAGAAGTACTTTGGGCAGTCCTGCTCTGAAGACCTTGAGTGGTTCTTTGTGCAGGCACATGGGTTTTTGAGCTATCTTCTCAACATAAGAGTAACCTGGCATGAGTGTTCTGTGGTGTCCTTTATGTCACCTGGAATGCGTGTTTGTGTTGCCCCTATCATATGGGGGTAGGAACTTCGGTTGTGTGGCGACCCTAGGGTGCTTTGAGACGTTCTTGTATCAGAACCCGAATGTTTTGTGGCATCCTTGCTATGAGGAAGGGAACCTGGGTTTTGTTTTGTGGTGTCCTTGTTATGAGTGTCTCGTGGAGCACGACGTCCAGCAGTGTGGGGAGTGAAGGTTACTTCACAGTGTCTACCTAGAACGGGAACCCCGGGATGTAGGGCGGCAGCGGCGCAGATCTACTGCGGACCGCCGCTCAGCTGGCCTGTGGTTGTGGCAGGGGCCTTGTGGGTTTCGGGGGCCCCAAGACCGTGGTGGCAGCAGGACCGGAGTCTTCCCAGCCGCGCAGGAAGCGGCCTCGGCCGGAAGGGGGGCCCCAGGCGCCTCCGCTGTGGCCGCCTCCAGTGGCCTCCACAAGGCGGGGCCGAGCGAGACCGAGTAGGGCCGAGCAGGGCCGAGCCGGTACCGAGTAGGGCCGAGCGGGGCCGAGCACTGCCGAGAGGGGCCGAGCTCCGGTACGGGGGAGCCGAGCGGAGTCGAGCTGTGGGCGGACAAAGCCGAGCTTGGCCGAGTCCGGTCCGGGCGTAGCCGAGCGCCACTGAGCCCGGGAGGGGGAGCGCGCGTTCTTGGAAGAGCCCGCCCGGAGCTGGTCACATTCCTGGCCCGCACTCCGGCTGAGGCGGACGCACGGCAACAAACAACGCGGGAGGCGGGGCTGGCGCGGGCGGGGCGGGGCGGTACGGGGCGGGGCGGCGCGCGGCGGCGTGAGCTCAGCTCCCGGCGCTCAGTCCGAGCCGGAGCGAGCCGCCGGAAAGATGTGCGCCCAGTGCGCAGAGCCCCGCGCCGCCGCGGCGCTCTGAGGCCGCGGGCCAGAGGCGCCTCCGCCGTCCCGGGAGCCGCGCGCGCGGGCCAGCGGGCGGCCGGGAGCCGGCAGGCGGCCGCGCGGGCGGGCAGGCCGCCAGGGGCCGGCGGCGGGCGCGACGCGGCCGGTCAGCACCGCCGGGACGAGCCGAGCGGGCGCCGCGCGGTGGGAGGAGCGGGGCAGCGGCGGCGCGCCGCGCGCGCGGGGGGCCCGGGCGGCGGCGGGCGCGGCGCGGGGCGCGTGGATGTGGCGCCGGGCCCGGGCGGCGGCGGGCTCCAGCGGCGGGACCCCTTCGCCCCGCCCGCCTTCGCCTTCGCGCCCCCGGGCGAGGCCGAGGCCGGGGCCGTGATCGGCCGTGAACCGGCGACGGGGGGCGGTCGTGGCCGCGGTCGCGGGCGGCGGCGGGGTGCGCGGGGCGGCGGCGGAGGCCGTGGGGGCCCGGGCGCACGGGAGCGGGAGCGGCCGGGGGAGCCCGATCGCACCATGGAAGCTGCAGCGGCCGGCCGGGGCGGCTTCCAGCCGCACCCGGGGCTGCAGAAGACGCTGGAGCAGTTCCACCTGAGCTCCATGAGCTCGCTGGGCGGCCCGGCCGCTTTCTCGGCGCGCTGGGCGCAGGAGGCCTACAAGAAGGAGAGCGCCAAGGAGGCGGGTGCGGCCACAGTGCCGGCGCCGGTGCCCACTGCCGCGGAGCCGCCGCCCGTGCTGCACCTGCCTGCCATCCAGCCGCCGCCGCCCGTGCTTCCCGGGCCCTTCTTCATGCCGTCGGACCGCTCCACCGAGCGCTGTGAGACCGTGCTGGAAGGGGAGACCATCTCTTGTTTCGTGGTGGGAGGTGAGAAGCGTCTGTGCCTGCCGCAGATCCTCAACTCGGTGCTGCGCGACTTCTCACTGCAGCAGATCAACTCCGTGTGCGATGAGCTGCACATCTACTGCTCGCGCTGCACCGCCGACCAGCTGGAGATCCTCAAAGTCATGGGCATCCTGCCCTTCTCCGCGCCCTCCTGCGGGCTCATCACTAAGACGGACGCCGAGCGCCTGTGCAACGCGCTGCTCTACGGCGGCGCCTACCCGCCGCCTTGCAAGAAGGAGTTGGCGGCCAGCCTGGCGCTGGGCCTGGAGCTCAGCGAACGCAGCGTCCGCGTGTACCACGAGTGCTTCGGCAAGTGCAAAGGGCTGCTGGTGCCCGAGCTGTACAGCAGTCCCAGCGCTGCCTGCATCCAGTGCCTCGACTGCCGCCTCATGTACCCGCCGCACAAGTTCGTTGTACACTCGCACAAGGCCCTGGAGAACCGGACCTGCCACTGGGGCTTCGACTCAGCCAACTGGCGGGCCTACATCCTGCTGAGCCAGGACTACACGGGCAAGGAGGAGCAGGCCCGCCTTGGCCGCTGCCTGGACGACGTGAAGGAGAAGTTCGACTATGCCAACAAGTACAAGCGGAGGGTGCCCCGGGTAAGTGTCCCCGGGTCTTGGGGGTTGGCAAACTATGCTCAAGGTGGGTGGGTGGGGTCCTTCTGCTCTGGGTCCTCTGGGTTCAAAAGGTTGGGGCTCGTGGTTCGACCTTATCAGGCCTTGGGTTGATTTGATTTTAGAAAAGTAGGGGGCTTGTCGGTCTCTTGTGGGTAAGGCCATCTTCGTGTTGTCTGAGCGCTGCTCTTATGGAGTAGAGTAAACGGGAGAGCCCTCTCGGGGCTCATAGCCCTTGACCATTCAGGCTAAGCTCTGAAGGTCTGAGAAAGTGGCAACTTCAAGCTCTGGGAGGTTAGAGTGCCTGGACCTAGGCTGTGACTTTCTGGCCCATATCACCATGGGACCTTGACAGAGTTGTCCATATGAGAATGAAGCTTGCCCCTTTCTCTCTTGTGGCTGGGATGCTTTCTTGCCTGTGGTCCTCAGCTGAGTATCCATGCATGTTTACTGCCTCTCCTGTTTTTCCTTTAAATACTGGGGCACAGACAGCTAAAGTGAAGCTAGCTAGCTGTCTTGGCAGAGACTTGGCACTTGCAGCCCCTGGTGTCTCCTGTTTGTGCACGTCGAAGGCCACTTTGGCGTGGTCAGCGGCCTGCCGGAGTTGCTGATGGTCTGCAGTTTCTTTGGTCTCACCCATTTCCTTATGTTGCTCTTGTGCTTGGTTGTGGAGGCCCGTCAGCCCAGGCTGTGTTGTATGTGAGTCAAAGAAAGCTTTGTGAGATCTGCTTGGGCATTTCCTGGGCCACTTGGTACCTAAATCATTCACTGGAGTCCACAGGAAGTTTCTTTGCATATGCATCCTAAGTATGTTTAACTTTTAAATATCCAGGCTTATTAAATTGCACACACAGAATGCTGCATTGGCTCAGCTATTCTTGGGAGACCTAATTAATTCAAGCTATTGCATCAAACTTTTTTTTTTTTTTTTTCTAAATCTGTGAATAGATGCTGCAGCCCGGTTTTCTCTGGGCGCCCCTCCAGCAGCGTGTCAGAGTTGTGGGGGGAGGGGCTCTGAAGAAGGATGGTCGCCTCATTCTCTGGGGGCTGTGGAGTGTACATATGCTGTGTGTTCTTTGGCACTTTCGCCACAGCCGGGGCAGTGCACTGGGTGGGAGATGTTGCAGGCAGGTCTTCTCAGATGGACCTGGCTGTAGGGTCCCACCAGCGGAGACCTGTCTGTCTGGGGTGGTTGCACCCTTGTGTGGCTACTGTAGAGATGTGGTACTGGAGAGGCTGTGCCTCTGGGACACTTTCACGCCTCTTATCTTGGGAGCAGGCAGAGAGTCTTGTCTGAGTTGGGTGTGTCTGTGTTTGTGTTTGTCTGGTCCTGAGTGTTTGTGGTCTTTCTGTCTAGGCTTAGAGGACCAGCATGGTCCCTTTGTCCCAGCCACTGCTGAGTAGAAGACTCCTGTCTTCTCTTACAAGTCCTGTGGTGCTGGGTATGAGATTCTTGGGCTCAGGGGATTTGGTTCAGATGCCCGTGCCAGTACTGTGGGGTTAGAAGGCAGGACGGTGTGCTGAGCCATGGTCATGTGCTTGGGTCATTTCCTCCATGGTTTGTGTCTAGCTGCTCTTCTCTGTTGGCCACCCTGGGAGTGCTCTGACACCTCATTTGTTGAGTGAAGAGAAGTTTCTCAGGTGCTCTGTATCTCCAGCTCCTCTCAGGCAAGTGGTGGCTTCAGCTTGGGCTCTAGAGTTTGACCAGCTTCCGATTGTTTACTGACAAGGCACTGGTAGACTCCTCTTTCATCTTTGTAAGGTGCTCCCAGCTCTGCCATCCGTGTTGCTGCTCCCTTGACTCTGTGGGTCTGAAGTTGGGGGTTCAGGCTGGACCCGTCCTCTTCAGGACAGCCATATGTTTATCTCTGTGAACCATAGGTAACACCCAGGAAGGGGAGGTCAGTCTGGGTGCAGACCCATGGCTGCCCAGACTTCTCTTGTCCTGAGGAGTGGCCTGAGTGCCCGCTCTTGTTCACTGAACGTTGTCAGGATCCCCTTACTTCCTGCATAGCTTATGTTAACATTTGTGATCTACTGAGGAGAGCACAGAGTATGCTGGGACTGCAGGCCATGCAGCTCTTGGCGGGCCCGTGGGCTGTCTTGAACTAGGGGTGAGCTGAGTGCTTCGTGGAGAGGGGTGGGTTCTTGAACTGGTGGTAGGAAGGTGCGGAGGGCAGTGGGTTTCCTGAGTCCTTGATGCTCTCATGACACTTGGCTGCTCTGCTCTGTGGCAGCCTGCCTGGGGCGGCTTCTCTTTGACTGAGGTAGGGTCTGTTGGGATCGGGTGGGGTTGGCCTGGTGGAGGTGGAATTGTGGTTCCTGTGGTCAGTTGAGTGTGTACAGGGGTGTGGGCTGCTGTCCCCCAGGCTTCGGCATGGGCTATGATAGGTGGTCTTCTGCAATACCCTCCTGATGTCACGGGGAAACAGGAAATGTCCACTTCTGCTGGCAAAGCTTTGAAGAAAATGCCGGCTACTTGGGTGCTCAGTGAGCCGGTCCAGTCCCGCTGTGGGATCAACATTCTCACTCTCTTCCTCACTCACCGGCTATGTGAGCTTGAGCAAGTTGCTTAACCCCCTCCTCTGTGCCTCGATTTTCTGAAGCAGGTTAGGACTAATGCTTTGTTGAGCCTGTCTTGATACTGTTTTTCGTTGGGTGGTGGGGCAGGGCACAGATGGAAGGGGGCGCCTCAGAACCTTCCCTTCCATCCAGTAGCTTCCTGGACAGTTCTCTCTTACTCTTGGCTTGCTTGGTAGCTGTTGGGCTTCCCACAGAGTCAGGGTATCTGCATAAAAAGGAAAATGGGCAGTGGCCCTTTGAGCTGCCTGCCACTCTGTGTACCTGTGGGACTTGGCTGATGTCCCACAGGAAGATTGGTAGTTACTAGCAGCTGTCTTTTCAGGCCAGCCACCGAAGTCTCCTTCCGGTCTCCTCCTGGCTAGAACAGGATCCTCCCTGTGGGTCTGAGAAGTGGGCTTTGGTGTGGAGTGACTTGGGTTGTTGTAGGTTACGGCATCTCTGTTCTGAAGCCTGGATTCTCGGGACTTTGTTCTGGCACCTGACACCACTTAATGTAGACTTGTCGGGGTTCCTCAGAGTGGGACAGCAGGACTGACGGCACGGTTCTTAGTTCCACACCTAGTCAGATGGTCAGCTTTTAGGGAGCACTGAGCCCTGGGTGTGTTTAGGACATGGCTGTGGCTGTAGGGTGCAGAGCTGGTGTGGTGTGCTAGGTTCAGGAGTCTTCTGAGTGGACTGTGATTTGCTCTTTTGGTTTTCTTGGGATAGGGCCTTGTCTCCCGAGAGGTGGGATCACAGTCGTGTATCACTGCCCAGTTGGGGTTTTTCCTTCCAGGAAGATTGCCTTAGGAGAGGACAGTGCCAGTAAGCTGGGACCCTGTCTCCTGGACACCTGCAGGTCTTGGTGGTTCTTCAAAAGGTCAACTGCACTTAGTTCACTGGGTTCTTTTTGAAGAGTGTTCAACTTTCTTAGAGTTGGTATTGATTTTTCCCCTTCAGATGCGTGGGCCAAGAATATGACCCGGAGGTCAGGCCCTGGTCCAGGAAAGAAGGGTGCTCTCTGGGTCTAGGATGGCTGCCAGGTGGTGGTTCCAGTCCAAGGCCAGTAGGTCTTCCGAGAGTGGGACAGCAGTTTGGGAGTGGTCTCTAGGACACCATAGCCAGCTGTGCGTGGAGGGGTTAATGAGTGTTGGTGGAAGCCCACCTCTGAGAGGGCCACGTTCTTACAGCATAGCCTTTCAGGCTGTTTGTCCATCAATCTTGATACCTTCTGGGGCTCCTCTGGGAGCCATTTGGGTCCCTCACCATCTGGAGGAAGCAGGGTCATTGAGTAGCCCTCACCTTTGTCCCCGGATGCCCACTGAAGGCCCCGTCATCAAGAAGCTTCCAAGAGTAAGGTCATTGACTCTCTGCCGTTTCTCAACCTCCCCTGCAGCTGGTTTGTGTAATGTCTGTCTGAAGTGTTTAAGGGCAGACAGGATGTAGAGGGTGAGGAAGTCTGGGCCAAGTGTGAACCCAGCCCTGCCCTAGAGCAGAGCCTCTCCATCCCCCCCCCCCACCCCCCCCAGGTCGGAGCCTCTGTCTTTGCAGCCCCAGAAAGGAGGCTGCGGTTGAGGGGTTTGCCTGCCCTGCTGTCTGGCAGGAGGCGAGGTGGCCATGGCTGGGGCTGGATTCTGCAACAGTGTCTCTTTCTAAGGATTGCGAAAGTTGAGGCAAGGTTTCTCCTTCAGAAGAATTATGCAAGTTTCAACTGAAATGTTTTTTAAAAGTTTCTTTGTTTTGAATCAAAGCTAAGTTACTTCTGTGAGATCTAGAAGAGCTGAGCAGTGAGGGGAGCCTCTCTTGCCTTCTCCCTGGCGCCAGGGAAGAGAAAGGAAGCGTGGAGCTGGGTGTCAGGTAGATGGCGGCTGAGAGGTGCTTTGCCCCTGGTGCTCTGTGTGGTCAGTAGCCACTGTAGCCACTGATGGATCCTGTCATGCTGACTTGTCTACACTACTCCATCAAGAGTGTCTCCCACCTTCTCCTGTGACCCCGTGGAGTTCTGGTCCCTTTTCTAGATCAAGGATTGTGCTCCGACGATCTTGCTGCCTTTTGAGGTACTTTGAGAGGTTATCCTGGGTCACCCTCTGGAAGCACCCCTGTCACCAGGGCCACCACGTAGTAAGCTCACAGATTGCTTACTACATGTACAGATTGCTCACAGAGCTGCTCTCTCTGTACATAAGGCCCTGTCCCCAAGCTTCTGTGCTACTGCCTAGAGATCCCTGGGTTCTAGACTCACAGCTGCCAGTATCCTCTTATTCCTGAAACAGGACCAAGATTTGGAAGTGGAATGATAGTAAAGTCAGGGCAGAAGCCTGTGGCCCTCAAGGGACATGTGCACCTGGTTACAGTACTTGGTACTGACCAAGTGTCCTGTGAGTAGATTTGGCTATGCTTGTCTACATTCTTTTGAGTCACTGACCTGTTTGTGTGGAAACAGATAAAGGGATCTTGGCAAGAGCCCAGAGTCACCCAAGATCTGTTGCGCTGTTTGGCGTCTCTGATTTTACTTTTTTGGCTTCTGATGCCTGAAAGAATGCCAGGACTTCAGTAACAGGGGATGAGGTGCCACACCATAGCCACCCAGGCTCTTGTGTGCACTGTGGGAGCTGTCTGTGGTGGCATGGTGTGTTTTGTTTCTGGCTTCTGGGAATGAGTGGGGGCTGATCACAGCTGGGTCTCTGGGCAGTGGGCGTGGAAGGCTGATTCACTGGAAGTGAGCAGTCACTGCGGGCAGGCCCCAGTGCCCAGATCTCCATGGTTGCAGAAGGGAAGGTTGGATTGTCCTTAGTACAGTTCTTTGCTTATCCATCTCGTCGAGGGCTCTGAAGAAGGCTGCTCTTGCGCATATGTCGTGGGGGATACCTGGACCCCGTTTCCAGTTGGAGTGCTTGGAAAGCCCTAGAATGTTTCCCTTGGCTGGAGCTGTGAGCATTGATGTTCTTCCCAGCCCTCTCTCTGCTGGCTGTGGCTTCCTCTGGAATGTCCGCTGGTCACTGTGAAAGAGGTGGCTCTTGTTGGAAACGGCTTCCTGTAGCTCCCACTGTGCTAGCATTTCAGGGAAAGGCAGTGGCCTGGCATGAGTGTTGGGACCTGGTGGAGGCGATGGTGTGCAGTGAAGACTTGTGGGCTGGCAAGTGGGGCTGACCCAAGGGCCAGGGTGATAATTGGGCTCTGATGTGACCCTTCCCCTTCCTGACTTCCCATGAGTTTAGGTGTGAGGAAGGCCCATCTATACCACATGACACGTGATAGTATGGGGGTGGGGTGGGGAGGCGGGACTGAAGTTTCCCAGAGTGGGTTTAACCAGTTAGGTGAGGAGTTGGGGCTATACCTCAAGAATAACTGGTGTCATGTGGTGCTGCTCTGATGCTGTTGTTACACGTGATTTTGTAGTCCCTCTACACTGTCTGCTGATGGTCCCCGCCCATTGTCAGTGGACACGCTGTTTTTAAGTGTAGCGTTGTCTGTCCACAAGTAACACTTGTAAGTCTATAAGTAGCCAGAGTGAGAAGTGGCTGTTGCCCTCGCAGACCCCTCAGCCTATAGTAGGCGTTGCTGGCCTTGCTGCTGGGAAGGCCAGTCAGTGGGCGGCTGCCAGCAGCGTCCCTTGGCTCTGCACTCAAAGTAACATGGGGATGTTTTTGTTTTGACTATGGAATGTGGCCCTTTGCTTGTAGACAGAGGTTCTTGGTGCCTGCTAGTTTTATTTTTACTTTTGTGTGTGCATGGTGTGTGTGTGTGTGTGTGTGTGTGTGTATGCACGCATGCTCTGTTTGTGAAGCCAGAAATTGGTGTTGGTGCCCCTCTGTCCTTCCCCACCTCATTTTGAGACTAAGTGTCTCTGGCTCTGCTGTTTTGGCTAGCCGAGCTGGCTAGTGAGCACGGGATTGCTTCTCTATTCCGTCAGGTGCTGGGGTTGCCGGTGCTCGCGCACGGGTCCTGGGGATCTGCGCTCACAGCTCATGTTTGTGCGGCAGGCACCTAGCCTGCCTAGCCAGGTCCCTGGACCTTGATGTCTGTTTTTAAAGATGAGGCTGAGGAAGTCTCTCTTGCCTTGCTGGGGTGCCCTTCCTTGAGGTAAGGTTAGCCAGGTCTCCGGGAAGTATGAGGCCCTAATTCATGAGTGTCTTCAGCCCTAGAAGGGGTGTGACCTGCAGGAGTTGGGGCACTTAGGGAAACTGATTTGCTTGCGCGACAATACTACTGTCCCCATTTGTGCTGGCACAAGGGACTTCTCTGTGTCGGTTGCTGTGCAAGGGCCAGTTTGATGGTCCCCGCCTGGTGTAGCCTGTGGGTGTCGTATCTGGGTCCCCTCTGTGAGAAGTTGTGGGTAGACAATGCAGACCTTTCTCAGAGGCCCCTCCGCTCCCCTCCCCTTTCAGTTTATTTAGTAGCCCAAAGTAATGTACACTCCAGGGAAACACTGGAGTAGGTGGACTTGAAAGGGGAGAACAGGACAATTAGTTTGTGCTTTCCTTCTGTGTCTCCTGCGCCCTCAGCACGACAGAGATGTCCTTGCCACTGGCCTGCAGTCCCTCTGGCACCTTGTGGCACTTGGGCCTGTGTCTGGGATGTGCTGCTACGCCCTGCCACCCCGAAGGATTGGCAACTCTGGACCTCTCCTCTCATGCAACACAAGCCAATCTAGGCTTCAGCATCCTGTGTTGTTGTGTTTGGGCTGTCAGGGCAGGGTGCTCGTCTTTCTCCATCTCGTCCATCCCTGGCACCTGAGGGGCAAATATCAGGGCACCTTTCTCTGGAAGAGGAGAGGGGCTTGCTTTGGGAGGAGGGGCCAGGATCTTGCTGTGTAGCCTAGGCTGTGGTTGACTTGTGATCCCCTACCTCAGTCCTTTGAGTGGAGATTACAGGTATGTACCACCATACTGGCTGATGGGTTTGTTTGTTGAAGGTGAATGCAGGGCCTGGACTTTGACCTCTTATTCTAGCAGGAGGTGGACCAGGCTGGCAGGTAGGGGACAGCTGGGCCACACCATAAGAACCCGTGCATAGGCTCCACATGGGATGTTAGGGGTTTAAAGTGAGGTGCGTGTAGGAACCTGTGCATCCCTGGGCAGGGCTGCAGCGCAGCCTCTTGTGCGTCCCTGGGCAGAGGGGGTTGCAGTGCAGCCTCAGGATGTCTGCTATTCCCTCCCCCGCTCGACATCACTGTGGGTGTCCTGTGTTCTGGGGTGTGTTGCTTGGGAACCTATCTTGGCTCTTTTGGCGTGAGGCCCTTGGTTGGAGATGCCAGATCCCCAGGGCTGCCATAGTGCTCTGAGATGGAGTCTTTCCTGGGCGCTTGTGGAGACCTTCCCTGTCGTACTGCTGGGGCTGCCACCTGGTGTTTGATGGCGTTGGCTGCCTTTTTCTGCTTCACCTGCTGCCTCCCCCTTCCTGGTGTTACAACGGTGTTGCCCAAACCATTAAAAGAATTATACTCCCAAGTTGAATGATATGCAAATGTAGTCAATTAAGCGAGGGGATTTTAATTAGCAGTTTAAGTTCATGTGTGAAGTGCCTTGCTTTAATTACTTGACAGTTTTGTTGTAAATTTGCTAAGTTTTTTTTTGCAGAACTATCAAAACTGTGATTTTTTTTTTTTTAACATCCTTCTATGCAATAAGTGTCGCCCAGCTTGCCTGACCCTAGTGGGTTTGTCTCCATTTATGAAGCTCTTTAAACTGAAAACAAGGTGGGCCTTGTAGGTTGCCTGTGCACGGCTCAGTCAGTTAGGCCATACTCCTTGTTTTCCTGGCACAGGCTGGCAGGGTGACTCCCTGGGCTTCCCTGGTGAATGCTGGGGAGAAGCCTCCTTCCAGCTTGGGTCTGGTGCTGATGGAGCCCATGTCTCCCTCCTACCCAGGAACAGCTGGGCGCCTGGAATGGGAGTCAGGAGCTATGTGGGTGGGCATATGTCCTTGACATCAGTTGGACATCCCTAGACATTGTTCTCAGAGCCTCGCCGGTTACTCTTCCGTTTAAGAGAGATAAAGAGACCCGATTTTGAAGTTCTTTGCCTTGGCTACCTGAGAGGCCAGGCAGGAACATTGGTTCTGATTCTCCTGAGCTGGGTCCAGATACAGCCTGGTCACGTCTAGGTTTCCTTTGCAACTACTGGTTCTGAATCCCTCCTGTGCACCCTACCAGGACATGCCGGTGTGCAGTGGGACATGCCAGTGTGCAGTGGGACATGCCAGTGTGCAATGGGACATGCCGGTGTGTAATGGGACATGCCGGTGTGCAATGGGACATGCCGGTGTGCAATGGGACATGCCGGTGTGCAATGGGACATGCCAGTGTGCAGTGGGACATGCCAGTGTGCAGTGGGACATGCCGGTGTGCAATGGGACATGCCGGTGTGCAATGGGACATGCCGGTGTGCAATGGGCAGTTGTCATAAATGGTTCTTTTGGTTGGATTTAGGCTTAACTCTAATTTGCCTGTTGTTGCTATTAAATTCATCTTCTGTTACAGGGAAGAGAGGGTTTCCTCTCTGGTTTATAACATCTTTCAGATTAATCCTCAGATTTCCTATGTTGCCTGAGGGTCACAGTGTTATGTGAGAAGTGTGCTTACGTAGATTCAAGTGGTATGGCTGACCATGTACTTGGACTCAGTCATAGCCCAATGTGTCTGCTCCAGGACTGTGCAGGGTTCACTTGGACTGAATCGAGCAGGCAGGCAGAGAGTGGTGGGTAAGTTCCCATGCATCTCAGAGTATCTGCGTATGCATCTAAGGGAGGGAGGAATACTAGGTGGTATAAGTGTGAGCTCCATTAGTACCTTGTGGGACTGCTTTTGTGCATGTGAGCTGTTATTACAGCATTGGCTTGAAGACTAGGACTGCACCTGCCCGGGCTTGAGGTCTCTTTTCTCTTTTGAATACTTAATTTGGATTGGGTTTTGGGGACAGGGTAGTTTAACTGACTCTATGTGGAGACAGTCATCTTCCTCCTGTAGAGAGCATCTGTGGGCTGAGGATGTCGGCCAGGACTCATCAGGGTGGCCCTGCAATGCGACAACCGCTGTCGTCCGTCCTCAGATTCTTCTCTGTCCTGGTTATGCCAGCCTTCTGGCTGTGGCGTGTCTGCAGTAGTTTCCAAAAGTCAGTGTCAGTGAGCGAGGAGGAGCTGGAGAACCTGAGAAGATGCTGCTGCTGCTGCTGCGGGACGGAAGGGAGGGAGGACACGTGCAGAGCTGGGCCCATGGGCAGGCCTTCCAGCTCCACTGAGACCCATGGTGCGCAGTTGGTGGATTTTAAGACAGGAGTGTCTTTAGCTCGGAGAGACTGCCTGGTGCAGAAAGAAAAGTAGGTGTTGTATAGAAGTGAAGTTCTTTTTCTTTGTTAGCAGGACGATAGACCACCGTAGTAACATAGCAAGGACATATCGAGGGCACGTTATCTTGTTGGGGCCTGGCTGGCCACTCATGTTCCCGCTGCAGACCATGTTAGAGGCATGTCAGGAAGAAATGCAGGATCCTGTCCTTCATACTGAAAGGTTGAGGACGTCGGGTAAAGGGCGGGGGTCCTTCGGCATGTCCTGGGTCCTGTCTTCTCCCCCGGGAGAGATGATGTCCCTTTGGCCTCTGCAGAGCTTCAGCCTCTGCTTGAGACAAAGCCCTGTACACGTCTGCTGAGAGCAGGAGTTCTGCAGCCGTGAACGTTCTTGCCTGGACCTGGACCCTGCAGCACCTTGTTTGCCCCGATGGCCATCAGCACGGGTCCTCCTTCGGGTAGCGATCAAGTCTCCCAAGGTTAGCCCTCTCCTCCACCTCCGGTGCTGTCAGCTTCAGCCTACAAAGATTTGGAGACCCCAAAGGGCTTCTTGCTGGGTTCCTCCCTCTCCCACCAGAGTGTGAGCAACCCAGAGCCTCAGTGCACACCAGTGGGACAGGGGTACTCGTCCTCCACTGATTACGAGCCTGGCCGGCCCCAGATTTACTTGTAGCTCATGCCCAAGGTACATCAAGACACATCCAGCTAAATTCTGTACCCTTGTGTCAAGACCCCAAACGTACATCAACACAAGAGCATGGACGCGGCAGAAGCCCACAGCAGTGACTTGAGCTTACCAGTGATACAGGAGAACCCTGAGAACAGCATTGCTGGCACTCTAGTGACCAGCCACCCTCTACTCTCGGGAACTTGAGGTGGGAACAAAGTGGTACACCAATGGGAAACACCAGCATATGATACCTCATTCCTTCCTTGTCCTGGAGACCGGACACCGGCTCATCCTACCACGGAGCTATGACACAGGATCACACACTGAACTTCTTGACAGTGCCCAGGCATCGGTGGTATTCCATGCTGCCACAATGAATCTTCTGCAGTACATGTAAGACAAGGCCTAAAGTATCATGTGCAATTTAAAAAAAAAAAAAAAAAAGTGAGGCCATGGGATGCCCATTGGGAAAAGTTTCTCGATGACAAACCTGGTGGCCTGAATCTGGCCCCTGGCCTTGAAACTTGTTCTGTGGCTGTGGCCATTTCATTCCTGATCCTCCTGCTCTTGCGTCTCGGTGCTGTGGTTCTAGGTGTGTGCTGCCACGCCTGGCACATCTGTTTTGTTTTGTGGTTGGTTGGTTGGTTGGTTTGGTTGGTTTTGGTTTTCTGAGACAGGATTTCTCTGTGTAGCCCTGGCTTTCCTGGAACTCACTCTGTAGCCCAGGCTGGCCTCAGATTTAGAGATGTGCCTGCCTTTGCCTGCCATAGTGCTGGGATTAAAGGTGTGTGCCAGGCATCTTACCTTGGTGGGTGTTCAGTTGTGGGTGTCAAGCATGTTGGAGTCCCTGTTAAATAGTGACCTCTCCTTCCTTTAGCCCTAACCCGCTTCTTATTGAAAGTCTGCTTCTGTCAGCCTAGACTCTAGGAACTTAAGTACAGCAAGTTAGGATTTGCCCTCTGGTTTGTTCACTAAATGCAGTGTCTTCAGGGTTTATTCATAGGTATCAACCAATCTTCCTACCTACCCTCCTTCCTTCCTATCTACCTGCCTGCCTGCCTGCCTGCCTGCCTGCCTGCCTGCCTTTCTCTCCTTTCTCTGAGCGTGTTTTGAGTGTGTATGGTGGTTTGATCTGCATCTCTGTGGTAGCTAGTGATGTTCAGCACCCTGTCATGTGTCCATTCAGTCCCTTTGTCCACGAGACTGAGGTAACTTCTTGTTGTTTTATTGAATATTACTTTGTGTATGTGCGTGTGTGAGTGCCACACATGTGGGTGCCCATGGAGACTAGAAGAGGCTCTTGGCTTGGATGCCCCGGAGTTAGTTTCCGACAGTTGGTTGTGGGCCACCTGATGTGGGTCCTTCCTCCACAAGAGCAGCAGTAGGTGCTCTTCATCACTAGGCAACCCCCACTTGTCTGTTTTGTTCACTTTCAGTTTTCACCTATTTTGTATTACTTGCTATTGTTTTGCCTACTGGCATGGACCCTGGTTTGTCTAGTGGCCCGCAGAGTGCCCCCAGTTGTCCTTTGTGTATCAGCAGACAGGACCATCTCTGAATGTTATTCTTCTGTGTTAAGGAGATCCCCAGTGCCTGTGAGGGTGTGTGAGTACAGGGTCTGTGCCTGGATGTTGGCAGGGATGACAGAAAGGATTCCTGTTGTATGTGGAGCTGGTAGCAGCCTATTGTGTGACAGGTTGGGAGCATGGCCTTGAATAATAGGTAGTAGGATGTGGGCCTCAGAGTAGGTAGGTATTGTTTCCTGTGTACTTGTTCAATAGCTGCAGAAGGGAATGGGCTGTAGGCTGCTTTTATCTTTTGGGGTGCCTGTGTAATAGTGTGTGTGTGTGTGTGTGTGTGTGTGTGTGTGTGTGTGTTTTACTGGCATGTGCCTGAAGGGGGCAGGGCCTGGGTGATGGCTACCTCAGCTTGGGAGAAGAGGGTAGCGGGTGTGGGGTGGGGTGGTGGTGGCTTCATTCTGCAAGGGCCTGTCTGCTGCATTCTGGAGAACGAGGAAAAAGACTTTCTGAAGCACACTTATCCCCACACACCGTTCATTCCTTCTTGGTAGGGACCACCCTGGCTCAACCTCTGTTTTCTAGGAAATGAAAGAAGTTCAGGGCCTCCCCACTGGACTGGGATGTGTCCTCTCATCTTCCCATCCATCTGTCCAGTTTGGCTTTAGGAAAGCCCTGGCCTGAGCTTGCCCCTCCCTGCCGAGTCTCCTGTCTCCAGGCACCATTTCCTGTGCCTCTGTATACTTGCATTATGGCTGCTTCTTGAGCCATGCTAGACTGGCTTGGTGTTATTAGGGAGCCTGTGGGTGACGGTGACGGTTGGCCCTGCTGGGTTGTGTCTACTGTTGGACTTCAGTGCCTCACAGTGCGTCGAGTCTGTGTGTGCTGTGAACCACAGTAGCTCATGTACACATCCCATCAGAGCCCCTTTGTTTCTTTCCTGGAGCCTGGAGCCGCACATCAGAACCTGGGAGTATCCTCTAGGGCCCTCGGTGTCCTGACTCTGATTCCTCAGCCAGGCCAGATGCCGTTCTCAGCGTTGGTTTGTAAACGTCTCTCTTGGCCCGGTAGCCTGGCAGCATGGCTGAGATGATGACCTGGACAGTTTTGTCAGGCTTGGGTATAATAATTGTTGAATGTTAATGGGGGCTGGGCCAGGGTGGCTCCCTTGCCTTTTGTTTTGCCCCTGCTAGTAGTGGGGGTGGTGGTCCTTGTGGAATTCCAAAGGCAACCCTGATGCCTAGAGCTGGGCCTAGTAAGTAGCCTTTGACCTGTAGCTGCAGGGAAGGTGGCTCTTTCTGTTTGGCTTTAAGAAAAGGGAGGGTTGGTAGACTTTCAAGCCAGCACTTTTTCTCTGGCCCTGCCGGTGATTGGCCCATGGTGAAGTGAAAGTCATTTCTTGCTGTTGTGGGCCGAGGTTCTCACCTTCTACTTTCCTGTGAGTAGTAGCTCAGCTGAGTTTTGTGCCTTTGGCTTAAGTGTCATTTTCTTGGAGTTTAGAGCGAGGCAGATCTGTGTAGTGGTTAGAGGTGTGAAGTCCAAAGGCATGACTGGCTTGGGCCACTCTGTGACCTTGGGTCATGCATTTCTGAATGGAGGCACTAGAATACCCTGTGAACAGACAGGGAGGCAGCATTCATTGTTTCATGCAGCACCTTGAAGACTTGTAGTGCTTTTGGCCCTCCTTTGGGAGAGCCAGCTGTATTCTGTGAGCAGTCTCAGAAGCCATAGCGGCCTGCCCAAGTGTTACAGCCTGAGTCTAAGGGACATGAGCCATTGTCAGTGACGATTCTGAGGCACTAGGAGACAGGTCACCCGGCCTCCCTGAAAGCTACCAGGCCACAATCCCTGCCGTCTGTCCGTTTGTGCCTGCCCCGACTACGTTTGGTATTGCCAGGGCCCTCCCAAGGGTTAGCCTTTTATTAGGCTCATCTGATTGGGATCTTGGTGTGATCTTGGCTGATTTGGGAAACACAGATTGAAGATACTGTAAACGCTGAGGCCTAGGTGACCATAGTTGGAGCTGTCTGCTAGGTCTGGTAAAGGAAGTCACTTCTCCGGTGAGTTCACATGGTACCTATCAGATTTAGAGAATAGACTGTCCAGGCGTTTCCAGATTGACTGTTGAGGCAGTAGGATGGAGATGACCTCACAAAGAACGATAACTTGCTTGATCTTGGAGAATTTTCTGAAAAAGCTTTTTTTTTTTCTTCTTTTCAAAAAGCAAGCAAGGCAGTGTGGACAGCACTTTAGAGATGTCTGTTTCTCTCTGCTGCACTGGGCTGAGAGCTGAGAGAGAGGATCCAGCAGGAAGAAGAGCCCAGGTCAAGTTCTCAAGTGGACTCCAGAGTCCCAGCCTCCTGCCCTGGCTGTGCAGGTTACAGTACAGTGTGCACTCATCTGGTGCTGGGCAGGAATTTAGTTTGTTAGAGTTGAGAAGTGTTGGGATTTTTGCAGTTGGATTTTATTCGGTTTTGGATCTGATGCTTCTGCCTGATTCAGAGAAGCCACTGAGTATGGCTTTGTGAGTGTGGCTCATGTACGAAGGGTCGTGTGAGGGTTCCTCCCAGCCCTGATGTTCCTGCATCCTGTGTTCTATGCCTGCTGCCTCTGAGGCTGAAGGGGGAGGGGATGGGACTGACCTGTCAGTAAGCTTGCCTGTCGCCTGTCTTCGATCTAAGACTTTGGTTTGAAAAATCTTCAAACTGTTAGGAGAGCTGGGTGGTGGATCTGTGTGCCCCCATCCGCGTCTGCCTGTGGAGGATCTCTGTGTGCCCCCCCCCCCCCCCCCCGCGTCTGCCTGTGCTGTGCCTCACTTGGTTCCCTAATGCAGTGTTTCTCAACCTTCCTAACTCTGTGACCCTTTAATACAGTTCCTCATGTTGTGGTGACCCCCCCCCCCCAACCATAAAATTATTTTTGTTTCTATTTCATAACTGTAATTTTGCTACTGTTATTAATCGTAATGTAAGTACTTTTGGAAATAAAGGTTTGCTAAAGCGTCACAGCTCACAGGTTGAGAGCTACTGTCCTAACAGGATCATTTTCTAGTTGCCTTGAAAGACAGAGCTTCACTGTGTAGGCCAGGCTGGCCTTGAACTCATAGAAATCTACCTGTCTTTGCCTCCTGAGCAGTGAGATCAAAGGTGTGTGCTACCATTCTTTGCTTTTTTTTTTTTTAAGTTTTTTAAGTTTTTGAGTCACTGTGATGAGGAACAGTGATGTCCTCCCTCCAAGGCAAAGGCACATGGCCGAGCAGCCTTACTGTGGCAACCACTTTTCCCCTGAGCCTTGCTAAGCCAGGTATTTAGGGACTTGATAGCACTTGAGGTGTTATGGGTATTTGTACTCGACTTTGGGAGCCTTTCCCATCTGTGGTTACTAAGTAACCAAGGAGAAGACTTTCAGCCCTTGGTCTCCTGTCCTCGTGAACTTTGCTCCAGTGGGTGTGGGGCCCCTGGAATCTTGCCTGGCCTGGTTACACAGCCTGTGAGGCATGGTTCTGCGGCGTTGGTCACCCTGTCTTTTTGTTGCTATATTGTGGCCATCTTGCTGTCTGTGTCGTCTCTGATCACCCATTGTTTTATTGATGATTTCAAGAGAACTAACTAGCACACACACAGCCCCCAATGCCCCATACCCTGTCCTGACCCATGCTGTGTGTTTGCTTTCTTCTCACTGGGTGACTGCCTGATTCCACTGTTTTAGACTCAAGCCCACTGAGTTCCCAGTGGAGCCCATGCTGTTGCCGCTGGCGCTGCCGTCCATGGTGGCCATTGCTTTACTGGTGAAGCCAGATTCCCAAGTCTTCTCACTAAGTTTGGGTTGTACCAAATGGCTGCCTCCTTGCAAAATCTTCTGCCAAATATCTTGTCTGCATGAGTTGGTTGTCTTCCTAGTCTTTCTTGTCGGTAAGAATCCTGGGCTTCCTCTCTCTCTCCCCTGTACTTCCTGTCCCTTGGAAGGAAGGGATAGGAAGTTGGTATGGCCAAGCTGTGACATGCTCCTGATACTGTCTCCAAAGCTGTCCATCCCACCAGGCCGAGCCACGCTGTACCCTGACTCGTAAACAGGACCCCTCCTCTTCTCGAGTACGCTTTCTGCGCATTACACAGCGTGCCCTGGGGGCTTCAGGAAGGTGTATGTGGATGGCTGGTGAGCGGAGGTGAGAAGGGTGTGTAGGTGCTGGGAATTTCAAAACTCCTCCTTTTCTCAGATCGTATTTTTTAATTTATGTGTGATTTTGATTGTGTCTCTGTATATATATGCATTAGTGCTGTGTGACCAAGGAGATCAGAGGAGGTGTCAGGTCCCCTGGAGCTGGAGTTACAGGTGTTTGTAAGCCGTCTGATGTGGGTGTTGAGAGTTGAAATCTGGTCCTGTGCCAGAGCAGCAAACACTCCTAACTACTGAGCCATCTCTCCAGCCCAGGATGACCATAGACAACCACCCACAGTTCTTTCTATCAACTTTACTATTCACGACAATTCTACCTAGTTTTTAAAATAAAATTTATCTTACTTGGAACCGTTGTGACGGCTCATCAGGTAATGAATGGTGAAGGTGCTTGCTACCAAGCTGACAACCTAGTTCAATTCCTGGACCCCACATGGAGCAGAAAGAGATGATTCCTGCAGGGTGTCACCTGACTGCCACAGCATGTGTGCTCTGCTTCTCGACATTGTCACAGTAGCAACAAAATTAAATTTCTTTATCTTGCCTTAAAAGTTTGAAAGTGTTCTAAGATTCGGTTCATTCTTAGTTCTTTCAGGAAAGCTGAGAAAGTTCTAAGGGGTTTTCTGCTTCCTAAGTCAGCAGCATGATTGAGGGTCCACTGGTCTCTGTAGGACTTGAGCAGAAAACTTGGGGGCCCTGAGTCGCGTTGGCCACCACCCGCAGAAGCCCTGACCAGTCATTTTTTTGCCTGTTGAGGGTGTTCATCATTTTGAGCTGCTGTCCCCTGCACAATCCAACACAAGACAAAATGAGACAACCCAGTGATAAGTGCTCTCTATAAAGAGGAGAGAGTACAGTCCGGGGCCCGGCTGGTGCTCAGTCCCTCTGTCTTAGAGCATTTGGTGACTCGAGCTCTCAGAAGAGATGAGAATTAGAAGGGAGAAGAGAGGCTGAAGTTGTGAGTTGTTTATGATGTGATTTGGTTAAATTTGCTTTAGCTGCCGTTGAGGACCACACTGACCACAGTGTCCCAGACCTCAGTCCCCAACGCCCAGATGCAGGCTGCGACTGCTGGCTCCAACACTGACTGCCACACTGAAGAAAGTGGGCATTACTGGAGTCTAACTCAGTCTGTCCTGAGACCAGGCTGGCCTGGAACTCCCAGACACCTGCCTGCTTCTGCCTCTGAGCAACAGAATTAAAGGCAAGCACCATTGTGTAAGATCTGAGCCCTCTTTTAAAAGGAAGTTTGCTTAAAGTAACTCTGCATTTTATTACTTTTTAAAAACTTATTTATTCTATGTATATGAGTAGACTGTTGTACACTGTAGCTGTCTTTAGACACACCAGAAGAGAGCATTGGATCCCATTACAGATGGTTGTGAGCCACCACGTGGTTGCTGGGAATTGAACTTAGGACCTCTGGAAGAGCAGTCAGTGCTCTAAACAGCTGAGCTATCTCTCCAGCCCTATTTAAAAGAAAAAAAATCATAGTTTTCTGAGGGGGGTGCCAGGGAGGGAGAGGGAGAAGGAAAAGAAAGTTACTAGATGGGGCATGATAATAGCACACACCTGCAGTCCCTAGGTCCCTTGGGAAGGAGTTGGAGGTTAGCATGTTCTGCATGGTAAGCTACAGGCCAGCCAGGTACACAAGGAGATTTCTGTCTCAGAAAAAGTGTTATTGTGTGTCTGTGCGGGCTGTTTATGTCTAAGTGATAGCTTGTGCGTGTTACAGTGTGTGGAGGTCAGGATGGTTCAGGGAGTTGGTTCTTCCACCAGGTGGGTCCCAGGGACCAAACTCAGTTTGCTGGGATACAGACAGATGCCTTTGCCTGCTGAGCCATCTTTCCAACGCCCTGTGGTTCTTGTTGCTTTTGTTTGGTCTTAATTCTTTTTAGTTGTTTGTGACAGGGTGTCTCTCTGTAGCTCAGGCTGACCTTGGACTCACAGTGGTCTTCCCACTTCAGCCTTTGGAGAGCTGGAATTACAGGCCTGAACTATCACGCTTGGCTCAATTTTAAGTTTTGTTTCCAAAAGTTTATTGAGGCCAGGCAGGTATGGCGAGTGGCACATGCGTTTGATCCCAGCACTTCGGAGTCAGAGGCAGGTGGATCTGTATAAATTCAAGGCCAGCCTGATCCACAGAGTGAGTTCTAGGACAGCTAGGGGGCTACACAGAGAAACCTATGTCTAGAAAAATTGAATAAACTAAGTTTATTATGGAGACAGTGGCCTGAGCAATAGCTAGAGTACTGCCGTGTAGCCTCAATTTAACTTTTCATATGTTTCTTGTTATTCCTCAGACAGAAGCCTAGAGGGGTCTTCTGTGAGGGAAGAGGAGGGTGCACCACATAGCAGCCCTCTCTTGAGTTTCTGGACTCTCCCAAACTTTCCCTGCACAAGCAGCCATAACTCTCTAAGAGGCTGCTGGCCTATCAGGGTGTTTGCTGTTACTCCCAGGGATCCGGTCCCAACATGTGTGTGCTCAATAATTAGCCACAAGCTCTGTAGATTTGATGGTTAGAAATGCTGTGAAGCAGAGGAAGAGGTAGACCTTGGGGAGAGGTGGGCCGGTGAGAACTGCAGCTGTGGTCCAGCTCTGTGTCTTTGTCTGGCAGGGTTACCGTCTCTAGAGCCCAGTGAGGATGAGGTACCCTGTGTTGACCTGCCCCTGATGAGACCTTTGTTTGTGCTTTCTTGTGCACCACACAAAAGAGGGCATGAGACTCCTTTGTTGATGGATGGCAGTGCAGAGGTCTTATTTGTGACTGTGCAAATCCTGTACCAGAGCACCACCACAAAGCAGAGACGGCTCATAGAGGACAAGTCAGAGCTGTAGGCCTGGTACCTTCTTGGGCCTAACCCTCTCTCATCTTTGGTCTGCTTTGGTAGAACTGTCCCGGTATGGGTAGCCATCTTACAACGACTGTGGTCTTGCCCTAATAGCAGGAGGTGACTACACTGGCCCAGGCGGTAGGAATGGGAGTGGATTTGGGTGTGTGAACGTGTGTTGTGGCTTAGTTAGCCGTGATTATTACCATGTGTTACCGTGTGGGCTCTTGGCGTTAAGGGAGTCGGCACGGCGCTGACCCTTGCAGGTTTTGACACTTATCTTCAGACATTGATGCTGAAGAGGGTTGAAGGCCGCTGTGCAGAGGGGCTGCGGCCTGGCTGCGTGGGATGGGGTCCTAGCCCGCGATTCTCCTGTTTGTTGGTGGTAGTAGATAGGCAGGAATGTGGAGACCTCAGCCCAGCAGTGGCCTCCAGTTTGTTACTGGAGCAAGCAACCCTGCAGTGAAGCCACCTCATTCCAGGACTCTTCAAACTCTAAGGTTCAAGGTCTCATCCGGGCGTTGACTAGGCTGCTTTTCCTTTCAGTTGAGTCTGTTCAGGATGAGCACAGCACATGGCCACCACTTGCCCCGTGCCCCATGTGTACTCAGTGCTGCTCTGCGTCTATCTACCTCTGGGTCTGAGTGAAATGGATTGCAGGGTGGTGGTGGTAGCCAAGTTAAGTGTTTCCTCTTCCATCTCTGCAGTGATCAGCCTTGCCTGGGTCACTTGGGATTTGCTGGCAGAATAGCAAAGCCCGTAGGAACTCCTGTCGCATGTGACTGTGGTTCCTTTGCTGTGTGCCCGTGGGTTCTGGAGCCAGGTTTCAAAGCGCTGTATGTAGGACTCAGAGTGTCCTAGACAGGAAGTGAAGTCAGGACAGAATGACATCAAACGTAAATGACTGACGGACCTTGATAGGAAGGTCCTAGGAAACACCTAGATAGGATGGAAAAGGGCAAGGGTAGATCAACTTGCCTGTGACCAAGTAGAGTTAAACAAAATGGGGTCGTGAATGTCATAACCTGACCATCGACACTCAGGAACTAGGGCATGTAAGATTCCGTGGCTAATGGTAAAATAAAAATAGAAGACCTGTACTTGGCACAGCAAATTCAAAAGCAGGAAGTGACCTAAGAGGCATATAGTGTGTAGGGGCTAGTTCATTACTAGCAATCTTAGTTACAGGGCAGTCCCAGGCAGTCACCATAAAGCCACAGCTTTCCAGTGAGGCGACAAAAACAGTTTACAGGTTTATTTCCGCTTGTGGTTTCAGAGTTTTTAATAAGCCTGAAACAAAGCAGAAAAAGCGTGACAGAGGAATGCTGCTGACCATGTGGCAGACAGAAGGAAGGACCAGAAATGAGTAGGTAGTCCTTCAAGAGCCCATCTCCAGTGACCCACTTCCTCCAACTAAGTTTCTCCTCCTAGTCAGTCTTTACCACCTGAATAAACCACTGGTGGCTCAGAGGAGTACTTCCCCAAAACCTTGGTTTAAGGGTAGCACTCTGTCCTTACCTCACTTCCTGTCTGGGCCATTCTTCTACTTGACCTCACTTCCTGTCTGGACAAATTTCTGCCCTGAAGTTGCATGTCTGACCTCATTTCCTCTCTTCTTTGTGTGGTGTGTTCCTGAAGTCAGCGGTCTCTACTTTTTGCATAAACTAGGTTTTCTTAGAAGTTTGGTTACCTGGTTACCACCTTGTTGTAGCTGTCCCTGCTTTTGAGCACAGTTCTCTCTGTGGTATTGTAGCTGTATGGATGGCCCTCATCCTCCTGTCTGCTGCTAGTTGCTGTTCTCATGTCTTTTCTGAGTGTATCTGTATCTCTTCTGATGTGGAGCTCCTGGAGTCTGAGTGACCACAGCATGCTGTGTGAGTGGGAGCCTGGGAGGCCAGGCTTTTGGTATTGTATGGCTAGGTTTTTTTTTTTTTCCCCTGGCTGGCCTTGAATTCACAGAAATCTACCTGCCTCCGCCTCATGAACACTGGTGATCATGCCTGGTGCACAGCTGGATATTTAATTTTGCATCCAGGGTTGGTTGGCCTGGGAGTTGTTTGCTTGTCTGACACGCCTGCCAGCATTTAGCCTCCAGTGTCTTGTGTGAAGAAGATCAGTGCCATCTGACGTGGGCTGTGACCTGCCTCTTTTCTTTGGGACGCTTTCAAGACCCCTTGACCTGGGCTCTGGAGACTATGTCATGAGCCCAGGACTGGGAGCTTTGTCTCAATGTACAGTTTGTCATTTCCTGGCTAGTGGCCTTCTCTTGCTTCTTGAGCTACTTTTTGTTTTTGTTTTTATTTTTTGGAACACCTTCTGATTGGGTAATGGCCATCCCATGTGACTGGCTCTTTCTTTTTCTTTACCTCTCTCTTGGTATTGCTTTCTGGAGATTTCCTCTGCCTTATATCTAATATTTTGTTTTCAGCTTTGGAATTATGTTTCAATTTCTGAAGGGAGGAATATCATTTTCTCTCTCTAAAAGCTACTACCAGTTTTGTGTCATGGATGCCATATTGTTTTCTGTTGTTGAAATTTTTAAAGAGGTTTCGTTTTCTGGCTTCCTGCATTAGATCTCCTTTGGGTGCATCTCTCTCCATGTTGACAGTTCTTGACCTGCTGGTCTTCTCAGGGTTGAAGTAGCCAGGGCCTGCAGGGTACAGGGCCTTTGGCAGGCAGCATGTTGGCTGCTTTCGCTATAGACTTCCCACTTCCTGTCCTACTGGGATTCCCGGCTCTTTCCCCCTGAAGCTCTGCCCTGGCCTGGGTCTCACTCATTTAGGCAGAGCAACGCCTGCTTCTTTTTCAGAGCACAGGGGTTGTAGTGATTAACTTTTCTTGTTTTTGTTTTTGTGTTCCAGAGTGATTTTGAATTCTGCTCTCCTACCTTGGTCCTCTCAGTTGTAGCTTTATAGTGGTGCACCACCAATCCAGGTTACTTGTGGTGATTGCAGAGACAGGAGAGTTGGAACGTACTTCCTCTTCTGTTTTGAAGCTATTTTCCTTTCTTTTTAAAATTATGTATGTGGACCACTGGTGGTAGCACACACCTTTAGTTGCAGCACTCAGGAGGCAGAGGCAGAGGCGCAGAGGCGCGCAGAGAGAGGCGCAGAGAGAGAAGGCGCAGAGAAGCAGAGGCGGTGGACCTCTGTGTTCAGTAAAGGTCAGACTGTCTACAGAGCCAGTTCTAGGAAAGCCAGGGCTACGCAGAAAAACCTGTCTCAAAAAACTAAACAAAACAAAAATTTATTTACTTACTTAGTTGTGTGTATGTGTGTGTGTGTGTGTATCTATGCACATGTGCACACATGCATGCTTGTGTGTACTTATTCCAGGGCACATAGAGGGCAATATGCGGGCATTGGTCCGCTCCACCATACATGCAGGTCACTCCTATCATCAGACTTAGTGGTGAGCACCTGTACCTGAGCCACCTCGCCAGCCTGTGAAGCTCACTGTTTGTGGTGTTGCTGTGTCTTCTTAGATCATAGTCAGCTGAACTGGCAAGTTTTTAAGTAGGTATCAGTGTTAAACATTTTAATT
Source organism: Mus musculus (assembly GCF_000001635.26). NCBI lineage: Eukaryota > Metazoa > Chordata > Mammalia > Rodentia > Muridae > Mus > Mus musculus. The sequence goes on along the minus strand of NC_000070.6, from coordinate 155,198,954 downwards.
TATTTTGTGCCTAGATGAGCGTACCATAGCACACACGTGGAGGACTTGTAGGCCTTGACTCTCTGCTTCCACCATGTCAATCCCAGGGATCAAGCTCAGGTTGTCAGGCATGGTGGCAGGTACCCATACCCGCCGAACCATCTCACTGGCCAAGGGTTAAGTATTGGAGGAGGAGATGGTACTGTAAAATGGAAAACACATTAATACTGTTTATTTGTGACTTGAAGCAGAAGTGTTCAGATGATCCGGACTTGGGTTTTCAGGATGTTACTACTTCTGTGTGTGTGTGCCGGCCTCTGTGTACCCTGACCCCTGCCTGTAGCGGGCACAGTTTTGATGGTGTTTTGAGGGGTGACTGCAGTGGCCCCGCCCGAGAACTCCTGATGTGCAGGCCCCAGCATCTAAACCATAGATGTTGTTTATGCTTCAGGATTAAGAAAAATAGCAACAGCCAGGCATTCAGGCTTCAGAAGGGTCAAACACTCACCACAGGCTAGGATCCAGCGCAGGCAGAGGGCTTCTCCAGTGTGCACAGATCCCATCCCCAGCACAGTCCGTGATAAGAGCCAGGAGCGTGGGTCACAGGGAATCTTGGGTCCCTTTTCATTTTTCCCTGTTTTTGGTGCTCTCCACTCCTTGAGTGTTCTTGGTTGGCTTCACCCCTCGACGATCTCCCTGTGCTTGATGGAACCCCCAGTCTTGTACGCAGCAGGCACGTGCTTACCTCTGAATGCTTGGATGCAGAACTGAGTACCGGTGGCCCTGTGAAGCCTCTAGCGGGCAGCTGGTTCTGGGGTTGTCCCTTCTGAGTCTGGATCAGTTTATTCTGATGGTCCAGAGCCTCAAGTGTGAGCTTTGGCATCACAAGGTAACTTCTTAGGTGAGATGTTTCAGATTTTTGTTGTTGTTCTTATTGGAGGTGGGGCCTGGGAAATGTGTATTTCTGGCAAGTTCCCAGGAAATGTGGTGATGGTGACTGCTGCTGCGGGCCGCAGTAGTCCTTCCTGCTTAGGTAAACAGATTTCAGAGGCCCAGGCTCTGCCTGCTCCCGCCTGTGCTGTCTGTAGCTGTTTTTGTGATGCCACAGCCGACTCGGAGCTGTGAGTCAGAGCTGTGTCCCCAGAGTTACACACTGATGTGCCCTTCACAGTGTCACAGAATGATTTGACTGCAGCGCTGTGCTGCCTTGTTGTCCTGAAATGTTTTGGGGTGGAAAAGGATATATTTAGAATTACTGTTCATAGAAGAAATGATGGCCTTCTGTTGCTATGGTCTTGACCTGTGGAGAGTGCTTAAAGCTGCAGAACAAATAAAAATCTGTCCATGAAGGGTCCAGCTTGAGGGATGGCTGCATAATTATTTCAAATGGCTTTTTTTTTTGAAGTGTAATTACCATGTAAAAATCTGCACTTCATTCATTTATTAATTCATGGTGTCTTTTATACTCAGGCTGTTCTTGAATTCTGAACATAGACCATGACCTAGAACTCCTGATTGTATTGCTGGCATTACAGGCCCATCTCAGTGTACCTGGTTAATATGAAGTTGGGGCCCAACTCAGGGTCTCATGCATGCCAGGCAAACACTACACCAACTGAGCTACATCTCCAGCTCCTGTAACATGTATCCACTGTGCCTCACACAGTGGAAATGTGTATCCACTGTGTCCACTGTGCCTCACACAGTGGAAATGTGTATCCACTGTGTCACACACTGAAATGAATGAAGCAGTGAATGGCATGGGCCAGCCATCTGGTACCTGGACTCCTCCTGCCCCCACGACTCCTGAATTCACGAAGACCTTGTGCCTTTACCATTGCAGGAGTTTGCCTCCCCCCAGCTCTGTGCACAATGCATCCATATAGTAATGAAGCTTTGGTGTGCTTGTTTTAGTGTAACAATTCTATTTTTTGAGACATTTTGAAATACTGTGGGATATATCAGTGGTTCCTTGTTACTGCTAGGTAGTGGTAGTATTCTATTTGTGGATATGTGTGTCCATTTTTAATTCATTCAGTTGTTTATACAGTTAGATTCCACTTACTTCTTGTTCATTTTCTCTCTTTTTTTAGAGGACAAGGTCTTGCATATGCAGCCCAGGCTAGCTTTGTATTTGCAGTTCTCTCCCTCTGTGCTGAGACTGCAGGTATGGACCACTACACCCAGCTGGTTTGACAGGCAGCTCTTCCCCTCGCAGTAGATACGCAGCTGTGGGGTGGCCGTGCCCCCACAGCCCAGCCTCTGCAGCTCCACTGTTGCAGTCACTCTGAGTTCATACTGTACCCGATGATCCATTTCCTTGGTAACTAGTGACGCTGGTGTTACTTTGAATGTCTGACTGTTCTTACTGCAGCACCTTTGATGAGGTGTTTGTTACCTTGGTCGTTGCCTTGACCTGGGCTCCGTTCTCTGCTGATTTCCCTGGTGGACTCCTAGCCACACGTACATTGTGCTCCACAAACACCCTCCCTGCCATGATACACTTTCTTCCCCCCCCACTCGCCCTGATTTTCATTTGACCTTGTGGCTAGCTTCCCAGCTGGGCATCTTTTCTGTTTCCGGTTGCAGGCACCGTCCGTCTTCTGTGTTTCTTTAGGATGTTTAAAGCAGAGTGTGAGCCTCCAGCTCCCTGCGTAGGCCCGCAGCTACGCTGAGCTTATTTGTGTGTGCGCAGAAAACGTGGCCCAGGTTCTTGATTTTGCATCTGGATGTGGCCACTGTTGTGAGGACACTCCGTCACCTGATGGGGTCTGTGGCTCTGGACATGGTTGGTGTGTGGTGTGTGTTCCCACTGTCCGCTGCATGCGTTTATCAGTACTACCCGGGCCTTCCGAAGCTTGTCAGCACCCAAAGTCAGGGGCCTTTAGCTCCCTAACCCCTTTTCATACTTATTTGTTCTTGGGACTCTGCATCTTAGTTTGATTTGCCAGAAATACACATTTCCCAGGCCCCACCTCCAATAAGAACAACAAAAATCTGAAACATATCACCTAAGAAGTTACCTTGTAATGCCAAAGCTTTGAGGCTCTGGACCATCAGAATAAACTGATCCAGACTCAGAAGGGACAACCCCAGAACCAGCTGCCCGCTAGAGGCTTCACAGGGCCACCGGTACTCAGTTCTGCATCCAAGCATTCAGCAAGCCACAGTATATGTATGGAAGTCAGAGGACAGCTTGGGAGTTGGTTTTCTCCTTTTACCCCATAGTGAACTCAGGTCATTGAACATCAGGGTAACCCTCCCAGCCATCCTGCTGGCTCAGGGCTTTAAAGTAATTTTCGTGAAGGTTATGGTTAGCTGGTCTGTAGCAGGATTGTCCCCCTACCCCTGAAATATCTTTGGTTTTGATTTATTGGTGAGAAGTGTCCTTTCTTCATAAATGTCAAGAAGTAATTTTTGTTTCTTCTGAGTATTTGGTGAAAGTGAGCAGGAAGCTGTGTCAGCCTGGTGTGCGTTAGGCTGGTTTACAGCTTCCGCAGCCTGTAGGTTGTCTGCTCTCACGAGAGCGTTAAGTATAGTAGATGGGACTTTGCCACACCTGGACCTGACACACACGTGCACACGCACGCGTTGTTTTTTGAGATAGTCTCTCTGACCTGGAGCTCACAGAGTAGACTAGGCCACCTGTCCAGGAGTCAGTCCTAGGTCTGCACCTGTCCGCACCTCACCCAACTGGTTCTGGGTCTTCATGTTTGTGTGGTGAGCACTGTTGTCTAGAGGGCTGTGCTCTCAGCCTGATTCCCTTCTGACTACTATGGAGTGGATACAGCCTTCCACTCTTGCGCCTGTCTTGCCAGCCTGTCCTAAATTCTATTGCCATCAAGGTTCTCAAAGATCTTTGCTTTCGTTGACTGTCTTTAACTTTTCCTGCTTCTTTGGTTCACATTTTTAACTTTGTTATCATTTCTTTGACTGCCTTTGGGTTGAATTTTTGACCCTTTTTTATTTTTTAAGTTGAACTCTGAGTTGTGTTGTTTTCCCAATGCAGCATTTGGAGCGCTGTCTCCTCAGTCTTGTTTTGGGGCACTACACAAGAGCTCTTCTGGTTGCCTCTTTCATGTGTGGGCTACTTAAGAGCGTGTGGTTTAGTTTCCAGATATTTGAGATTTCCAGTGATACCTGTTGCTAATTGCTAACTGGATTCCCTGTGGTCAGATAACATATTTTGTCTGATCCAGACCCCTTTGAATGTGTTCCAGGCCTTCGTCTTGTGCCTTTAGCGTGTGGACTGTGTGGACAGGAGAACCTGCAGAGTCGTCTGCCTTGGTCTTTTTGCTTATCTGTTTTCCAGAGACAGCTCTCCTCCTCTGGCCCCGTGTACCTACCACCTCCTTCAGCCCTCTCTGAGCCGGCAGAGGAGCACCGAGTATGACTCGCTCCACCGTGACTTCTCTCCAGGCTGTGTGTTTGGGATTTATAAGATAGGTTAAGTCTGGAAAGTTTTTTGGATCCTTTTTTTAAAAAACATAAAACACAAAAAAAACTAAAAAAAAAAACAAACAAACAAACCAAAAAACAGATTTTATTTTCTGTGTACTAGCACTTGGCTGTCCTTTTAGTGGCTCAGTTACTTGTGCTTTGGGCTGTATGGGAGCAATCCTTGTCTTCTTGGAGCCTCCTCTGTTGGTTGAGTGTTCTGCTGCTATATGTACAGAATCTCAGGTCTCCTTTTCTGCCATTCTCTACTGCTAATTTCATCTCCAGAAGTTTGATTTTTTGGGGATTTACTCGTAGTCACTCACTGGCATTTAAACAGACGGGATTCAGCTGGAAGCACGTTTCAGTACTGTCTGCCTATCAGTCACTCTGCTGACTTTGGTCTTTTTCAGACAATGGACCATTTTCCTCATTAAATATTAGAATCTCCTGCTTCTTAGATGCTAGTATTTTGAAATTTACCTATTTGCATGAAGAATATCTCTTTCTTCTATACATCATTTTGGGATGCAGTTCCTTGAAGGTATTGGGGTCTTTCTGGTTTGGGTTTCAAAAATTTTATTTTAGGTGGATCTGAGTGTGGGTTTAGTAGTGCTCCTCCCATTACCACGGAGACCCTCCAGAGGAACAAGACCTTGTGAACTTGAGCAGTTTCCTGTTTTCTGGGTAGGGATGGACAACTTTTGGACACTGTAAGCCCTGGGCCTATTGACCATTCCTGACCTCCATGATGCCTTTACACACTTAGCTGGGTTTTGTTGAATTCAAGAGGACACTGCAGGCCTGGGACCCCGGTGGCTCAGTGTCCCATGGTGCCGCAGATCTCTGGGACCTTCAGCTCCAGCGTGCCTGGTGTCCTCTGAGCCTTGCCAGTTGAATTTCGTGTTCTAGTTTGTCCGTCCCCGCTGCTGCCCGGTCGTCCTGCAGACCGTTGAGGTGAGAGGGTGACAGGCCTTAGCCCTGTGCTAGCCGCCGCCGCCGCCATTCATCCCAGTGTTGCCACATCCACCTGTGCCTTTCGGCTCTCTAATCAGCATTCTGACATCATGTTGCTTGACATCACGCCTGGTTTGGACATCTGCAGCCACCAGGCCTCTCTCTCTGGGCTCATCCTTACAATGTTTTGAGAAAGTTGCCCTGTTACTCAAGGACTGAAGACTACAAAACCCAGAAATAACCTTAGAGTTTGGAGAGAGAGGCCCTTGGGGACGTTGACTTGATGTGGCAAAGGTAGGCAGGCCGTGCTCTGCGGCAGCAGGTTTTGGGGGGTGGGGGAGCCTGGATTGTGCTGACTGGCACATCCATTCTGCGTGGATGTTTTCCTTTTGCAATAATTTTGGCTGCATCAAATTCGTTTTGTTAACATCTTCATTACTGCCTTTTCAGTCTTAGTGGGGATGATTATGAACAAAGTGCCGTGATTTTGACTATTCAGCCTAACAACTGCATTGAGACAGCACTCTGCTGTTTTTTAAACAAGCATGGGGTCCAGTAACATCTGCAAAACCGGGCGATGCCAGCGGTGGGGCTGGTGATCAGGAAGGGGGGTCACCGAGGGCCATTCGACATTCAGCTCGAGCAGAGATGAAATAGATTTCTTTTCCCAATCTGTTTGCAGAAAATTCCAGGCAGCCCCAGTCCCTTTCAGGGTGAAGCAGGGGTAGGTACATCTGTGCTGTATCGGCTGAGGTGGGGTGGTAGGAAGGCCCGCCCCGCCCGTGGTGTGTCGCTGGGGATGGACCTCAGTATTCACATGCTACATTCATTGTAGAGGCTTTTTCAGAGTGAGAGGAGGGTAGGTGGCTTTAGGATTTGTCAAGGCCTGAGGGTCGTGATGAACACAGGTGAGTTGTGAGGCGTTTGGAGGCAGCAAGAGCTTTAGGAGCGGCAGCCCTAGTGCCAGGGTGGTCATGTTCTAATGAGGTGCTGATTACTCGGTTCTACTTTTAAACTGCCTTTGGGGCCCAGGGCTCGTGGTTGACTGTCAGGGAACACTAGAGCATTCAGAAGTGAAGGGTTGATTTGTGGTCTTCCTGCTTCCAGAATGTTCTAGAACACTGTGTACAGTGTTAATGAGCTTGTTCTCCAAGCACACACACACATCCTAAGTAGCCTGCAAGACCTTCCAGAGGCACAGTTTGGTGCCATTGCCTAGTTGAGTCTGGGGCCTTCTGCGGTGGTGGGGGCTGGGGCTCTTTGAGGCTCTAAGTCAGGTTCTGTCACCTTGGGCTGTTAGGGACCCTTGGGCTACTTGGACCCCAGTTGAAGGCCATGCAGCTGGGTCACTCCATGCTTCTGTAGTCTACAGTGAATGCCTCTCACTCTTAGGATGTGTATTGCAAGAAGAAGGTAGAGACGTGTAGTTGACATAACAAAAGTGATATTTTCCTATGCAAGGCGGCGGGGGGTGGGGTGGTGGTGGTGGTGGTGGTCATCACACACAGTTTTGACAGTCTAAAACCCCTCTCTCCATGCTGCTCATCTGTGTCTGTGTGACATACTTTAGCTAATGGCTGGGCCCAGTCTCTCACAGAAGGTAGTTCAAGGGTCAGGATCCTAGAGGAGCTTCTAGCTGCAGGGCAGATCAAGATAGTATCTTGTCCAGCAGTCTCCTGCAGCGGTAGCAGCAGTCCTGAAGATGTGCAGAGCAGAGCACTGCTCTTGGTCTCTGCCTGTGTCCTGTTCAGTGGGTGTTGTGAGGTTCTAGTCTACGTAGGCCTGGCTATGCTTGGATGAGTGATGGTCTAGGTTTTGTTGATTATCAAGTGCAGTCTTGCCTGTAGTGTGGTTCCTGACTAACCTATTTTTACATGTCTAAAAGGCATTTTTCTTTTTTTTTCTCTTTTTTTTTTTACTGTGTTTTCTCTCTATTTTTTGAGGGGGCGGGACGGGGTAGGGTTGAGACAGGTATTAGGTATTTTTTTACCCTAGCTTTTCTGGAATTCACTCACTATGTAGACCAGGCTTGCCCTCTAAATTCGCCATACTCTGCCTTCAGAGTACTAGGATTAAAGTCGTGTACCACCAGGCCCCGCTACTCTCTCTTAGGATCTCTTTCCTGGAGCTCATCTGAACTTGCTCTCTGACTCTGCCTAACTCTTATCTTGATCTGTGCCATCCTTGGAGTCTTCAGGATGGTCTGTCTAGCCAGGTGTGGCCCACAGAACACACCCTGGTGTAGAGTAAGGTGCTGAGTATGTGGCTGCCCACTCCTTGGTGAACAAGAGGTGTGCACTCTTCTGAATAGGTGACCAGAAGACAAATAACCCCCAAGGAGACTTTGCAGCCTAAGTTCAGGCTTCTGTAGGCTCAAGGGATGCACGGGAGATGCAGCCCTGGTGTCCAGGGGTTTCTGTGCCTCACTTTCCAAACAACACAGCTTACTACAGGGCAGACAAGGTTGCTTTTTAGTTTGGGGCTTGTGGTAGGTCTTGTCTGGTTTGTAGATTGTACTCCTTTCTCCAGCAGTATGGTGAGTTTTACGTAATTTTTCAGCTTCCCTTGGGCTCCTGAGGGCTGCAGGGTAATGAATGGGCCTGGAATGGACGAGGGAGAGACCACAACAGAGGAGAGGATGAGGACTGGCTGTGTGGCCCTACTGTGTTCTGATTTCTTTCTTCAATTAGATACAGAAGGGAAAGGTTTGATTTTTTTAGCTGGTTAGACAAGATAAGCCAAAAGGAGAGTCTGTTTGGGAGAATAGCAAGTTTTTCAGCAGTGAATGGCTGAATGGTTTATAGGGGGTCCAGCAGGCCCCTGACACCAGCCAGGGTTCAAGCCAGCTAACTCTTCTGAAGCAATTGCCTGTATTATCCCTTGAAGTAGAGTTGACTCATGAGCTGGGGTTGGGGTGTTGTTGTTAAAGTCTTAGGGGCATGTGTTTCTTGCATCATGATCAGGTTTGTTGGCCACTGAGAGAGGCATGGAAGAAGGGAGGCGTTGCCGAAGAGCTGTAACATGGTAGCGCTATGTTACTGTCAGTCCTGTCAGTCCGAAAGAGAAACAGAAGGTGGGGGGTGGGAGGGCATTTTGCAGACTGCAGTACACGCTCACTGAGTCTCTCCAGCAGGCTCAGAGAGAGAGAAAGAGAGGGAGAGGTTCCTGCAGACTTCTGGGAAGCAAGGCAGGCAGGCAAGGAGGGCGGGCTGCTTGGCGATGAGGTGAGTCTCTGAAGGACCCACAAATGGTGGTATGTGCTCAACCCAACAGACCCTGCACAACCTCACTACAGCCCAAGGAGGCCTAAGGTCTGGATCACTTGAGTCCAGAGGAGGGCATGGGTATGAATTCATGTGTCCCACGCACTCCCAAGTACTGGCTAAAGCTTGACCCACCCTGGCCTCCAGGAAACAGGAGGGAAAATGGAGGACTAGCTGGCCAGATTCTCTGCAAGACTGGGCCACCTTCATCCCCTCTGGGGACTGGACAGCCTGAACTTTTCACCTTGGGCACAGACACTGGAAGAAAGGCCACAGAGGTGTCTGCCTGGGAGGCACAGGGGTGGAGGGCCCTCCTGACCCGTCTGCAATTTGTTCCCTACCATCCCCCCTCCAAAAAATGTGGATTGCCCCCTTTACAATTGCCAGATGGCAGCCCCCAGGGGCCACAGGCCTCCCTCCCTCCCCCATGTGGCCGCCTGACCTCCCATAAACAGAACAAAGCCTGTGGCCACACCTCCCACCCTCCAGGGACCAGCAGAGGACGCTCAGGTTACTAGGGCTGCATCTGAGACAACACCATCCCAGGGCTATTCCAGCCCCACGGTGTAACCAGCATCTCCCAGAACCCCCATGGGAGACCCAAAGAGGGTGGGAGAGCCCTGGGCAGACTCACAGATGGTGGTGACTCCAAATCTTAACGCGGACAGCCTGCCTTTTGGGCATGTGCTCTCAAGTCAATGTAGAGAAACCTCTAGCCGTGAGGAGACAACAAGACCGCACTGTCTGGCCAGAGCACATAACCTTAACTGCAGGATTACCCCCACGAGGATATGCAGGGACACAGACAAGTCAGCAGAGGAGTAGGCATGTGGATCCACACAGCTCTTGGTCGGTGCCTGTGGGAGCTGAGTCACCCTGAGCCAGGGGTCTCCCCTGGGGTCTGTCTCCAGAGGTTCTGCCTTTTATTCTTCTTTAAACTACACTTACTACTTAGGGAGTGTTGGTTTTGGTGGGGATCTTATTATTATATGTGCATGTTATGTGTGTGAGGGTGCCTGGAGACCAGAGGAAGGTGCTGGATAGTTACCCAGTAAGGGTACTGAGAACTGAATTCTGGAAGAACAGGAGGCTCTCTTAAAAGCCCAACCATTTCTTTATCTCCAGAGGTTATTTCATTGTCATCTCTTTTTCTCCTCCTCCTCCATCTCTTCTCCTCCTCCTCCTCCTATTTTTTTTTTTTAAAGACAAACATTTGCTAAGTAGCCTTGGGTGACTTGGAATTCACTATGTAGACTAGGTTAGCCTTTAACTCAGATTCCTAAAGGCTGGGATTAAAGGCTTACACTATACTGCCTGGCCTAGGCTCAAACTCCTGATCTTCAGCTGCCAGGCACTGGTCTAGTGCCTAGCTTGCTTTTAGGTTGATCTACTCTGTCCCTACAGAAACCTTTGTCCTTTGGAACCCCATCCCTTGTGCCTGGGGGCTTTGGGGATACCAACTGCTCCCTTCCCTGCTACCCAGGCCAGTTACTGAGGGACATGGAGGTTTCTGGAAACATCTGTCCTGATGGCTCTAGAGGCTGGCACCCTGGGGAGAACTGGCAGTGTTTCCAGAGAGTGGTTTTTAAGACACACCTGGTCCACAAAACAACAAGCAGCGTCCCCGGGACTAGGAGGGCAGCGTTTGTTTGCTTTGGTCCTTCTCTGGGGAGAGGACTGGCCTCCTTGCACTACCCTTTGCCCCCTCTGGGCAGGTGCAGAGGCAGCCAAACTCTGGGAAGAGGTTGAGGCCCAGTGTGCCGCTGGCCACTGTTTTCTGCAGGCCTTCACCCTGTAGAGAGTCGGGTTCAAAAGGTCACTGCCCTGAGTTTTATTGTGCATCTTCAGTTCTCACGACCCTTTGCCCTTTGCACAGACCACGGGGAATGGACCTCTGACAGGGTCGAGCCTTCTGAGGGTTACAAATCCACTGAATGGTCTAAATCTCCAGCCACCAAGGTTAAGTGTTTCAGAAGCCCAGAAATGATGTTAAAAATCAAGCAAATGGGCCAGTAAAACTGCAGTGGGCAAAGGTGCGTCTGGCTGAGCCTGATGCCTGCAGGTACTCACCACCATTCTGGGAAGACTGACTTTCATGTGAGTGTGAGTGTGTGTATGCCTGAGAATAAAAACTGGAGCAAACTACTGGATACTGACTACAGAGGTGGGGTGCTGGACTTCTGCCTCAGAGTGCAGAACCCTCGGTCTCAGCAGGACTGCCTTTGTGCATCCTATCCAGTGGCCTGGGCTCTTGTTGGAGCAGCTGTGTCTCCATCTCCTGGACCTGTTGTAACTTCTGTAACGTAGAGTGACTTGTCCCAAGCTCCTTAAGTGTGGCCTCACAAATATTGCCCCTAAGGGAAATGCATGTTTTATCATGACGAGAGCCTTTTCCTGTAGTTATTGTGCCATCTTGGAGGTATTCTGTCTGGGTCTTCTTTGTGCACTCCTGCCCTGAGGCGCCTTGGGGACTGTTAAATGTTGAGGGTACTTTTTCCCAGTCTGAGATCAGGGAAACAGCCTTAGTGGTAGTAAAAGTAATCAAATAGCCAGGAGACACCTGAAAGCACAGACATTTGTTAGGCTGCCACCAATTCAGAGTGCAAATGTCGTAGTCACTCTTCCTGAGGTGACCCCTGAAACCATTTGGCCTTTTGTCCTGGTGACAGATGATGAGGGGTTCTTCAGCTGGCCCCAGGGGTGCACTGGAGTGTCTGACTTCAGCTCTGCCCATTTTAGCAGCAGGAACTTGCTGGGGCCTCTAGGCCCTGCCCACACTCCTCAGGTCAGTGGATTGCTCAGAGAGATGGGTGGTGAGAGGGGAAGGGAAGAGTGTAAGGGGGGAAGAGGAAGGGAAGGAGACAGGGGGAGAGAGGGGGAAGGAGAGGGGGGAGAGTCTGTGAGAGGAGAGAGAGAGAGAATAATTTCTGTGATCGCTGTCCTGCTAGCTCTAGTTCTTTAGTGGGTGGGACCTCATAGGAAGTGGATCACTTCCCCAAGGCCTTCCTCAGTGCTCAGTCTGGGGAAGGCTTGCTCAGGCAGAGAAGGCAGTGAAAGGCCGAAGTGGCTATTAGCTCATTCTTTCGCCTGCCTGGAAATGGAAAGTGCCAGCCCTGCCCCTTTGGTGGGTATAAGTTATGGTAGCCTCTAATAAATGGCCATGCCCTGAACCCAGGGCAGGAGATGAACTGGGTCCCTAAGCTGAGTCATGGACGGTAGCATTATTTTAAGAACCAGCAAGTCCTCTGCGATCAGGTGATCCTAGAGATAGGATCTTGACCCCTGACCTTTCCTTGGCTTTCTGAAGGCACCTATACTGGGCCTGCAAGGGGGTGGGAAGGGGGTTGTGGATTTTTAGTAACTTTTCTGTAAAGAACCTGAGGTTGCCAGGTGTGGTGCTTGCACGCCTTTAATCCGAGCACTGGGGAGGCAGAAACAGATGGGTCTCTTTTAGTTTGAGGCCAGCCTAGTCTACAAAGTGAGTTCCAGGATAGCCAGGACTACACAGAGAAACCCTATCTTGGGGAGGGGGAAAAAAAGGCCTGAGGTATTTCACATTATGGAAAGTCTCGGGGTCCTGGTGTTGCAGTCTGAGCCCTATGGAGGGAAGGGCTAACATTTTGTAGTGTGGTAGCTTTGGGACATGACCCCTGGCACAGTGCTCCCGCTCAGCAGTCATGGCCACAGTGAGCACCTGCACATTAGTGGGTCCAGTTAGCTCCCTGCTCTGACCCAGTCTGGAAGTCGGTAAAACATATGCAGTGGGTGGGGGTATCCAGCCTACATAGGCAGGGTGACTTCTATCCCTTCAAATACCAGAGGCTGATAGGTTAACCCACGGCCATCCACCTATAAGTACACACTACCAGGGAGCTGTTCGGCTGAAAAAGAAAAAAGTTTCTATTCTTCTTTTCCCCTCTCTCATTCTGCTGCCCTGTTTTGTTTTGTTTGTTTGTTTGTTTGTCCCCCTTATCCCACCCCCAGCGTTCAACCCAGTAGCCCAGGCTGACCTAGAACTCAGTAACTGAGGATGGCCTTGAGTTCCTGACCCTCTTCTCACTGCGCCGCTGTGCCCACCGATGTTTGCGGAGTCTAGCAGTTTTGTGAGGAGGCCTGATTGTTCTTTGAGTTCTGTTTCACCATTGCCCATTTTCCTCTTTGCACATTCTTATTGAGTAAATAAAAACACATAAAAGTCTTTGTGAATTTTTAACCTTTTCAGGCCCTGGAGATACTGTTGACTCCAAATCATGTGACTCTGACAACCCCCACGGGGTCCTGTAAGAGGAACTGGGGGAGGGATGGCCACAGGTCCACTGACGGCATCATGGCCGCTTTTCCCTTTCATGCGGAGCCTTTCCTGCTCTTCAGTTCTGCTGGATCTTGACCCAGGGCTGGGAGCCCATTCTTAGTTGTGAAAAGGACAATATTAAAGCCCCCCGGGAAATGAGGCGATGGCTCCGGTTAGGGAAGCTGCTGCAGTGGGCACCATGATAGGTCACGCCTGTGTCCCACCACGGACTCTGCATTTCTCTTGTGTTCATGGTGTGTACCACGGTCTTGCTGCCAGACCCTGTACTACAACTGAGCGGTCTTCTGACTTCACTCACTTCCTTGCCAGGGTTAGGGAGACCCAGTTGCTTGTAGGCTTGGGAGCTGAGGACTGTCTCTGCACGCTCGGAATTTACTCAAGTGACAGTGTCCCTCAGCATTCTGAGGTCCGGTTTCTCAGATCACAGCCAAGCCTGTAGATGATGGCCAGTCCTCCTGGAGGCTCTCGGGTTCATTCCTGCCACAGTTGACCATCTTGGTGGTGACTAGTTGTGGATCTTCCTGTAGCACAGGGGTTCTCAACCTGGGGATTGTGACCTCTCTGGGGACTGAATGACCCTTTCAAGGAGTTGCCACTGGGAACATACAGATTTTACATTGTGTGTGTGTGTAGCCAAATTATAGTTATAAAGTAACAACAAAAAATCTATGGTTGAGGGGTCACCACAACATAAGGAACTGTATTGAGGGATTGCCGTGTTAGGAAAAGTGAGAACTACTTTCCTAACATGGTGTAGAAATGAGATTCCAGGTTGGGCTCTCAAGACATGATGGGTCATTGTGCCAGCTGGTCTCATTCATGTCTGTCAAACTTGAAGGGGACTCAGGATTGCCGAGCCCCAGGAGAACAGAGCCCCAGAGAAGAGATGGGTGATACTGGGGTGAGAAGCTGTGAGGATCCTTTTAGACATGGGGCGGTCAGCTCTCTACCTGAGTGATCAGGCTCACCACTACGTGTGACTGGTGTTTGATAATGTCTGTCCGGTTCCTGACAGAGGAGATGCGTTCATCGTGCGATGAGCATAGGATCCTAGTTGTCTGAGATCCTGGCTTTCCTCTGACTTCTGTAGTAATCTCCCTTAGTACCTCTGCAGTCTGCACATCGTCCTGCTTGCGTCATGGCTTGTGGTCCCTGCCTCCTTTCTCTACACTCGGCCCGCTGCCTTGTGAGAAGGGCCTCGAGTGATCATTCCTGACTTGGAAGTGATGGCATGTCCTGGCTTCTGGTCTGTTCTGAAAGGAGCTTTGAGCCCCCTGAAGATTCAGAGCAGTGTCCTGGGACAGACAGCCTGCTTTTTATCTCGGTGCCCCAGCAAGGTTGTGTAGTCTGCTTCCTTGAGTTTGATGCAGTCCTGCGCAACGATAACAGGGTCAAGCTGTCTCCCTTTACCTGGGGGGGTATCTCAGCTAAGCCTTTTGCCCTAGTGCCCAGTCTGGTGTAGAAGAGAAAACGTGATTTGGTTTGTCCACTGGTCTTGAATTAGCCCCCTTTGCAGGCCCCCAAGAACACCCTGGCTGTCAGCCATGTCCTCCTCCAGTATAGGAATTTGACAGGTCCTGGAGTTTGCAGGGAAGCTAGGGCTGAGCCTAGGGGAACTCTTCAGGGCTCCTGTTGTTTTTCAGTACTGTAGGCCTGCGTTGCTTCCTTCTGCTCTTTCAGGGTATCCCCCCCCCCACGGGCCCCCCCCGGAGGGCTGGGCTGTGAACCTGAAGAACCTATGGAGATCTCGGGCAAACCCTTTGCCCATAGTCTGACAGGCACATGTTCTGTCCGGTTTACTGAGGAAGAAATTACTCTGTACAACCAGGCCACCCCAGAAGCACCCCACTCCCAGAGTTCAGTAGTCAGAGCTTATTTCTGAGATGTGAAATATTAGAAGGACCAAGTGCTTAAGACAGCGGGGCCACCCCAGGCAACCTGCAGCCCCTGTTGTCCTAGGCCCACAGAACCCTGTTTCTGAGTCCTGGGGTGGATCTCTGTACTTTGAAAGTTTTCCTGGACTACCTCGCTGGAGCATTTTCAGACTCTGCAGAAATGCTTGTCTGAACCTTGTAGTTTATAAGGAGAAGACTGACGTGCTCATGGGCATGCCTTACCCAGATGGGTCCATTTGTCCTCCTGAGAGAGGCTTGGTGAGGTGTTTGCCTGCTAGGACACCTGAGTGTGGCTGCTCTCTGAAGCTACCTCCTTTCCTTTTGTGATTTAAAATTTATTCTAACTTACGTTGGAGAGATGCATCAGTGGTTAGGAACAATTTTTGCTCTTACAAAGGACCTGGATTTAGTTCCCAGCACCACACGTAGGCTCAACCCTAACTCCAGTGCCAGGAGTCCAGGAAAACTTACAAAGTACAGGTCAGCAGAGGTCAAGGACAGCCTGTGGGGAGTCGGTTCTCTGTCATCTGGGTTCTGGTATTGAATGTAGGTTGTTAGGCTTGCCAGCAAATGTCTTTAACCACTAACTCATCCAACAGTCCACCTTTGTAAGTTTTAGCAGCTTGTGAGTTGGAGCCATAGCTCAGTGGTAAAGTGCTTACCTGTCACGCTTGAGGGCTTGGATTGAGGATAACGTGCCTCTTACTCAAAACAGAACTTTTGTTCATGTCCCTGCTCTCCCCTGAAGACGTGAGGTGTGCATTATGTCTTAATGGCCCAGGCAGTCCCCGGATGGCTTCCTTGTGGTTCTTGAGTCCCAGTAGCCCTTGCTGTATTTGTTGTGAGTCTCTCAGCCGTAAGATGTCTTCTGTGACGACTGGGTGTGTTGATAGGAGTCCTGTCCCAGGGTTGTGTGTTTTTCGAGAAGGACTACCAAATAAGTCTAAATTTGATCTGTTTGTGACTTGGGATCTCTGTCGTCACTATCAGGTGTCCTGTGCCTCCAAGATGGTTTCTAGGAAGCGGTGATTGGCTGCACCTGGCGGGATTATGCTATTCAACCACTTGTGTGTGTGCTTGTGGCTTTCCTGGGCCAAATGTGTGCTTGCTTCTCAGTTGGGTAAAGTCTAGAGGAAGGTGCTTTGGGTAGAGCTGGCAGCAGTCTTGTCATCAGGAGCCCCAGGAAGACCTAAAGTGGCCACTCCAGCAGTCTCTCTTTCTAGGCTGGAGGAGGTCTTTATAGCGGAGGCTATATTGCATGACTGTGTTGTGAGGGAAGTAATTAGGCATCACTAATGTGAGCAAGGTGTGCTGCTGGGTCAGCCGTTCCTCCTGTCCTTGGTAATGGGGTGGGGCTTAGCACTGAAGTAGGCCTTGGGGACAGACCAGTAGCCTTTATGGGACATAGGATCAAATCTGTGGTTCCAGACCCAACTGAGGGTGATGTCGTCTAAGGACAGAAAAGCATCCTGCATCCTTCTGCCATTCTTTTTTTTTTTGGGGGGGGGGGGGGCGTTCGAGACAGGGTTTCTCTGTATAACCCTGGCTATCCTGGAACTCACTTTGTAGACCAGGCTGGCCTTGAACTCAGAAATCCGCCTGCCTCCGCCTCCCGAGTGCTGGGATTAAAGGCATGCGCCACCATGCCCGGCACCCATCTGCCATTCTTGAGCAGCTCACAGACTCTTCTCTTGGTAATGGGCTCATCTGAGGTGGTGGAGGTCTGGGTGTCTCGGCCCCACCTCCCTTGCAGTAGAGCATGTTCCGTCCCCCTGAGTACATTGGAAGGCACGTGACCTAAGGGGAGGGATCTTAGGTAAAGGCCTCAGATAAACTTGAGTTGTCCTGCTTTGTCCAGAAGGCCAGTCTGTTGCCTGCCATTTTGGAAAAGCCTGGTGTTAGGACCCCTGAGAACTCTGAGCCTTCATTCAGATCAGTGCACTTTACCGCAGGTCCCATAGGACAGCCTCCTATTCTGCTGGCATCTGCCCTTTAACCTGTGTATCCAGGGTGACCACATGTAGATTGCTGCCTTTAGTCTGCACTGGCTTTGGAGTGAGAACTTAAAACCTCTTACTGTTTGTATTAGTCAGGGTTCTCTAGAGTCACAGAACTTATGGATAGTTTCTAGATAGTAAAGGAATTTATTGATGACTTACAGTCGGCAGCCCAATTCCCAACAATTGTTCAGTCGCAGCTGTGAATGGAAGTCCAAGGATCTAGCAGTTACTCAGTCTCACACAGCAAGCAGGCGAAGGAGCAAGAGCTAGAGCTAGACTCCCTTCTTCCAATGTCCTTATATTGGTACCAGCAGAGTGGGGTATTCCTGTGACAACCTGACCATGTTTTGGGGAGGACTGTGGAAGGACTTTGGAACTTTGGGCTTGAAGATCCATCTGTTGTTAAGAGCTCTGTTGGATGTTGTGTAGGAACTTGGAAGATAATGTTAAGAACACTGCAGAAGATGGAGGTCTGGTTTGTGAAATTTCAGAGGGAAAATTAAAGACTTTTCAGGGCCATTGCTGTTTTGATTGTGAAGATTCTGTAGTTCTGGTTAGCTGGGGCTGAAGAATCAGCTGTGATTAACAAGATACCAGAACTACTAAAGCAAAAACTTTGCATTACTGGGACTATTGATGCTGGTTAGCTGTAGCTAAGAAATTAGCGGTGATTAAGAAGAGACCAGCATCATTGAGGTGACATCTTCTGGGAAGTGTTTTCTGAAAGCACAAAGAGGCTGTGTTCCAGAGATGGCCAAGGTTGTACTCCTGCTGCAGCGGGACTTGGTAATATGTAAGGGTCACCCAGGTGGTACTGGTTTTGAAGGCATGAAGGGGTCACACAGAGCAGCTGAGGCTCGGTACTGTGAGAGGCCATGGAAGGCCATTGGTGAAGGTGCAGCCTCAGTTGCAGTTGAAGGCCCAGGACTGAAGGGGTCATGCAGTGTTTTAGAGATGCCAGTACCATGAGATGACCACCAAGAGCAGCAGCAGCAGTGGAGTACAGGCATCTGGAGCCTAGAGGATGATGCGTGTGCTACAAAGGGCATGGCTGGAGAAGTGACCCAAGCCCTTGGAGGAGCCCAGAAGATCGTGAGTTGGATCCCAGACATTGGACAGTTGGAGATTGACTTTTGCTTTTGATTGTGACTGTGCCCTGATATTTTCCCTCTTGAAGGAAGAAACTGTTTTAGTGGAGCCCACAGTTAAGAGACTTTTAATTGTAAAAAGACTTTGGATTTTAAAAAAGATGGATATTTTAAAGAAATTGAAATTTTAAGAATATGTAAAGGCTGTGGGACTTTTAAAGTTATTTAGATCTTGGGGATGAATAAGAATGTAAGGGTTGAGGCTTACTAGTGATGTGTTTGTGTGTCAAGTTGACAAGGGGTCAATTGTACTGGCTAGTTTTGTGTCAACTTGACACAGCTGGAGTTATCACAGAGAAAGGAGCTTCAGTTGAGGAAATGCCTCCATGAGATACAACTGTAAGGCATTTTCTCAATTAGTGATCAAGGGGGAAAGGCCCCTTGTGGGTGGGACCATCTCTGGGCTGGTAGTCTTGGGTTTTATAAGAGAGCAGGCTGAGCCAGCCAGTAAAGAACATCCCTCCATGGCCTCTGCGTCAGCTCCTGCTTTCTGACCTACTTGAGTTCCAGTCCTGCATCCTTTGGTGATCAACAGCAGTATGGAAATGTAAGCCGAATAAACCCCTTCCTCCCCAACTTGCTTCTTGGTCATGATGCTTGTGCAGGAATAGAAACCCTGACTAAGACAGTGTTCTACAGCTGGGTTTGTCTCTGAGGCTTACAGGTGTGTGTCGGCCATGGTCAGTACACAAGAGACATTCCCAGGCCTTTCTTGGGAAACAGGGCAGGGGTCAGGGGCTAGGTATCCTCTGAAGTTGCTTTGTAAGGTGTCTTTAACACAGCATCAAGAAAAGTCTTGATACAGTAGCCAAATCCTCATGATGCACAGTTCTTTGTTTGTTTGTTTCGAGACAGGGTTTCTCTGTGTAGCCCTGGCTGTCCTGGAACTCACTTTGTAGACCAGGCTGGCCTCGAACTCAGAAATCCACCTGCGTCTGCCTCCCAGGTGCTGGGATTAAAGGCGTGCGCCACCAGGCCAGGCTATGATGCACAGTTCTGTTGGCGGGAGCACATTCGTTTTGAGCCAGAATGACCCCTGCCTATCAACCTTCCAGAAAATGCCCCCCACCCTCACCCCCACCCCCATGCACACCACCACGAGAGCTGGACTAACTCTCAGTTCATGGTGTGGAAGGGGGAAGACGGAACATTGCCTCTGGCTTTGCTGAACCCCCGAACCACCCTGCAGACCAGCATGCTGTGGAGTCATGTGTCTTGCCCATTTGAACCCACTCCTGACTCCAGATGAGGGCAAGCTCTGTTCGAGGGAAGCGGCTTAATTGGAGAATGGATGACTTGGAAAAAGCAGAACTTTATTTCTGTTCGTTTTGGAGGCTTGAGCTTGATGAAAAGGAGCCTGTGCACACGCCATGTGTGTAATGCAGAGTGGTGGGCCAGGGGCACACTCTCTGCTCCACCAGTTCGAAGCCCTGGTTCTTCCTCCCACCACAGACTCTGTATGGGCAGGATGTGGCTGGTCTTTGGTCAGATACTGGGCAGTGAGTAGCCAGTGACTAGCCAACTCCTGCAGGCATCCTGTTTTGTGCACATCTTTGCCTTGACTACAGTGATCACTCTGGAAACCTGTTGGCCTCCGGTGTGCCTTAGTGAAGGGAGAGAAACCAGAATGGAAGAAGCAGTGGGAGAGGGCTCTGCCTCTCTGCTGGGTAGAGGCCACCCTCTCTCCATGATGTGTGTCCCTTCTGTCTGTCTCTGGCCATCTCATCCTCCCTTAGTAACCACTTCCTTCCCAGCCCAGCTCTGCAAGTCCCACCCACTCGTGTGTGGCTGCCTGGCTTCCCTTCCTGCTCCTAATGGTTCTCTCCTTGATTTTTGATTTGCCTCTCTTTGGGGTTGCCAAGAATGCCGGGGGGGAGCTAGGGGGTGGGGTGGAGTGGGGGGCACAGGAAGTGTCTCCTTTCCCATGACTCCACTCCAGCTTTGGGGAAGGGACAAACAGAAGAAAGCAGGAAAGGGGAGGCATGGAGGTGGCTAGGGCACTTCTTGGGCAGGCGTTTTTCTCTCTCTATCTCATACTGGGCACAAGACAGCTTAGCTTCCAGTTTCTCTGCTCAGATGTGCTTTAAGACAGTCCATGGGTCCCTATGCTTAGACATCTCCAGCTTCAGGACTGGAGTTTGGATATTCATGGGTTTAGATATTCTACTCAGTGTGCTCGGGTCCTGACCATGAAGAAGTTGAGTAGGAGAAATGTCTCAGTGGTTAAGAGCGCTGGCTGCTCTTCCAGTGGAACCTGGGTTGGTATCCCAACACCCGTGTGGTGGCTGACGCAGTTTATAACTCCAGTCTAAGGACATCTGACTCTGCCACAGGCACTGCATGCCCGCAGTTCACAGACACATGCAGGCAAAACACCCGTGCATATTTTAAAAAAGAAGTTGAACAGCTGCCACAACAGTTCTGAGCTGCTTGCAGTCCTGAGGGCCATTGCCCTGTATTGTGTCTGTTTCTATGGAGAAAAAAACAACGTGGGCGTCAGTTGGGGGAAGGGGGGGAGGAGGCGGAGGAAGCAAAGCAGACTGCTGGGTGTGGGTGGTACTAGCTGTTCCTCCTCTTCCTGGTGAGGCAGGAAAGGGGCTTCAGAACTGCTGTCCACAAGGCCTGTTACTCAGGTCCAGGCTAAATGCCATGTGGGGAGGTGCTGTGCCCGTGGCACTTCCTGTGTCACCTTCCACTGAAATAGGGGCTTGGATCTGCCTGCTCTCTATTCCCATCCCCCATTTTGGGAATGCAACTCCTTCAAAAGAAGGCTCTGGCAGCTTTGGGTTCTATAAATGCAGGTCCAGACACAGCAGCCTCACTAACCTTGGCTATGGGTTCTCAGGGGACTCTGGAAGTTTACCCTCCCCCTTGGGCCTAGGTAGCCTGTGACAGTGGTTTTATGCTTGTCTTGTTTTGACAGAAATTTAGGGCTTTGCTTCTCTTTGTAAAGATCATCTGAAAGAGATGTGTGCATATGACCTTGATTTGGCAGATGCTGGTGTGCAGGGATCCTATACCTCAGGCTTACTCACTGTCCTCATTGACCTAATGAGACTTGGGAGCGGTGAGTGGACACAGCCTTCAGCTTTGGACTGATCACGTGTATCCTTGGCCACAGGCCCACACTAAGACCCTGGTGAAGGATCAGTATGTATAATGGTTCTAATAACTTGTTTCTTAGGCACCAGTGTAGAGAGACTTGGGGCCATTTTCATAATAAGTCAAAAACTGTTGTTGTTTGTAACTTAAATGAGCAGAGGAAAGGACCTCCTTGTACCCCCAGATAAAGTTCTCTGATCTTGGGCCCATTGGGTATCCTTGGGCCCCATAGGAGCTGTTCACTGAGGGCAGTTTGTATGGCCCAGATATCCGTCTGCTAAATGAATTTCCATCTCTCTTAGCATTGGATAACCTGACATGCATGTGAAGGTGTGAGCAAACCAGCCGAAGACTTTTCCTTTGACTAGAAATTTGTTTCCAGGTTCCTGTAGGCAGTTAGTGTCTGCGAGCCCAGCCTTCCGGCTGAGATTCTCCTGCTTTGTCTCCCGAGAGCCCCGGGTCCAGCGGTGCTGCCTGCTGCGCTGCAGGCCAACACATTCTGACACCTTTGGTTTGAGAGAAAGAAGTTCTGACCTAGTCCTTTAGAGATCTCGCCTCTTGTTCAGTAAACCCTAACCCTGGCAAGTTACTGGTGAGGGGGTCGAGGCATCCATGCTGTGTGGGTGCCTCCTGCTGCACTGGGGTCCTGGCACCACGGAGTGGCCGAGTCAGAAAGCTCATGTCTCCCTGCTGGTCACAGTTGTATCTAGTTAGTAGCGAATGGTAATCAGGAATGTTCTACCATTTGTCCTTGTATGGAGCGAGTGTGAGGTACAGGTGTCAGAACAGTCATTTCCTTTGGGGCCACCAGGACCTTGAACACGTGTAATTGTTTTGTTCTTGAACACCGTGGAGAGCTAACACCATGGTTCCTTCATTGCTTGGTCCTCACACTGTGCAGTCTACTCTCTGGCTCACTGATGGAGCAAGGAACAGCGGGGTAGGATGTGTCTGTCTTG
Organism: Mus musculus; assembly: GCF_000001635.26. Lineage (NCBI taxonomy): Eukaryota > Metazoa > Chordata > Mammalia > Rodentia > Muridae > Mus > Mus musculus. The sequence continues at coordinate 155,176,902 of NC_000070.6, read as the reverse complement.
TATCATATCCCATGGCAGGTTTATAGCTGGGACACTGAGTGGATCTGGAAAGTCACCTCGTGTGGATGTTGTGGGCCTTCATGCTTTGCATATCCTACAGTCTGTCTGAAAAGTCTGGCCTTGAGGATGTCGAAAATGCTTGGAAGGACTCACCCCAACCCACCCTGGCTCTCGCCGGGCTCCCATGTCATGGATGCTCAGCACACAATGGCTTGGGATGGCAGGCAATATGAGTATGTGTAGCAGCTCTTCTAGCGTTGAACCCAGTGGTGAGGTGCTTACCACTGACTAAAAGTAATTGCAGAAGCCTGTTTTCTTCTCAGTCCCAGGCACCAAGCTTGGAAGCTTGTGTGTGCCTGGGGCAGGTGTTAGAACAGCCCCCTGTTTGTCCTCATCTGCTTCAGGAGGCTCTGTAGATCCCCAGGGCTGTGGTAATTGGCATTCACTCAGGGCCGCAGAGCTCCTTGCATGGCTGTGCAGGCTCTAGCCCTACCCTGCTCCTCTTCCAGAGCAGACGGAGGCAAAGCCACATGGGGGTGTTTTTATTTAGTCTTTGAAGACAGGAAGGTGTTGGCCCTGGACAGGAAATGTGGCCATGTGTTTTCTCTGGGCAAGAAGATTTCCAATTTAGAGGGAAATGAAAACGGCCAAACATTTTACTCTGGGATGGAGCATCAATGACAATGGGGCAGTGTCTTTGTACACGGTGCTGGGTTCTGGACAAGGGTCCACCTCATCTGCATATTCGTTGTCAAAGGTCTGGGTCTGGCCCTACACAAAAGTCTTTTGGCTGACATCCCCCCACACCCCCCAGCTATCTCTTTCCACAGGAGCACCTTGCCAGGGAGTCTCATGGGACCACCAGTGCAGAGGTCAGGCCACGTCTTTTTGAGAGCTTCTCTGGTACTTGCGGATATATGCTCAGCTATGGATAACTGTTCCCGCAGGTTCCCTTCTTACAGGGTCTTTAGCTATATCCTTAATAAATGACTTTCCTGGATAGCTGGACCTCCCCTGAGTCGGGCACATCAGTCCTCAGCCCTAGTGCATCGTCACACTGCCTCGAGTGCCATTTCTGTAAAGGGCTAGAGACATGATTCAGTGGCTAAGAGCATTTACTGCTCTTGGAGAGGACCTTGGTTCAGTTCCCAGCTCCAACAACCATCCCTAAATCCAGTGTCAGGTGACCCAAAGCATGTTCTGACCTCTGCAGCAGGCATGCACATGGTACACATGTTCTGACCACTGCAGCAGGCACGCACATGGTACACACATAACATGAAGTGAGTAAATCAAACTTGGGGTGGGAGTTTAGTAGGATTTATTTTATGTGCCTGGACCTTTTAAAGGACCCTGTGCCCTTCAGTGTTAGTTGCCTCTTGGAGTTCTGGGACTAGGAGAGAATATAAAAGCCAGCGGAAGCTGAGAGCTGGGGAGTAGAATTCAGGAGTGGCATTGAAGTAGTTCCAGGAGACAGAAGAGTGGGGGGTGGGCGGGCAGTTGGTGACAGGAGAAGCTGAGCTGAGCTGGGCCAGAGAACATATTGTTAGGAGACGTGAGAAGAGAGTATGGAGAATATAAAGGGAAGATCTACAGGAATGGGATTTGAGACAGGCTTTCTCTGTGTGGCCCTGGATGTTATGGAACTCACTTTGTAAACCAACCTAGGCCTGAGCTTAGAGATCCACCTGCCTCTGCCTCCTGAGTGTTGGGATTAAGGGAAAATTGGAAAATTTCCCAGCTCTTGGAAGGCAGAGGCAGGTGGAGCTTTGTGTGTTCCAGCACAGCCAGGGCTATATAGTGAGGCCGACCCCAAACCTACCCCCACCTAAATAGATAGATAGATAGATAGATAGATAGATAGATAGATAGATACGTGCAAGGTAGAGTGTCCCTAAGCTGTGAACGTAACCTATCACCAGCATCTACCTAGGCCTTGTTATTAGAACGATAGGAAAGTTGAGCATAGACTGTACTTTGTATGGATACCTGGTAGGCTGCGGTTGCCCTTCCATTGAGGAGTAAGGAACCTTAGGAGGCCAAGGAACAGAACTAAGTGTCCTCTGAGGTGAAGTGTTGTCCTGAAGAGTCCCTGCCTTCACTCGCCACTGGCACAAAGACCAGGATCCCTTCTGAACCCTAAGATGCTGTGGCTTTGCTCCCTCTTCTGTTCCTTGGCTCACATGAGTTCTAGTTCCTGGAAGGTGGCAGGAAAGCCAGAAGCCCTGGGTCCTAGGGGGCCTGCATGTGGTCCTCAGCAAGCTCTTTCTCCAGCATACCCGTAATTCCTGTGGCTTTGGGATCAACCGAGCTAGCCGTCTTTTCTTTCCACCAGCTGCTGTCTCGCTCTCCTGTCTGCAGCATTTACTGGCTGGCCAGCCTGGGCTATGCATTGTTGTCCATTCCACAGCCCTACAGAAGCGGGGGGGGGGGGGGGGGGGGGACTTGGGGCCTGTGAGAGGAGGGGCAGACTCGCTGTTCACTGGGGCTTGAGATGGGAGGGAACATCTCCCAGCTCAGCAGTGTCCCCCACGTCTCAGGAGAACTAGGGACTTTGCAAAGTCTTACGTGTGACTAACCTTGTCTGTTAGTGTCTGTTAGGATGAGAGTGCATGCTGGGACAGAGCCTGTGAGCTTAGAGGGCAGAGAGAATGACCTAGGGCTGGCAAGTAAGTGGCAGGAGACAGCTGGTTTCAAGATGTAGCTGACAGAACCCCGGGCAGCTCATCGAGGCTCGGGCTGGGTATTGAGTGAGCTGGGTTTAGTGTCGACACTTAAAAGTTCTAAGGACTTGGGTCAGTCTGGTCCTTTCTCAAGCCACGGCTCCTCAGTGCTGCATGTTGTATATGTTTCTGGTTACATGAGATGGGTCAAAACCAGCCTGCCACTTCCAGATGTTAGAGAGGAAGCCGGAATGTGCTGTTAGGGACCAAGTTGGTCAGGCCTTGAGGCCCATTTGCCCTGCTCTGTGCTATTGAGGGCTTGTTGTCGATGTGTAGGGAGTACAGGAGGTGGGAAGGCGAGCCCTCCTGCTGGCCTGCGGAGACTCTGTGATTCTGGTGAGTCCACCTTCCCAGAAGAGCGAACTGCGCCTGCAGTGGCATTCGCCTCCCTCACTTCGTGTCCTCCTCACTGCAGCCTGCAGCCTTTCCTCCAGCCCTAGATGGGAAGGCCTGTTTATCTTGATCAATCTCTGGTGAAGGGGTGGCAGCTGGCCAAGCAGCCATTACAGGCTGCCCCGCCCTTAGCGAGAGTCATCTTGATGGAATGTCTGCTGGGAGCAGCTGAGGGACGCTGGGAAAGAATAGGCCCTTTTGCCCTGCCCCCACCCAGACCAGAGCTCCCAGGCAGGGGCACGCCCACATCGCAGACTGCTGTTGTACCAGTGGCTGGCTGGCTGTCTTTGGGGCTCTGGCCCTTGCATTTTAAGTCTTTTAACAGTTACTTCCCATGTATCATCTAGGGAACATCCTATCTGCTTGGGAGCTAGCTTCATGACTCTCTCCTTCTGAAACAGGTTTGTGAGGAGGCATCAATGCAGTTCCAGAGGGAGCCCTGGAGTTGTGTCCCTACAAAACCAGGATGTATGTTCCAGTAGTGGCTTACTTGGGCCCTCGCTCTTCTCTGCAGGCTTGGCTGGCACGCTAGAGACTTGGCCTTTCCCATCCCATCTCCCCAACCAACCCATGAAAGAAATCCCGTCCCAAGGGTGGGCTCTTGCCGCTTTTTGACAGGTCCAGGTCCATGAAAGGAGCTTATTGTCAGACCCAACTCTCGGGGCTCCTTTTAGAGAGCCGAGGCACTCGCAGATCTCAGCGGGAGCCCGGGAGGGGAAGGATTGCTCAGTGGGTCCTCCCCGGAGGGAGAAAGAAGGCAGGCTCTTGCTGACTCCGTTTCTTTGGAACAGTATTGGGAGAACTAGAGAATGACCTACTTAAGGGAATCAAAGTCAGCCCCCGTAACTGTGCTTGTGCCCCACTGGGGGGCTGGGGCTGCCTTAGGAACCCAGTCTGCCGCCTCGGTAGCACAGTAAGGAGCCAGAAAGTAGGTTAATTTGAGCATGATGAGAGTGTGACTTCGGATGTGTAAAATATTAACGGCGATGGCAAAAATAGAAACTTCTAGAGCTGCGGACTCTCCAGAAAAGACCCGTAGCTCAAGCAGAGCCGGTTCCAGAGTGAGGCAATGTAGGGTTCACCTGTAGAAGACAGAAACCCGCTGTGGAGACCCTAGCTCTGTGTCACCTGTGGGAAGCGTTTGCTTCAACTGTAGTGTTCGGTTCAGGGTTGCCCATGTCTTGGTAGTTTTGCCTAAAGGAGCCCAAGTCCTCACTCCCTCACTGTAAGTCGAGTGACTACATTATTCTGGCTCTGGTCTGCCCTATGAAGGGGGAATGGGACATGATGATTCTCCACTGACTTATTGCTTATTAGTAGGACCTGCTGTGGCTAGACTGGGGTCTGTGGGTTGGCTGTGAGAATTTGGGACTCTGGGCTGCCCCTGGCTGCAATCTGGCCTCTTAACACTAAGGCTACTCCAGTCAGCCCTAGATCATATGGATGTACTCCACAACACATGACTTTTTTTTTTTTTTTTTTAAACCTAGGGCTCACCATTCTCGCTAGACTAGCTGTCCAATGAGCTTCCAGGATCCACCTGTCTCCACCCCACAGCTTTGGGTTTACAGATGCGCGGCACCATGCCCAGCTTTTATGTGGGTGTCAGGCATCCAAACGCAGGTCCTTGTTCTTGAATAGCAAGCACTCTACTCACTGAGCCATCTCCACAGCCCCCGTTGGCTGTCTGACAGGAGCCTTGTGTGAAGTGTAAAGAAAAGAGCTCTGGACCAGGCAGTGGCCAGAGTCAGGCAGGTCCTGGCCATGGGGGAGCCTGCAAGATGCAGCAGTAACCTTGAACCTAGTTGGAGTAGGCTCAGGGCTCAGTGTGGAGTTAGACCTCTTGACTCAGTGGAACAAGGATTATGGACCGTTTGCGTCTGTGTCTGACACTGATCGGATTCTCCTCGTTACATTAAAGAAAGCTTGTGGCAGGGCCCAGTAGAGGGTAGTCAGAGCCGTTGAGCTACAGGCTGGCAGTGGCAAGTCTTGTAATGCTGACTTGGGAGGGCCGTGGAAGACCCACTGACCTACTTTGAAAGAGAGAAGCCAGGAGACAGCACGTCGTAAGCCCAGGGCTTGCCCCATTTTCCTCTGACATTATGGATCCTCTGCACATGGATACCGGCCGCTCAGCTCTCTGCTGTTGTGTCTGTGGCCGACTCCATATTCTCATTTGGTTTCTTCTATTCTACATCTGAACACTTCCTGGGGGAACTAGTTTTTTCTGTTGGCATACCTGGTCTTTCTGGAAATGTCCTTTTTGTTCCTTTCCTGTGTTTCCGTTTAGTGCTCCTCTGTTGACCTGCTCAGTGATGAGGGCTTCCTCTTTCGTGTGCGCATCTTGAGTCTGTCCTGTACTCTAGGCATGGCGAGGCCTTGCGTTTCCTCTGAGACTGGTGTGACAGAAATTTCCAAGTGAACATTTAAAAAATTCTCACAACCTCTGAGTGAGTAAATGCCTCCTACTGGAAGGTGTTGCTGATTTGACGGCCGTAGCAGGTCGTGCTTTACGGGAGTAGAGGGGGAGGCTGGAGAGACAGACAGACAGACCGGGGGTTAGGAATGCGTGCCGCTCTATGGACTGGGTCACTGTGGGCCTGCTAGTGTTGTGGGTGTGGAGCAAGCACTGTGAGCAGAGGGTGCTGCATCCCCATGATGTCCTGTTGTTACCGTGGAGCGATCTCTGGACTAAAGGACACCGTCTGACATTCTGGGCTGTGATGCATGTTAAGGATCTTAGGAGATCCCAGCATGTTGAGTTGCTTTGCAGCTTTACTCCCCGCCCCCCATAACCCCCAGTGCAGCTTCCAGACAGCCAGGATATGATACGTTATTGGGACAGTTAATAACAGGATGTAGAATTTTAAGAAGGGACTATTTTGAAAGTCCAGTATCTTCCTTGTTCAAAGTAGTATACTATGAATAGTTTCCATCTGTTTTACCCTCTAGATGAGAGAAACTCACAAGGTAGACGACAGTTGCACTGATTTTATGAAGGGCCCCCAGCAAGTGACAGAGGATGAGGTTGTCACAAGATATGCAGCTGTCCCCAGAAACCGCACACCCCTGATAGTAGTCCTGACCCTGTATGCCTTTCTGCTCAGTAGTCATTACATACATTTGGAAACCATGGTGGCTACGTATGTAAATGACAGTTCTGGACCTTTATTGTGAGATTTAGAAATCTGAGAATGATGGGAAAAATTTTTCCAATGAAAATTTCTTTTAATAGAACCTTTGGGTGAATAAGTGCTTCTAATTTGAAGAAATTACTGGTTTGAAGTCTATTGTGAATTTGACCTTATGGGGGAAAAGGAGGGCTGGAGACATGGCATAGAGGTTAAAATGCTTGCTGCTTTCACAGAGGACCCAGGTTTGGTTCCCAACAATAAGACATTAGACACTTCTGGCTTCTTTGGGCACGTGTGCATACTCACATACAGATATATACATAATTAAAAATTAATACTTTAAAAACAAGGGTTTTTTTTTGTTTTGTTTTGTTTTTTTCAAGACAGGGTTTCTCTGTATAGCCCCGGCTGTCCTGGAACTCACTTTGTAGACCAGGTTGGCCTCGGACTCAGAAATCCGCCTCCCAAGTGCTGGGATTAAAGGCGTGTGCCACCATGCCCAGCTACAAGAACAAATTTTAAATTGAGCCATTACCAGGAAATATATGTGTTTTACTAAGGTTTTTCATTGAGTCAGATATGGTGGTATACATGAATCCCTGGCCAGCCTGGGCTGCTTCAGAGTACTAAATAATCCTTAGGCCCATGTTTGCCCGTGTGTCAAGAATGTCTATAACTTTCTAAGACCTCCCAGTGCTGGTGCCCAGGTTAGAGTTTTCTTCTTGTGGTTCATTATATGTGGTGGGTCACAGAGGTTCCAGGGGTGGTACAGTGTGGGGCGGGTCCCTGTGGTATTGGCCTGGTATTCAAGTGGGGCAGAGTGGAGAAAGGGCTGCCCTGGGAGAAAGCTGATTGGGGAGATTGGGTACTTGGAACACTGGGGCATGGAGTTCAAGTTTGAGTGAAGGGCAAGGCAGTGGCATAGGCTTGTCCTGACATCAGGACGTGAGCAATAGTAGTCTCTATTAATGGTGCCTGTCCTTGCCTGTGAGTGCTGAGAGCAAGTTTGCCACCCAGGATGGTGGGATTTAGGGACTAGGTGCTGTGAGAGTTGGGTGTTGAGACACCCCCCTACAAGAGGGACACTGCGGCAAACTTGGAGCCCCTGGATGGCCATTTTAGGAGACCTGTGAATATAGCTCTGTCCTAAGGGTTTTGTCTATAGAAGGCAGATGCCTGTGGTAGGACGAGAATCCACCCTGAGTCCCAGTCTTGGCTTGCCTCACTCACATCAGTGCCAGAATATCCTATTACTTTATGTCATGGCGTCTAGTACCCCGTGGTGTGTATATGCCTCTCATGACAAGGACTAGAATGCTCAGGAGAAGTCAGCCACCTGCTCTGAGGGTTCTCTCTTCCTTGTGAGATTGTGTTTTAAAGACCTTGCAAAGAGAGCTCCTGTTGTTCGCTCGCCTACATGTCCTAGTCTGTGATGCAGCCTTGGTGGATGGCGGCAGCGCAGACCTACGCACTCCTGCGGTGCCTTCTTGTGCAGCAGCATCATGGCACCTGGGTTGTTTCTCTGGTGCCACACCTGTGCTGAACTCTGAAGACGGCAGCTCTGTAAACCTCAGCCTTAGGCTTTGGCTTTCCACCAAAAAGTCATGGTCACATTTTTGGGTCTTTTTTAGCACTTTTTTTTTTTTTAATGATAGCATCATCTAACTCTTTTATAAAGTTGTGGCTTTTACCATGTGCCACCATCACCACTATCTCCATTTTCATCACTCCAGTATGAACGCTGGTATCATTAGCTGTCATTCTCTAGTTGCTCCACCCCAGCCACCAGCCACCTCTGATCTAAGTTGTTCCTGTATGTTGCTGTTAGAGACGTTTTGCACAAAGAAAACCATAGAATATGAAGAGGGGTTTTTTTTTTTTTTTTTGGTTTTGTTTTCTTCTATAACTGGCTTTTATCGTTTAACAAGATGTTTTCAGAGGTCATGTGCATTGTGACTGTTGATGCCTCCTTGTGAGGGCGGAGTGGGGTCCCAGGCTGCGGATACACCACTGTTCATCCATGTTTTAGTTCCTATTTCTTGGCTGTTGTGTGTACGCATCCATTCTGTTTCCCGTGGTTCTGGGAGACGGAGCAGGACTGGGATTGCTGGGCCATTCTTGCTAATACCAGTATTGTCCGGGTCTTTAAAACCATGCATGTAGGCACATGTACCACCTCACTGTGCTTTTTAATCAGAAATATCTATCCTGAGACAGTTGTGGGTGGAGGCAGTTGTGAGAAACAGTGCAGAGATTTCCTGCGTGGACCTGGGACTCTCTCAGTGGCAGCACCTTGCAGCAGCGCAGGACGTGCTGCTCAAGCAAGAGATTACTGGTCATTTGGCCCCCCTGGTTTCTTTGTTGGTTGGCTTTTAAATGGTTTTGGAGTTTGGTGCTGGGGAACAAACACGGGGCTTTCTATCGACACATCCTGCCTCCTGCCTACCATTAACTGTGGTTTTCATCCTGGTTGTCCTAGTGGGCATGAGATGGTATCTCATTGTGCCTGCCTTATTACTTACTACCAGGATGTGTTTGGTTGTAGAGGTCACAGACACCAGCCTTGGGTCAGGATGTGGGGAGAGGGTGCAGGACAGCCATGGGCAGTGTCCACCTCTGGTAGGGTAATTGAGGGCTTGGTGCATACTGGGTGAATGAAACTTGTTCTTTGTGGATCTTACATGGGGGTCCTGCTGTGAGCCTGGAACTGAATTGATGCGGACAGTGAGGATACTACCTGGGGCTAGCCCTCCCCAGAATCTGCATGAGACTGACAAGACCCAGGGCTAGGACTGATGCCATCCATAGAAGCCGTTGGCAGGCTGTGATTTGGTAGGAAAAGTACTTGTCCAGTTTGCTAAGTTCTTGGCTAGAGGGTCTATTGTGTTCTCTCCTTGAGAACAGGTATCATCCCTGTGTGCTAAGCTGGCCCTTCTCACTCAGGGGTGGTTAGGCTGTGGCTACAGCTGCCCAGACTTCCTTAGCAGCCTTACTGTAGCCACCTGGAATGGTATGAAAATAGACATAGCTACCTAGGCTGTGTTTGCCATAGTGTGTCCTTTGACACTTGACACACACATAGGCCTTAGAGTCTAAGAGCTGAGCAGGTAACCCATCAAGGTGAAGTACAGTCATTTGGAAATAGATGGCCCTAACCTTGGCTGCTACACACACACACCCTCTACATCAGTGGTTCTCAGTTTGTGGGTTGGAAGACCCTTTCAACAGGGGCCACATATCAGATATTTACATTATGATTTAAAACAGCAAAATGAAAGTTACAAAGTAGCGATGAAAATAATTTTATTGTTCGTGGTCACCACAACATGAAGAACTGTATGTATTACAGAGGTCACAACATCATTGTTGGGAGAGTCACTGCTCTACATGGGACCCTTATTTCAATACCTGTGAGAGGTCTGGAGATAGACATTAGTGTTTGACCATTTGCAGGCACAAAAAGAAGATTATAAGAAGCAGTCACCTGCCCTGTTGGCCACTTGTAGTTTCCTTGGTACACAGATCCCATTCTGGCTCTGTCTGTAGGCTGCACCTCAGGTGCATGTGAACTGTGCCCAGCGTCTCAAAACTCTGGGTAAGACGTTGCATCTTACTGCGTCGGGGTCCTTTGTGGGGCTGATACCCCTGGTGTGTCACCCCAGGTGCTGCCCACCATCTTCCTCTCCAAGTGCTTCAGACACATCCATCACGGGATTAATGTATTTCTACACTTACCGTAACCTTCCCAGTGGCTCTCTGCTGAGTCTTGCCAGACACAACTGGCGTTTCCCACCCCAGAGCTGTTTTCTGGTGGTGCTGTTGGATACTGTCCTTTGGGATCCATGTCAGGGTCAAAAGTAGAGTTTCCCAAGGCTCGGCCCACCAGACCTTGCAAAGCATTCAAGCTCAGGAGAGGTGTGTTTGAAGCATGCCTGGCTCAGCCTCACTGCTTTCTGTTAGGAAGCTACTGTCAACGAGCAACTCCCCTGGAATATGCAGGAGCTGCTTGTTCTTGGACACAAGCATAGGTTAGCCCTGTCCACCATCGCTGAGTTACTTCCAACCCTGGTGTACCATGGAGGTCCCAACCCTGAGGGGTAGCCAGGTGTATGGCCTCTGACTTTGGTAAAGTTGCTTGACGTTGTCTCTGGCTCCAGAATTGAGGTAACATCAAAATATCCTATTAAAGGTTTGCCCCCACTAAGGAGATCATGGACTCCCAGATGGCTCACATATGTTGCTCTTTGGGCCTGGGTGTGGACTATCTTTGTATAAATGACAAACCCCAGTGGCCAGGAGGTTTGAGGTAGTCATCAACAACATCACAACACTGGCAGAAGTTGCCAACCAGAGGGACCACAGGTCGACTGCTAATGTAACCTCTGAGGGTCCTTATGCATCTAGCAGAATGTCAGCTGGGCCCAGTCTATCTCAGTGTATCTATGTGTAGGCATCCAGGCCCTGACACCCTCAGGCAGAGACTACCTGCCTGTGCCATGATACTTAGTTGGGTCTTGGCATCTAGTGAATCTTCTATATGTGTGGCAACTCCTACCAGGGCAGACAAGGTGAAACCTCCTTTTTTTTTGCTCTAGGGTGTTGGCATCTCCTTGTATCTGGCTCTAGAATCTGGAAGAGAACAGCCAGCACTTTGTCCACAGTGAGCCAGAGTCTTAAGAGAGATGCAACTCACTTTCCCTCCCTCCCTCCCTCCCTCTCTCCCTCCCTCATTTCCTTCCTCCTTTCCAATTTGGGAAGGGACCTGGAGAGATTGCTTGGTGATTAGGAATTCATCGTTTGCTCTTGCAGACGACCTGAATTCTATCTCTAATGCCCACATGTGGTTCACAACTGCCCATAACTGCAGTGCCAGAGGCTCCAGTAGACACACACATAATAAACACATGCAAGTAGAGTGCTTAGCCAAGGGGTGGTGGAGCACGACTTTAATCCCAGCAAGCTGCAGGCAGAGGCAGGCACATCTTTTAGTTTAAGGCCGGTGAGTTCCAGGATACACAGAGAAATCCTGTTTTGAAAACAACAACAACAACAACAACAAAATAATTATTCATATAAAATGAAATAACTTCCCAAAGTATAGTTTTAGAGACTTACTTGTTTTAATTTGTGATGTGTTTAAATGCTTTGCCTGCACATACATCTACATACCCACCATGTGCATTCCTGGGGCTGGAAAAAGTCAGAAGAGGACGTTTGATCCTGTGGAACCTGAGTTCCAGATGACTGTGAACCCCTCTGTGGGTGCTGTGAATAAAACCCAAGTCTTCAGCAACAGCAGCAAATGCTCTTAACCACCGAGACATTTTTTTATGTTTGTATGTTTACATGTATATATGTTTGTGGGCCATGCCATGTGTGTGACTAGTACCCATGAAGGCCAGAAGAGGGCATCAGTTCCCTAAAACTGGCATTGGAGATGGTTGTGAGTCACCTTGTGAGTGCTGGGAACCAAATCCAAGTCCTCTGAAAGAACAGCCAGGGCTTTTACCCACTGAGCCATCTCTTTAGCTCAAGGGATGTATAGACAGCATTTCTGAGGGCTTCTAAATAGGTGGGTATTAATTACATGATGTCCCCACAGCAGAGCTGGCTCATACCTGGGAAGGCTGTTCCTGTCACAAGCCAATTCCGAGTCCCTTCCTGTCATTGCCCTTTAGTCCTCAAGGCTGGCACACGCTGCACAGGGAATGCTTAGAGTGAGGCAACGAGACCTCACAGACTTCTCCCGGATGACTGTGGCCCTTTCCATGCACAGAGAGCGGGGCCTAGCCTGCCTTATTGCTGTTGGCAGCTGTTGAGTTTGGGTGTTCCCTCATAATCCATCCTGTTGTATTTGTGTGTTTAAGGGCGTAAGTGACAAGAGACCCTGGCACTAGATAGGCTGAGAGCCTGGCTGGAATCAGGCCAGCCTCATTTCCTGACACTTGTTCCTTCTGTTGGCCTTTCCTGCCTCTGTCATTTGGAAGCTTGCCTGGGTTCCGCCCTGTGGTGTGGGTACTGTCTGCATTGTCAGGGACATACAGCAGAGTCCCTGTGTTCTCCCATGACCATTTGGTGGTCACTTAAAGATGGTTGGCGTCTGGGGCAGTGACCAGAGCACTATAGGAAGTTAAGCTGCATGCTCTGATCACAACCCACCCACCTACACACACCTACACACACACACACACACACACACACACTCAAAATCAAGGATAAGAAACTGGATGCAGCTGGAAGGATGGCTGCGCAGGCCTTGGGGACAGGTTCTGAGGCAGACTCTTTTTGTTTGTTTTATTTTCGGGACAGGATCTCCTTATTATGTAGCTCTGGCTGTCCAGGAACTTGCTGTGTAGACCAGGCTGGCCTTGGACTCCCAGTGTGCATGCGTGCCCCATCACCTTGGCTCTGATAATGAAGTTTCTTCAATAGTCGGGGGGGGGGGGGGGCTATCTTGGGGTGAACCATGGCAGTGAGCTTGTTCTTTCAGGACAGGCCAGAGTGGAGACTGTCGGGATTCTGTAGCGTGTGAGGTGAGCAGATGCTGTGTAGGGCCCCTGTGGTTCTCAGTTTCTTGTGTGGGGATCTAGTTACCACGGTCACCTTAGCACAGTGTGCAGGCCTCTTTTAGAACCCCGAATCTACTCACTCCCTTCGCAGTGCCGGCCATAGTGACTACTGCCTGTGACAAGTTGCCGTGCCTTGGGACGATTTCTCCAGCTACCTGCTGTCTATGCTTGTTGGGCATCCACAGGGTGCACGGTCTGTGCTGATTGGCTCCTGCTGGCCACAAATCCCTGAGGCCCTGCCTGCCAGTTCTCTGTCCGTCTGAGGCTAGAGACAAGTGCTAGACACAGCAGCCACATTGGCCACAGCTCATCTGAATGCCAGGCCCCACTGTGACCCACAGGCCCATAGTGTCCTGTCCTGTTTCTTTCCTTGATCAGTAAGAGTGTCTCAAGTATTCTTTCTGAGGTAGAAGGTGAAGGATTGTTAAGTTCTCTGTAGGTCAGAGTGCATGGACTCCGCGGTGCAGGGTGGGGTGGGGAGGGGAGGGGTGGGGTGGGCAGATTCAGCTGGCTCTTCCCCTGCTTTGGGATGGATGGATCTGCATATCCACAGCCCTGCCTGGCCCTGCCCTTCCTGCACAGGTGCAGAGGTCACCCTCAGTGACACCTGTTCTCAATGCCTTTGCCCTTGGGATGTGGGGGAAACAAACACCACTGTCTGAAGCCCCAGAGAGGAAGTGGCCACAGGGCACCGCTGTGGCCAGCTCAGCTGGCTCCTCCCCGATACAGCCTGATAATAGCTCTTGGTATTGGACTTTTGGGGGCAGGGCTGCCTCTTGCCAGCCTGTTTAGGTCCTGGCTTTAGCTTGTGGGGCCAGAGCTCCCCTCCTGGCTTGTAGGCACTGTGGACTGTTTTTGAGGCCCCAAGAAAGGTCAGATTGGTCCTAACTGGTTCTCGTAGAGGGGACACACGCTATGGTACAGTTTTGTTAACCATTGGATGACTCCAAGGACTCCTAGTGTCCATGCTGTGGACACTGATATCCCAAACCTGACGAAGCTCTTTCTCTGTTCCTTTGAAGAGTAGGACACCTTCATCAGGGCCCTCTTGCTTAACTGCCCTTCAGCTCATGTATGCAGCTAGCTTGGTACTAAAGGGGAAATTCCTGGCACTGTCTAGTTTTAACACTTCCTTGTTCTGTAAGAGTTCTACTTGCCTTTGGACTTTCTATGAACATCTCAGGGGAGTTGTTCCAGCTACCTTAAGACTCTTCCACTAGCTCCAGGGGCTTCCCCGTCCCATGTGTGAAACATCTGGGTTGCCTTAGGAGACTTTGACCCCAGTATAGTAGTCTAGCAACCCCCCCTCCCGCCCCATGGCCCTTCTGAACAGGAAGTAGCCTCACCCAGTGGTCCTATTCCCCAGCATTTTCTGCTGGGTCACAGTTTTGAGGCTGCCTGAGAGGTGTCCCAGACTAGACTTGTGGCTTTCTCTGTGAGAGACTAGAGCTCACTTTTTGCACCTGTTCCAGTGTCTGCTCAGACAGGAAGCCCCACCCTGGTGTGCAACACCCACCTTCTGCCTTCATTGTGGGAGGGATCCTTGCAATTCCGGAAGTGGGTTCTTCTGCCCCACCAGCATCCTGAATATCTACTCCTGCAGGGAGCGTACATGGCCTCCACTGACTGAGCCTCTGCTAAGTGACAGTTTGACACTATGAGTTATTCCCTCTAGAAAGGTAGTTTTGGTGTCTTTTTTTCTTGAACAGTTATTTGTGTTTGAGGAACATGCACCCCAGCTGAGTATGGGTTTGTCTCTGAAAGTGCCCTGGGGACACCACCAGTGTCATCCCTCCAGTGATTTCCCCCAGTGCAGGCCCCTGAATACAGAGGTCCTTCCCTTTGCTCGCCCCAAAGACTTGCTTATACTTGGAAAGGCAGCAGGCCTCCCAGGCACAAGCACTGGACAAGGACCCAGCACGTGCACTGCTCACTACCTGGGCCTTGGTGAAGGCCTCCAATGGGGTGGATCATCTCTCCTCTCCAGGTTTCATGGAAGGAAACCTGTCAAGCTGTTACCTTGGCTGCCTTCTTCCTCATTGCCTCTTCAAGGAAGGCAAGGCCAGTTTTATGATAAGTTGTTTCCCCCAAGTATTCTAGAGAAGAGCCTTGTTCTTCTGTAGACCAGAAGCCTCACTTTGGCTGCATCCCTCCCATCACACCCAAGGTAACTCCCCCTTTAAAAGGAGGCTGTGTGTGGGGCCAAGGTGTAAGCTCTGCTATGTCTGCCTTGCGGTCCATGTCATCTACTTAGACCCTAGCTGAGGGACAGTAGCTTAGCGTCTGTAGGCTTAGCTGCTGAGGAAGAGGCCCACGGATTGTTCTGCACAGGGAATGTCGGTGCGTGTGTGACATGTGACATTTATTTAGGGGGAGGGCCATTGGATTTCACGTACAGACTGGCTCAGGTGTGTATCACTTAATGCTGGATGTCAAAATAGACCATGGCTGGTGCCTGAGAAAAGTTAAGGTACTGGGTGGCTTCTGTAAGCTGACAGCAAAGGCAGTGTGGTGACACCTGGTTAAAGCTGTTTTGTGAGGTGTGTCATGATCCTTCAAGCTGAGTATTTCCTTCCTCTGGGGAGAGGGTAACTGCAGTGCTCTCTAATGACGCAGTGATAAAGGCCACCCAGAGGGTAGCCCAGCCCTCCCAGGCTCCTTACAGGCTTTAATACAGCTGGTTGTTGGATCACACATGAGCCTGAAGTCATTGCTGCTGGGTCATTTAGCCCATTCCTGACATGGTCCTAGAGTGGGACTGGTCCCGTCCAGCCTTCTTAGCATCATAGCTGCGTTCTAAAGTAGTGTGGACTGAAGGCAAAGAAACTCAGGTCAAAGCACAGAGCCCGCTGCAGCTGTGAGTGAGGTCACCTCACTGCAGCCCACAGCAGCATAGCATTTCTCTGTCTCATGTGACGTCCTCGTCCCTTAGTAGACACATCAGGCTTCCCTTTCTGCACAGGGTCAAGGGCACACTGTGTTTGTAGCTCCGTACATTTGGGTCCCCGGGGCTCCTTCATAGCTGTGGAGTTACGATGATCCAGTGGGGAGCTTGATACCATGGGGCTGGTAGGAAGACCTGCCTGGGCCCAGGGATCCCAACCGGGGCCTTTTGTATTGATCACAGGTCTCAGAGCCCCCAGCTTCCATAAGACCCAAAACAGACGACACTTCCTCACAGTCCCCTGCGTCTTCTGAGAAGGACAAGCAGTCCACTTGGCTGCGGACCTTGGCTGGTTCCTCCAATAAGGTGCTATGTGGGAACCTGTCTGGGGTCTTTGGGGGTGGTGCAAGGCTCTTCTTAGAGCCAACTCTGTGCCTCTACTCAGCCTCAGGGGCATAAAGTGGCGTGTTTTTCTGTAATCACTCACATAGATTTTCTTGACAGAGCCTCGGCTGCACTCACCCTCGCCAGCGCCTTTCTGCTTTCCGGCCCTGGTCCCCTGCAGTGTCTGCGAGTGAGAAAGAGACGTCCCCACACCTCCCAGCTTTGATTCGAGACAGGTGAGTGGGGAATAGACAGGACTGAGCTCTGGTTTAGCAGGCTTTGATGGTGTTGGTGCCTTTAGTCTTAGGATAAACTGCCTAGACCATTAAAGTCTTTGATGAAGGTGCTGAGTTCACAGACAGTATTAAGAATTAGCCTCTAGCCGGGCAAGGTGGCGCACACCTTTAATTCCAGCACTCGGGAGACAAAGGCAGATGGATTTCTGAGTTGGAGGCCAGCCTGGTCTACAAAGTGAGCTCCAGGACAGCCAGGGCTATACAGAGAAACCCTGTCTCGAAAAACCAACCAAACAATCAAAAAGATTTAGCCTCCAACATTCAGGAGGCAGAGGCAACTGAATCTCTGTGAGTTTCAGGCCAGTCTGGAATGGATAGCAAATTCCAAAGCCAGGCTTGCATAAAGATCCTACCTCTGAAAACATAAAGGTCTAGTTGTGTACTGTCCTAGCCCAACCTGTGCGGCTTTTGTGGTTCTCAGCCATTTTAATCTTGACCTTGTTAGGTAAAGTAGACAGAGAAGATGTCCTGTGTCCTGGCCGACTGAGCAGGATGCGTTCTACGACTCATGTAGGGTTTTGAGAGGCAGATATACCCTGGCTAAGCATCTGTTTCCTATAGCTTCTACTCCTACAAGAGCTTTGAGACAGCCGTGGCCCCCAATGTGGCCCTAGCACCACCAACCCAGCAAAAGGTTGTGAACAGTCCACCCTGCACCACCGTGGTCTCCCGGGCACCAGAGCCTCTTACTACTTGTATCCAGCCACGAAAACGGAAGCTGACTCTGGACACAGCAGGAGCCCCAGACATGCTGACACCTGTGGCTGCTGCAGAGGAAGACAAGGATTCTGAGGCCGAGGTTGAAGTTGAAAGCAGAGAGGAGTGTAAGTGTGGACAGGACTGTTCCCCTTGGGAGGTGGGGTAAGGGGGTGCATTTGGTATGACCAAGCCAGCGTACCCTGGAGTGCCTAATGCTTTGGTTTCTCTGTCTGTCCTCAGTCACCTCCTCCTTGTCCTCGCTGTCCTCTCCGTCCTTTACCTCGTCCAGCTCTGCCAAGGATCTAAGCTCCCCAGGCATGCATGCTCCGCCCGTGGTTGCCCCCGATGCTGCAGCCCATGTTGATGCCCCAAGTGGGCTGGAGGCAGAGTTGGAGCACCTGCGGCAAGCCCTGGAGGGTGGCCTGGATACTAAGGAAGCCAAAGAAAAGTTCCTGCATGAGGTGGTCAAAATGCGAGTTAAGCAAGAGGAAAAGCTGACAGCAGCCCTGCAGGCTAAGCGCAGCCTGCACCAGGTAAGGTGGGCAGCAAGAAGGCCCATGAAATACAGGAGACAGCCTCCTTTTAGGCTGCCCAAGCCCCCTTGGGGACCCGTGGGGTTCTTCCCCAACACTCTGGAGGGCCCAGCCCTGTGAGGCATTTGCTTCCAGGAAGGCTCCCATAGTGGTCCCAGCCTCAGCTTTCCCTGTCCGTGGGCCTCACTAAAGAATTGGTGTGTTTTCTTGGCCATGACAAAGGCCAGAGTGTTAATGGGAGGGAGGGGTGGCTGCAGGAGTACTGCCTCTCACTCTGTGAGGAGTTGGTTGATTCCCCAGCACCGTCAGGGATGGCTTCTGAAGAAGCCCCTCGGAGAAGAGCCGAGGCACCTGGGATACGCTTCGGAGGTGTGTGTGTCTCCGCTGCTCACTAGGCTCCTCTGCTCTTACCTCTTCTCTAGGCCAGAGCCTTTCCTCTTACACCTTCTCTTCACACTATTTGTTTTTCTGACATGAGTAAGAGAGGCCCAGTTCTCAGGCGCCTAGGGAGAGCGAGGCGCTCAGCTGATGTTCTCCACCAGGGCTCTGCTGCAGGCTCAACCTCAGCTGAATTCACACCTCAGCCTGAGTCTGGCAGCTCTGGGGGCAGCCTCACATGCGTGGGCTTTAACACAACACAACCCTGTCGATCCTCGGGGCTGCAGGATTTCAGAGTTCTCCTCAGAGTGAATCTTAGTCGTTCTCTCATCCTTCCTTGCTCCCATCCTGGGTAGAGGTGTGATTCTCCACATGAGTATTCATACGGGTCAGGGGTCACACTGCATGCTTTACAAGTAGGGAAGAACATAAGAAGTACCAAAAGTAACTGGCTCCATCTGGCTGGGAGCCAACGTCAGGCCTCAGGGGCAGTGTCTGAGGCGGTGCTGGTCCTGTCCTCTGCTCTCATTCAGACAAGGCACGAGCGCTTGGGAGGGGGGGTGTGAGGAGGCTCTGCTGCAGCCTGTAAATGACCACAGCTAGTCACCGATCGCTGCTGAACCCCGTAGGGAAAGACACTGGCAGTTAGGGGGACAGCCTGGCAGGTGGCAGGATGGCTGGGAAGATGCTGGGCTGCCAGTACCTTGAACCCGTTGGCTCCATGTCCTCCCAGGAGCTAGAATTCTTGCGTGTGGCCAAGAAGGAGAAACTGCGGGAAGCCACAGAGGCCAAGCGCAGTTTGAGGAAAGAGATTGAGCGGCTCCGAGCTGAAAACGAGAAGAAGATGAAAGAGGCCAACGAGTCCCGGGTGCGCCTGAAGCGAGAGCTGGAGCAGGCGCGGCAGGTCCGGGTGTGTGACAAGGGCTGCGAGGCCGGGCGCCTGCGTGCCAAGTACTCAGCCCAGGTACCTACCGTAGTGGATTTGCTAGTAACACTGGCATGTACAGAGGTAGCTGCTGTCACCAATCCAAGGTCCTCAGTTTACCCATTCCTAGCTGGATGTGAGGTGATGGTGTGTCACGCCTGGTGTGTCCAGCAGACCTGGGCCTGGGTGCTGGGGACTATTTTCCATAGCCATGGGTGGAAGTCCACCCCCCACTAGGACCATTATGGCCCCAGAATACAGCCTTTCCTCCCTGCTGCTGGCTTGGGAAGCAAGCTCTAAACTGGGATCAGGAGATGGGCACACAAAGGCAGTTTCTGCAGCTTAGGGCTCCATCCCAGTGAGCCCTTGGGGGAAAAGGTCTTCCCAGTTTGTTTTCACTGCTGTTTGATGCTGGTGCTAGGCACTGCTGACCTCTCGCTTGGCGTCCCTTTCAGATTGAGGACCTGCAAGCGAAGCTGCAGCATGCGGAGGCCGACCGCGAGCAGCTTCGAGCTGACCTGCTGCGGGAACGTGAGGCCCGCGAGCATCTGGAGAAGGTGGTGAGGGAGCTTCAGGAGCAGCTGCGGCCTCGGCCACGGCCTGAGCATCCTGGAGGTGAGAGCAACGCTGAGCTGGGTCCCTAGCCTGGGCAGTGATTGCCACTGCCACGTGGACCCCTATGCGTGCGCAGAGGGCAGCGGGTATGTGGCTTTGCAGGCCCGGCCCATGCCTCTGCAGCCACACAGCACAACGTCTCTACTGTGCCTATTACCAAGCGAGTGTTTGTAACCACATACTTTTGGAATCCACTGCAAAATTTTCTACTGGCCAAGTTCAAGTGAGCAAGCCATGCCCCCAGCTGCAGTCAGAGTTGAGACCGGCTCTGTGGCTCGTAGCTGGTTCTCTGCTTGCTAGAACATTCTAACATTTACACTTTTGTTATAAGCTATTTAAAACCAGTAAGGAGACTTGATATTCAGAGAATCAACATGTTTTTTAATGACTAACTGTAAAAGGCCCCTACACGTGACGCCATCTGGACACCCACTCTGGCGGGGGTGGCACCACCCACCGCCGTCCTGGGAAGCCATCACCGCTCATCTGTGCCCGCGGCTACAAGAGGACAGCAAGGGTTTTCTTCAGAGTCTATTTTTTCAGCAACAAGGACCCCAGTCTTCCTGCTGCTGCCAGGAAGAGCAGGGAGAGCGCCGCGTGCGAGATGAGCCCCAACACTGCCCGCCTTACCGCCGCTGCCCCGCCCATCACCATCACCACTAACCCCGCCCTGCGGGCACCAGGAGGCCTGAGCCTCGGTTTGCCCAGGCCCCTGGGTGCCCCTGCCCACCTACACCTTGAGGGGCTGACCTGTGTTAGGCAGTGGCCATGGCCCAGTGTGATGTTGTGTTGCTCACACACGCCACCCAGCCACCCATGCGCTGCCTGACCACAGCAACCCCCTCCCGTGCGGCAGACGTCACTCCTCGCATCGTGAGCTGAGGCTGCAGCATTGGAACAAAACAGCATTACATCACTTTTCCTTTAATTTTTTTTTCCTTTTGTTTTGTTGTTGTTTGTTGTTCATTTAAACATGTATTTAGAACTGCACTTTGTCAGAACCTTCCAGTCCCTTCTTACTCCCCGGTTAACTGAGGTTTTTACCAATTTCTAGAGCAGTTCAAACCCTAAGTGCTCAAGCGCTTACACATCCCCTCTGGTGCTTGGTTGAACAAGGGAATCACGAGACAATGAAAATGCAGAGACTGAACTTGGGGGTCGTTCTGTGCCTTCCAGCATCTTGTACAGCAAACCCTGACTTGTCTTTATACCCCCAAAATACCGTCTTCAGTAGCGACTGAATCTGCCACTGTCAAAATACGTTACTTGCATTTATTCCAAATAATCTCGTTTACTCTTAACTGTTTATGCAAATTGTATAAGGTTTCTTATGCCCAAGCTTGAAAAATGATTTCCCAGTAGACAAGAGGCCCCCACCCATCCTCCAATTGTGTTTATTTACATGAGAAGATCATACAAAAGCCCTCCGCTCTAGTCCTAGCAGGGCAGCCATGAGCCGAGGGGAGGTGGAGAAGGCTTGTGCAGGTACAAACGACCTCAAGGACTGTGGCCTGCAACTGGAGACTGCTAAGCCCTGACGTCTGGTGCCGAGGTCGTCTGCAGGGTTTTGCCCTTGGTTTACTGAGGGGGGCTGAGCTGCTGCTGGTCCCCCCTTCTGACGTGCAATGCAAAAGGGACATCATGTATACGCAGCATTTATTTGGAGTTTTTCCTTTGGCTTTTTTTCCTCTCTTTTTCAGTTATGAAACTTGTATGCATGGATTTCACATCTCCATAGCTAGACCCGCCATGGGCATTATGACCGTGTCTCCTAAAGGGTCGGTTTTGTTACGCAACACGAAGAATGCTGTCTCAGCCTTGTTTTTCTAGAGTTGTGTTTTTCAGTCATTTCTTCAAGAAAAACTAAAATGATTTAGTTGGAGCAAAGCTTTAAGTGTGTTGGTGTGCTTCTGTGTGGCTGTCCCTGTTGCTAGCAGATCACAGTGATTTGGTCCCATTGGAGCCTTTGGCCCCAGGGGCACTCACTTTTTCTCATCAGAGTCTCTCCTTGCCACAGCCCGGGTCACCATCGGTTCCCTGGCCTCCCTCCGTGGTCCAGCACTGGCCCCAGTATGCTGTGTATGCAGCAGGGACTCTTTTCCCCACATGCCAGGATGACTTGGATCTGGGAAGGGCGTGTCATCTCAGTTTGTTCCTCCCGCACCCCTCCTCCCCCTGCTTCCTGTGGGATCAGAGTAAGGCTCCTGTTGGCCAGTAGCTTGTGATCTGGGACCTCTGGGGCCTCGTGTCTGCCTCACTCCCGGGCCCCAGTCCTGGGTGAAGTTGGCAAAGCACTGGGTATCTTGTGCGGCTGCCGTGGAAGGCGGCCCTGCTCGATGCAGGGTCTGCAGTGGCCTGAGGGCAGCCAGGCACTGCATGCCTGTCTCCTTATGAGGAAGGCTGCAAATTTCAGAGAAAGGGAGGTGAGGTTTCCACCATGTTGGCTGTTGACTCTCCCTGTATGTTAAACCCTTGACCAGTTTACTCGTTTCTATCCTGGAAGATTTTTAACAAAGGGAAAAACCAACAGCAATAAGTCATTGGTGAGCAGCTAACTCGCTCATTGATGAGCAGCTAACTCTCACACACATACACACACACACACACACACACACACCCCGACACCCTGCTTTTCATACAGAACTAGCCAATGTAAAGATGACTCACATGTAAATACTTTTTTCCATTTCACACCGTTGTATTATAAGTGTATATGGCGACTCCTTTTCCAGAAACTTTTCTTACCTGTTGGTTGTCTTGTTTCCTGGGTTGTTTTTAACTGAAGACAAAATTGCTCATTTGCCAGAGGGGACAGAAGCATCTTGTGGCATTTCCCATGTGGTGGCCTCCATGGCACCCACTCTCCCAGTTCCTATGCAGGTTATCCCCTGTGGTTTCTCCCCACATGCCTACCCTACCTAGGGCTGAGGGGGAGGGGCTCTTGCTTTAAGTCAGAAGTCTCAAATGACATGCTCATCAATTAAAGGAAAAAAAAAACCCCACCTCAACCTTCATAACTGCCCAACAACTACCCCCACCCCCACCCGCGCCCTCCAGTCCTACGCTGCTGCTAACGACAATACGACGGCTTACTCTGCTACTCGAGAACTATTTTTATGTAATTAATGTATGCTTTCTTGTTTATAAATGCCTGATTTAAAAAAAAAAAAGAGGAAACAAAGAAAAAGCTTGGCATATTTATCTATTTCTCTGTGTACCTGTTAGTCCTTTTGCCCTCTCCTCTCCCCACCCCCCAGAAACAGATGACGTTGTACAATAAAGGACTTTGCGAGTACCATGGGTGCCTGCAGCCCCCATGCATGCAGTCAGGTCCTCAGGAAAGGGGGAGGGGGAGGCATCGCAGGAAAGGGGGAGGGGGCATCCACAGGACAGACCCGGAGCTGTTGGTCACTCAGCTGTGTTACCAGGAACCTTGGTAACCTTTTTGGACAGGACTCAGCAGTGCTGGACAGATGGAATGGGCATAGCCCTTCCTGGCAGAGGTTCCACAAGTGTTCTGCTGATTCAAAACTCCCTGGGGC
This sequence comes from Mus musculus, assembly GCF_000001635.26. Classification (NCBI taxonomy): domain Eukaryota; kingdom Metazoa; phylum Chordata; class Mammalia; order Rodentia; family Muridae; genus Mus; species Mus musculus. The sequence continues at coordinate 155,153,827 of NC_000070.6, read as the reverse complement.
CAAACTGAGTGCAGAAGAGTAGACAGGGAAGGCCTGAGTGGAGAAGCCCCCATCCCATGGTCTGGCTGAGGTCTCCTTCATCAGCCAGGTCCTCTGTATGGACACAGCTGCCCCTCCATACTTAGCTACAACTCTTGAAACCCAACTTCTTGGCTGGTACCAGCTTCTAAGTTTCCTAAGAAAACTTACTGGGGACTCCTTACGTAGGGCTGGTAGCACCCAGGTGGTCCTGGTTCCTGTCCTGTGACTCCTCCCATCTTCATGCCTGCTCAGACACACCCTGCCTTGCCCACCTCAGCTCAGCTGTGCCAACCTGTCTCCTGGCTCCTACCTGCCACCAGAGAGTCAAATGGGCTGTTCCTAGGGCAAGCAAACAAGCCTCTATCTGTCTGTCTATAATCTATCTTACCTATCTATCTACCTACCTACCTACCTATCATCTGTCCACCCGCCCACCCACCCATTATGGAAAGTCAGATCCCAGGCTTCAACCATGGGAAACAGGCCCGTGTCCTGTTCTGCAATAGCTAGCCTAGCCAGCCCAGTTCATTCCTACTGTGATAAGCCTGCACTTTCTACATATCCCCCTGCCTCAAGACTATCCCCTAGTCTTCAAATTCTGCCTAGGGAAGAATCCCTCGGACCATCCAGCCCAGACCCTGGCCTAGGCATGCCACCCCTATACCTTTCTGGCACCTGCTCTGAAGAGCCTCTGCCTGTCCTGGGGTCAGGCTTCTTTCAGTCCAGTATGAGGCAGAGCCAGGCCCCACCGTGCCGGCCTGAGCTAAGAGGAGGACTCTGCCTGCTCTGCAGGAGTTTTGCTCCTGCCTGTTTTTGGTGGCCTGGGTGTAGGAACTTTCAAAGCCCATCACCTACATGGAGGAGACTCCAGAAGCAAAGAAAGGGAAGTGTGGCTTAAAATGCGGAACATGGAAGGCTTTTTACTGGTCCCCCGGCCCTCCTCACAGACATCCAACAGCCAAAACTCATCCCGCTTCCAGCCAGGTGACCCTGGGGATGGAGTGAGGATGCCCATCCATTCCTGCCACCCCATGGTCCTGGTGACGCATAAGGCCATCTGTGATCAAGCCTCTGCCAAGTTGGTAGGTGTGTTGGCATCAGGGGCAACAAGCCGTGGAACAGGTGTACCACTGCAGGCGGGCACAGGCAGGAGGAGTTGGCTAGCCTAATGTCTTCATAGCATCCTGTGCTGGGCCAGGTGTCCAGCTGATCTGGCACGGACCCTCCTCTTCCTGAGTATGGACCTGGTAGTCCTCACTGGCAGGAAGCTGGGTCCAGGCTCTGGCTCACATTGATCTTGATACACAAATGCTTGGGCAGACAGACAGTACACCCAAGGGAACCGGGGAACTCAACATGGGGACCCTTCTCACAGTCTCCAGCAGAGACCTGCCTGAGGGTGATCCTGCAGCCCCCGTATCTGCTCCATGGCAGTTCTCCAGTGTTCTTGGCTCTACAGCTAAAGAGCTGGCTAACTAGCCAGACCCAAGCTGCTAGCCCAAGCCCACTCAGAGGCAAGCCAGGTTTCCCATGCTTCCTGGGTTCTGTGCTAGCCCTTGTAAACTGCCCAGTTCACTGTTAACTTTCTGTCCACCCAGTCCTGAACCCCAGAGGATTTCAAGTATCCATGGCCAGTTGACAGTCTGTCCCCAACACTTGAGATTGTCCTCAACCCCTCCCCATCTCACAGCGATCTCCCGGAAAGACTTCAGGCTTCCCCTGCAAGTGGTTGCTAATGGCAGCAGCTGCTCCTCAGAGGGGACTTGCTTCACACTGGCTACTCAAAGGGAAATGTATGTCCTCAGATGCCTGGGGAGCCGGGAGGGAGCTAGCTACCCCAGGCTCTTGAGGAACCAGAGGAAGTAGTGACTGTCCCCAGAGAGGGAGACAAGGAGCACCTTCGCCCAAGCCCTGCCTACTGCTGATACTACCAAATGAGATGGTCTAAGGACCTTATCTGTGATGGAAAACAGAGGTCTCTTGTCCTTGAGACACCTGTCTGTTTTGAGTAGATGTGTGCACTGTGTGTGCATGTGAAGGGCTGTATATCGGAGACAAGACTGACCATGGGCAGGTGCAGGCCCTGGGGCAGTACTTTATGCCCACTCTCTACCCTTGGGGAGAGGCCCAGGGCCAGATGAATTTGACCCCTGTCAGGCAGGGCAACAGGGCGAACATAGTAGAGATCCTTTGTGCTGTGTTCATTTCTGGCCTTGGACACGTGGATGGGACCCCTGCCTGCCAGAGCCAAGGTTCATGGATCACTGCAACAAGACCTTGGGGTCTAACCTCATGCTGCCGCCTACTCGGGATGGACAAGTGGTCCACATCTCTCTCAGTATCCTGTTTCTACAGTAGCCACTTCACTGCGGTTACTGGTGGTTGTTGAGGAAGTTGCCCCCATCAAGTAGTGGAGGTGAAGATCTGCTGTACTGAGGGGCTGACCGCCATCGGCCTTACCCACACGTTCTCCCTGTGGCCTGGGTTACCGAGGCCCCCAAAGGCTGAGTACTGCAGCTCCGCTAGAATCCCCCATTAATAGTGCTTGGTGGCCTCGGGTCAGAAAGCACTAAGGCCTGAGCTGGCAGCCCAAGGTCCGACAGACAAGGGGTTGTCCTCCACCCGGGCATCAAGGATGGAAAGCCCTGTTGGATCCACGGCCTCTCCAATGCGGTGTTCACCCACCAAACAGGCTTCTGGCTTCGTGCGGCCGTCCGCAACACTTCTCCAGGAGGAGGGAAGGGCGCGGCACAGAGACGCCCTGGAACCGCCGCGCCCTTCAACTTCCCACATTCCCGCTCCTTCCGACGGGCGGGGGCGACCCTGGTCTGCAGCTCTGCTAGGCTCCTGCTAGCCTGGGGATGAGCTGGCCCCGGAGGTGACTGCTGCGGGGAAGCGCGACCGCGCGGGCTTCCAGCGGTTCGACCGCAGTCCCAGCCTGCGGGATCATTCCTGGACCCCAAGTCCCGGCAGCTCCCGAAGCCTGGGGCCCGCGGGTCCTGCAAGGCATGCCCCGCCCACGGGCCGCGCGGCCTCCGCCTCGCCCTACTACCCGCGTGCGCTTCCCTTCCCCCGCCTGCCGCGGATTCCGACGGGCAGGGCCCGGGGCTTCCGGCTGCGAGGAGAGAGCTCGGCCCTGCGGGACCAGCCCGGCGCCGCCCCACGCGCAACCCGACTTCCTGCGGCGTAGGATCCCAGAGACCGGGGCCAGAGTCCTCGGGATCCGCCTCAGAGCATGTGTTCGTGGTCTGCATAGAAGGATCGCGCCCTTTTTGGGAGGTTCTCACCGGCCTTGCCACGGGGTGCAGCCTATGTGTTATCTAAAATGGGATCTGGTCGCCTTAAGCAACTCTCTGCTGCTGTCCCTAGTCACTTCACTGCTGCCCTAGCGAATGTCCCAAGACTGGATCCCGCGCCTGGAACCTGCAGTCCTACAGGCGGTTTCCTCTGCCTCCAGAATCCATCCCGGCAAACCCCACGGGACTGGTGAATGTGAAGTTCCACCTGTCACCTGATCAGTGTGCATAACACCCCACACTGGGATCGGAGTGTGTAGAACTCTACCCAGCCCTCAGCCAAGTCCCTGTCCCCATCCCAGGGCCAGAGACCACTTGTTAGAAGCAGGTTCTGAGGCCCGAGGCCAAGCCTGCAAGCAGGGCTTCTTTTTCTCAGCACCTGACTACCCCCACGGAAACTGATCCTCACAAATAACTCTCTCATGAATCATGGAACTCTTGGAGGAGCAGATGTGCCTCCAGTTGCAGAGGTCCCTAGGGAGGTTTGTCGGGGTCCTGGGAGGTGGTCCTGAGTCCTCGGACAGAAGTGTGTGTGGTCGGCAGCTGAGTTAAGGTGTGATTCCTGAAATTTATCTTAGGAATATTTCTGGCTGACAGCCGGGGACAGGATGCCCTCGATTGGTCCAGCCCCACTCTAACACCAACACCAAGACACTGGGCCCTTGGGCTATAGCCCAGGATCCCCATCCAGGAGGGGAGTGTTGCAACTCTGATCTTGGGCTCCTCCATGGAGTACCTGATTCAGAGGTCATGGTTTAGGAGCCTGGGGTGGGTCTGCCCTCCTGTATCTCCTAGCCTGTATCACACTAAAGGAGGGAGGTTCCCTGTTCTACTGGGGCTCCAGCTGCCAACCTGAGGCCTCTGTGTCCTGATTGTCTACAGGACAAAGGTGGGAGAGTGGCACCATTGCCAATGCCGTGAGGATAAATACAAGAGGCAACAGTGTCTGGCCATTGCAACAGGGCAGACAGTCTGCTCCTTAGGTTTCATTTTATGCCAAGAGGAGCCTGGACAGAGCCACTGTGTATGTGTGTGGGTTGCCCATACACTCTGCTGTCCCGTTCTTTTGTCTGGCTCCTGAAGACCTACACAGAACCAGCAATTCCTCTACCATGGGCAGTCCCTACCACACCTGGCCTCCAAACTCCACTGGAACCTCCCCTTCCCTCTGGCTGTGAGGGACCTGTCTGAGGCCGTTCCTTCTCTGAGGAAAACTGAGCAGAAAGGGGCAGGCTTGCCAGCTACCGCTGAAAATTGTCTCCTCCGTAGTGGTTTTACTGGGCTAGGCCTGTGGGCTGCCCTGACACTATCCAGGATCAAGGGCTCCCAGTGAACTGGCAGAGCTGGCCAGGCTGTAGGAACCGGTCTGGCAGGCTTGGTCCTGGAACCTCCAGGAAGCCCTGGCTGGGAGGGGCCCAGGCAGAGCACAGCTGGCCTCACACCCGCCTGGCACCAAGACCAGGCAACCTGCCCGGGCTGTAGACAGGGCTTGGGGAGGCCTCCCCTGGGAGTATCCTGAGTGACCAGCCTGACCAGTGGAAGAAGCTGGGAGGAGCTATGGCCACCTGTGCCAAACAGGCCCAGGGAGAAGGTGGCACAGACCAGGCTGTCCAGCCTAGTTCCAGGCTGTGTTCTGGTCATGCTGTCCTCTGTTGACCCCAGATGTGTCCCAGGTGGTCTGGTGAGCCAGCTCTCTGAGGTGCCTCTAGATGCTTGGGCCTTGAGGGGCAGGCAGGTCTTCCTTTGAGTCTTTCTCCTTCCTGTCTCCTTGCTTCCTTCTGTCTTCCTTCCTTGAACTTCCTTCTCTTCTATCTCCCATCCCCGTCTATCTTTGTATCTCACACAAGCACACGTGACAGTGCCCTGCCTGGATGCTCAGTATCTTATCTGTTAAGTGAGTGATAGGCAGACTGGTAGTGTCCTCCCTGGAGGGGTCAGAAGTTAGAAGGTAGCACTGGAGAGAAAGGCTTTGTCTGGAGTTGCAGCTTCTGGGCTGGGCTGGGCTGGGCTGGGGAGGGTGGTCCGCGCCCTCTAACTTGTCCAACCTCCTTCTCTCACTGGCCCCTGCAATTCCCAAGTGGGGTCAGCATGTTTGGAGTGGTGGCTTGAGATCTGAGGGCTACTAGTTCCCAGAAAGGAGGTACCTAGAGGCTCTGTCATTCTCCTACCAGGTCTCCAGGCAGTCCACAGATTGCTGCTATACTCACCTGTGTCAGCCAAAGAGGCTGACTCTGCACAGTTCCTGTCAGGCAGTGCTGGTGATCCAAAGCCATGGAGTCCGATGACCTAGTCCCTCCCACCCATGGAAGAGGGACTACCCAGGCAGGACAGAAGCTATGGTTGTTATTGTACTAGGCACCAGGTCTCTGGATAGAAGTGAGACCACCTCACTCTGGGAGCTGTGGCCAGACCTGTATTCATTCATCTTGGCCACAAGCTAAAGTTTCCCAGTGGAAACTTGGTACCCAGACCAGGACAGAGGGTAGCTGGGGTGAAGTTGCCCACTGGGCACGTGCTCCTGCTGGGTCTCCATCCTAGCTCTGACCATCATAGAAGAGGGGATCCCACAGGGGATGGGCAAACCTGGAGTGGGGCTTACTGGCTGGCAAAGCCTGAGTCCTGGGAACTATACCCCTAGCCACCTTCTGAAATGAGCCCTCTCAATCCCAGGATAGTGAGGGACCCTCAGGATGGCATTCCCAGGCTTCAGTTCTGCCCAAAGTCAGCCTGACCATGTTGCTGCCTAGTGAGGCCCTGGGGCCTAAATGGCCTGTGCGCTGGGGGAGGCCAGTCACTTCTGTGGTTATAGGCTGTGCGCTCTGCAGTTCTTGCACTGGGCTAGGCTGGACGCCTAATCTCCTCACATAGGATTTACCTCAAGCAAATTATACCCAAGACCTGCCCCACTGAACTTTGTATGTGTGCCTATATGTGTAGGTATACATACATGCATGTATGTATAAGCATACATGTGTGCATGTATGTGTGGCTGTACATATGTGTGTGGGTATACATATGTGCATATATGTCTGCATGTACACACGTGCATGTATGTGTGGGTAGATGCATGTATATATATATATATATATGTGCAGGTATGTGTGGCTATACATAAGTGCATTATGCATGGACATACATACGTGCATGTATGTGTTGGTATACATATGTGCATGTATGTGCAGGTATACATATGTGCAGAAGTAAGATAATTCTTGAGTGTCATTCCTCAGGTGCTATTCCTCTGATGCCACATTTTACTCATTCATTCATTCATTTATAGGCATAATCTCTCAATGGCCTGGAGTATGCCAAGTGGGCTAGCCTGACTTGCCAGGGACCCCCAGAGACCCCCCACTCCCACCTCCCAGAGCTGACTGGGATTATAAGTGTGTATCACCACAGCAGCCATTTCTTTTCCTTTTGGGGGGCTATTTCTTTATTTATTTATTGTGACAGGGCTTCTCTGTGTAGCCCTGGCTGTCTTAGAACTTGTTCTGTAGACCAAACTTGTTCTGCTGGCCAACCTCAGAGATCTACCTGCCTCTGCCTCCTGAGTGCTGGGATTAAAGGTGTGCGCCATCACAGCCCAGCAGGGGCTTTTTATTTTTTCTGTGAGCTCTGGAGAATGAACTCAGGTCCTCCTGCTTGCAAGACAGATGCATTCCCAACTAAGCTATCTCCTCCATCCTTAATTTAGTCTCTACTCTTCTTTTAAGATAGGCTCCGTCTATATCGCCAAAGCTGGTCTTGAGTGGACAATGATCCTCTCAACTGCTGGGGTTACACATTACCAGATCTGGCGCTAGAACTCTTCTTGGGCATTCAAGTTTCATGTGCTTGGACCACTCGGCGGCAGGGCCCTGGGTGGAGGAGGGGTTGCAGACGAGAACATCTGCACCTGTTCCTGTCCTGGCCACATGGAGGGCCGGGCCAGTTCCAGCGACCACAGTTCTCAGAAGACCAGCAGTTACCGGTGCAGATACACTTGTCCAGAAGAGGCAGTGTGTCTGTCTGGATATTGTGGCTACCCCTAATGTCCTGAGACAAGGATAAGAAGCCAGTGTCATCTCAGAACCTCAGTGGCTGTGTCAGGAAGCCAGAGCAGGAAGCCCGGGGTCTTGCCTGGACAGCTGGTGGGTTTGCTGATGACTGTGTAGGTGGCCAGCCTGGAGCTGTTTGCAGAGGCTGTGATGGAAAGCAGCCCCACCTGGCCTGCCTCGATTACCAGGACAGACCTGATGCCAGCTGAGGAGCCACTGTGGCACAAGCCCCGCCTGCCATACCCACATGGAACAGTGACTGCAAGTTTCAAAAGCTCAGCATGCTGTGGGGAGTTAAATACCAGAGGCTGCCTGAGGATGGGCTGGAAAACGGCAGCTGCGGCTGCTCACTCCCAGCCATTTTCCTTCCTAAATTGAAACATCATTTTCTTTGTTTTTCTTTTGACAGAAATTTGGTTTCATCTTGAGAAGGAGGAGGAGGAGGAGGAGGAGGAGGAGGAGGAGACTACAGAATGTTGTACTGTGCCTGAAGGGCAGACTTGAGAAGTGATGCTCATGAGTAGTTTAGGAGATAACAGTAGAGGGCAGGTCCAGAGACCTCCTGTGACCTGGTGAAAAGATGGCTGACCCAGGGGGTTGGGCCTCCTCAGCAGTCAGGTGTGTCCCTTCAGCGGCAGTTATGAGACCCGCCCCCCCCATGACCCTACCTTACCACTGCTGGGGATGACCAGGTAAGGAGGCCCTCTTCACTCTGCGACGCTAGGGAACCTGAACTTGAGGCTCCTCACGCTGGATGGCCTAGTTGCCCCCAGTTCTTGCCTTCACAGAAATCTAACGTAGACCTCCATGGCCCTGGGAATAATGTTGGTGGGGCAGATATGAGGGTCCTCAGAGGGCACTGGGACACTGAGCCTAGCCTCTACCTGTGTCCCATAAGACTCCAACCCAATGCAGTGCTGGGGCCAAGAGCCTGCTAGAAGGAGTCCCACAAAAGGTGCTACTCAGGGTTGGTATTTAGAATTTTATTGACGTCAGTAGCTGTGGGGCTCACGTGGGCAGTCCTAACGCTCAGGTTGTTTAGGAATAGAGAGGATGTGGTCCCTGGGAGAAGCAGCATCAATCTCCATTCAGGGAAGGCTGGCCTTCCCATGAGGGTATTGCTGGCTCCTTTATGTCCAACAGCCAAGAGTAGCCGCTAGCTTAGAGCTTCTGGTGATCTTCAGGGACATGGGGCCAGTGGGTGTCCCCCTTGGCTAAGATCCGCAGGTGTTTGAAGGTGGTGGGCAGCCTGTGGCCCAGGAAGGGAGGGCTGGTCACATCACAGACCATGAGCACATACTCCCCTGTGAGGGACAGGCAGGGGTATCAGGCTAGTGTGACCACTGGAGCCTAGGCTCTTCACCCTCCCTGGGTATCTCAGCCCTATCATCTCTGCCTGCCACAGACTGCCATCCTGAGGTTGGGTGTTTGGTTAGCAAGCGTTTGGGCAAAGCAACCAGCTTCGCAGGCCCAGCCTGGATCTGAAGTAAGCAGTGGTGTGGGCCAGCCCTTGGGGTCAAGCCACAGAGACCCCTGCTCCCAACTGCTAATTAGGCCACGTGGCTGAGTCTTTTTGTAAATACTTGACTACATTGTTTTTGGAGAAAACACATTCATTTTCTCTAAATATTTAAGAAATAGCTGGGCCTCTGAAGGTTTGAAGTGTCTGGTGGGGTCCTGAGGCCCTGGGGGGGTGCTGTTGGGAAAGCCCTAGGGGACTGGAGGGTAGAAAGCCTGGGGGTCTCTGGAGAGGGAAAGCCCTAGGGGGGGCTGAGAGGGAGGGAAAGCCTGGGGGTCTCTGGGGAGGGAAAGCCTGGGGGGGGGGCTGGGGTAAGGGAAAAACTGGAGGCAGGAGAGAGAAAGCTTGGGGGGCTGGGGGGAGGGAAGGCGGGAGGGGGGCACAGAAGGGAAAGCACTTTTCCTTTCCACAGTCTGTAAACTGTCTGGAGAGCTTCAAAGTTGGAGAAACCATAAAAAAGAAAATAAGAAATAACAAAAAGGGAAGTTGCCATAGAAACAGCCCTCTCTCCCTCCCCTGAGCCCGCTGGGGCTGGCACCAGAGTGTGGAAAAAGCTCCTTGGCTGGCCCAGGCTCACACCAGGAATGTGGCGGCAGCTGAAACTGGGTTGGGGCAGGCTCCCACCACCAAGCACAGCAGAGCCCAGCCGAGTGACATTCCAGCCACTGAGCAAGTAGTTACCCTCCATTCTGGCTCAGCTAAGGGCTGTGCCTTCCTGGACAGGACAGGATGAGAGTGGGCCTGGGGGCTGGAGGAATTTGCTTGGCCTTGGGTCAGTTTCTTTAGAGAAACTGGCTTTAGGAGGCCCATGAACTGGGACTGGGGTGCCTGGGACGGGGGACGCACATTGTATCAGTAAAGCAACGGCAGCAGGCCAGCCCCGCTCTGGCAGCTGGAGGAAAGCCCTGCATAGCGACGCAGCCACAGTGTTCCCAAGCAGCCCATCTCTAGGCGTTCCCAGGAACATGCAGCTGCACCAGGCTGGGCCAAGGGTGCTGGCCTGGGGAGCCAGTGTGAGCTCACGGCCATGGCCGCTGAACCAGGCCACAGGCCTGATCTGACCCTGTTCCTGGATCTGTCCCCCATCAGATGCATAAGACTGGTATGAGAAGCGCTGGCTGGTGGCTGCACTGGAGGGAGGCCTGGCCCAGACACCACATTGTTCAGTCGTGGGCTCCAATCCTGTCCCCCCAGGCAGTTCTTGCTGAGGGGCTTGGCTGTCACCTGGCTTTGCCCTGTGTGACACCCTCAATCTTGGAGCTGAAAGATCTTTCTCACTGTCCAGAGGTAACAGGGGCTTTGCCCAGTGCTGATCAAAGACTCAGCAGTGGGTGTGGGTGGGAATGCTCTAGCCACCCCTGCCCCTGTTCTAGGCTCTTTCTAGTAGAGCCCAACAGCAGAGCTGCAAGCCCAGGCTCACCCTGACCTCAAGGCCCTGCCAGAGCTGTGAGTGGACGATTTCTTAGGCTTCCTATGACCCTATGTGAGATGAGTCTCATGGCCTAATAGCCTCCCACCAGGATGGATGTTAGAGATGCTGGAACAAGGCTAATTTCTTGGGCCAGCCAGACAAGCATTTCCCCTTTGGACCTATATCAGCCTGGGCCCTTTTAGAGGAGAGAACTTTGTCTATAGAAGTTCATTAAAGGCGTGGTGGTGCACACCTTTAATCCTAGCACTTGGGAGGCAGAGGCAGGCAGATTTCTGAGTTGGAGGCCATCCTGGTCTACAAAGTGAGTTCCAGGACAGCCTTGTCCTCCAGGACTGGGCCTCTCTAGCATGGTGGAGAGGACCCAGGCTTGACTGCCTCCCCTTCACAATAGGGCCTTTAGCCCAAAGGCCTCCCACCCAGGCCCAGCTTGGGCACTGCCCAGACCCTAGGATTACGACAGCTCTGAAAAGGCCCTGGACCAATGATCCATTCCCCAGTGTTGGGCTCTTCTGACCGGGACCTTCGAGCCTACAGATTGCCCTTACTGTCCACAGGAGGGTCTGGTATTCCAGTATGCAGGGGTTCTGTGCTAGGGCATGTGAGGGTCTGAGGATCTGAGACTCGTGGCCATGCTGTGTTTCCCAAGCCCTTCAGGTTCAGCTGCTGATGGCCTCGCTGTAATTGGTCATTTGTTAATTCAGCCACCACCATCTTGGCAGCTACTCTTCTGAGACGGTAAAGAGAGCCCATACCTCTCCCCACCACACACACACACACTTAGTTACTCAAGCCTTCTGTACTACCTCACTCTCAGCTTTCTGGAACATTCTTCTCTGTGAATCTTCCTGGAGGCCTCATGGTCTCAGCCCCCTTTCAAGTAGGTCTGGAAGTAGCTTGTGATGTTCCCCCTACCCACAACCCACACACCTACCTCCATCTACCTCTGCGATACCTGAGCATGTGCCTTCCCTGGACCACGGTCACCACCCCCAGGCCCATCCCCCAGGCACTGTTTGCCTCTATCTTTGTAAATACAGTGATGGGCTTCTTCATGGTCCACATCTAAATACCCACCTAGATATGCAGCTGTCGGTGGCTCTACTGTGGTCCCATCAGGCCTGTGGGGAGCAAAGCAGGGCACCTGAGTATTCTGTCAATCCTCTTTGGGTATTGATTCCACCCAAACCAAGGCCAACAGTTCTGGGGCAAATGCTGGGCCCTGGGATAGCAGAGACTGTAGTGTCCGCACATGTCATGCTTCTCTGTGTCTCCTCTTGGAGAACCCCCTCCAGGCAGCCCATTCCTGGTTCCCTGCCCTCTAGGCCCCACCTTGGGGCCTCATAATCCCAAAGTTGCTGGGCAGGTGTGTAACCACCACCCTATGACCTTGACCAATCTTGCTTCCTCAGAACTAAGGCATGGCTTTTGGGATGCTAGAGGTTCTCTCATACCCAGATTAGTGTGATGGGAGAGGAGCTGGGAACCGGTCTGAGAACAGCTGAGGTCTAGACCTGCTTGGGGGTTGCCAAGAAACACATTATCTTTCGGAAAGAAGTGACTCAAGGGGCTGGGGAGATGGCACAGCCAGTAAAGCTGTTGCTTTGCAAGCAAGAGGACCCAAGTTAAATTCCCATGTAAGAACGCCGGACATGGTGGCACGTGCCTGTAACTCTATGTGAGGGTCTGAGGAGTGCTGTAACTCTATGAGCAGTGGCTGAGGAGGAGGCAAGGGCATCTCTGGGGCTTGCTGGTCAACCCATCTGGCCTGATTGCTGAGGTCCAGGCCAGTGAGAAACTTGCCTCAGAGGAAGTGGGTAATGTTCCCGAGGATGGCATCCAAGGTTGTCCTTACACACACACATACACACACACACACACACACACACACACACACACACACACACACACACAGAGAGAGAGAGAGAGAGAGAGAGAGAGAGAGAGAGAGAGAGAGAGACATAACTTGAGGCTGTGGCACCCTTGTGATCCCTCCAATAAGCAAAAGGCAAGTGTCACCTGGGAGACTCCTAACTGGGAGAAGAGGGACAGATGAAGATGGAGGGAAGAGAGAGAGAGGCCTGGCTCCGGAATCCAAAGGCTCTCCTCTGGCTCCTGTGTCTGAAAGAAGGACCCTCACTGCTGCCCACAGGATCCATGAGAACCCTGTGGGATTCCCAAGGTGCAAACCCTGTCTGACGCATTCTTCAGACTGAAGCCCGAGCCCCACGCACCCTTGGGCTTTGAAAACAGCCAATGAGGACTGGTCCAGCTTTGGAGACACACCCCAAAGGAGGACCAGCTGCCCGGGTGGGTCATCTGAGGAGGACCTGGCAAAGCCCCGATGAATGTGGCCAGTACACGTGGCAATATGGGGCCCTCTGGCACTTCCCGGGGTTAGGTCTCTGAATCAGGTTTGTGGAGCCTCTCCTGTTTCCTGACTGGGAGGGGAGCAGGGTAGCGGGTGGGGAATGAGGGTGCTGGCTCCATGTAGACACCTGGCCTCAATCCCAGATGGTCAAGCCGAGCTGCGTGCTGAACGATGGGTCTCTATGGACGGGGAGGAGCCTCAAAACTACAGCCGCTGGGCCTCCTCCCTGACCCTGGCCCTGGCCCTGCATCCGGGACAGCTGATTTCCTGTCACTAGTGGCTCAAGGTGGCCAACAGCCAGTGCAGAGCTAGGGACAGCGCAGAGAGTCCCTGTCCAGGTGGGGCTTAAGTACCAGCGGGTTCTGATCCCTTGACAAACTTAAAAGACCACATGCCTGGTTTGGGTGATAAAATATTAAAGACAAAAGATTTTTAAATGACTTCATTTTAAGTAGGGAAAACAGGCCTTGGGTGGACCCAAGAGTCACCTTAAAGGAGAAGAGATAAATAATTTAGCAGCAGGAGTAACTAGAGTCTGTCGGCTGCCAGCTTTAAGAGAAATAAAGGGGGTTACAAGAACCCTGAGCGTTCTCAGAGTTTTAGAGACCCCCAGGGCTTTGAGGAAGCCAGACAGAGGCAGGCAGGAGCTGGTGTCTTGAGTGAGGGGCCCTCAGAGCCAGTAGTTAACTGGGCAGTGGAGGGAGGCATGTGGTTAGGCCTCAGGCCAGGTCTCCAGGAGACCTGAGAGATAGTTTGAGAGAGGAGGACCATTCTGTGGAGCCCAGCAGCCGTGTCAGGGAGAGCTTTAGATAGGAATGGTGTGCACATCATGAGCTCCTCAGGGGGGTGGTCAGAGCACAGATCCTGAGAGACAGTTCTTGCAGCCCAGCTGAGGAGACATTTGCCAGCACTGGGCAGGGAGGGGCCCATAAACTGGGCTGGTATCCTTGAGTAAGCTGGGAGTGCTACATGACCTTTTCGAAGAGTTTCTCCTCTCTTCTCTCTCTTCTCTCTCTCTCTCTCTCTCTCTCTCTCTCTCTCTCTGTGTGTGTCTCTGTCTCTCCATATATACATACACACATATATATACATATATATTCACGTGTGTGTGTCATTTTCTCCCTCATTCTTTTTGATATGGAATGGGGGGGGGTCTCACATATCCCGGGCTGCTCAGGCTTTGAACTCCCACCCCTGCTCCCACCTCCAGAGTGCCGAGATTACACCACGTGTACACCAGCATGGCCAGTTTGTGGGGTGCCGAGCATTGAACCTATGTGCACACCAGGTAAGCACACTGCCAGAGGCGCTGATGTCTTCAATGCTGTTTTGAAATGAGGTCTGTGTCGCCCACCCTGGCCTGGAATGCTGCGTGCTGGGACCTCAGGAATGCTTGCCCCATCATGCTTTGTTATGATTGGGACTCATGGTATGAATTTTCATTTCCACCAAAAATTTTTAGAAGTTTAAATGCCAGCATTTGTGAGGTGAAGGCTGGGGGGATTAGGGGTTCAAAGCCCTCCTGGGCAAGCTGAACCTCTAAGAAGCAAGGCTGGTAGTGGGTGAAGGCGTTTGCTGCATAGGCCTGGTGACCCTTTGACTCCATGATGAAAGAGAAGACTGACTCCTCAAACTTGTCCTTTGACCTCCTTGCTGTACTCAGGCCGTGGTGTGTGCTCACAGTCTCACAAACTGACATACAAAATAAAATATAAAAAATTTAAAATTAGGCCAACAACAACAACAAAACCTTGGCCATCGTTTCTCCTGAGCGTTTCCCTGTTCCCTCCCCTTCTCTCCTGTTCTGGAGTCTTTAGCTCCCCGTGTGTTTCTGCTTCTCTCATCTCAGCTCCTGGAATGACTTAGAGACCATCTTCAGGTCAGCCTAGCAGTTCCTCAGGAAGGGCCTCACTCTGAATGGGTCTGTTTCAGCCCTGCCAGCTTTGGGATTATTTTGCAGGCGAGTGTGGTATTCAGGGCCTCACTCGCACATGTTGGGCCCATGCTCTTGACTGAATCGAGCTCCACAGGCTCCTGGCTAGTTTGACTTGGGGCTTCTGCCTGCCCCTCAGCCCCTCAGCTTTCCTGGTGAGCATTGAGTCCAGCTGCAGCACCCGCATGCTCCTCAGTGGCCTCTCTCTCTCTCTTTGGTCATTCCTTTGGTCTTGATGGACTCTTTATGGGCTGTGTTTCTCTGAATCCTTTGCTTGCTTGCTGACTTATGTAGTGGTGTGGGGATAGAGCCCAGGGCCTCCAGGGTGCTAAGCTAACAATCCTGAGCCCTTTCCAGTCTTTTAGACTTCACACAGTACGGATTGAGGTCCTTCTGCGCCCACTGAAATGTTCTTGACATTGGTCGATTCGAGATGGTGCCTTCCATCTTGGTTTTGCTTTTAGGGCTTGTTGGGTATCGTTTAAGTTCAGGTTAATTATTCTGAACTACTAAGGGAACTCTGCCAGTACCCTGTGTGTTTCCAGGTCTCCAGCTGGGTGTTTTCCACCCTGCACACAGGTGGCTCTGTCCTGGGGCCTGTGTACACTGACCTCGGCTCGACTGGCTGACCAAGGCTCATCTTTCCTTTTCAGTTTTTCCAGACAGGGTTTCTCTGTGTAGCCCTGTCTTGGAACTCTCTCCGTAGGCCAGGCTGGCCTCACTCTTTGCCTTTTCACAGGCTCCCAGCCCCCTCTTCCCCTCAGAAGACTCTCAGACTTGCCTGGATTCTTTTCCCAGCCCTGCAGCCTGGAGACCCTCCTTGATTGTTTCCACCCCTTGGGGCTCCCTACCCTCCCCTTACTGACTGGTGCTCGTCTCTATCTCTCGTTTTTAGCTGCTTCTTTATTTTTGAGGGGACAAGTCCAATCCCACATATTCTGTCTTTGCTGGAAGCAAAAATACGTTCCCGTCACTATAGCCCGATACCAGATGAGGGAGCCCAGCTAATGCCATTCACCTTCTGGGAGCTCAGCAGATGGGACAGGTGCCAGCTCTCAGTGGAGTCCAGGCATGGGCACTGCCCCATCACCTGACATGGTCCAAGGGTACAAGTCTGAGGGCAGATGCTTCTCGGCAAAGAGGAACTTTCTGATGCTCACCCCCAGAGGTCACTGAATGGGCACGCTCATGCTTGCCCAGAATTCTACCATCAGCTGACGGTCTCAGCTTCAGAGAGATCTGTTCCAAGCTACAGAAGGTCACAGATCCAGGGGCCGTGGGGCCTCTCTGGAGCAGGGTGACTAGTAAGTACTATTCCTCTGGGTCTTTCCCTTCGAGACCACATGGGCTCTGCTGGAGAACACGGGCATTAGAGGCGCATGGAGGCTATCAGCTTGAGGCATGGCTGGTCTCAAACTGACTAGACACACGGCAGAGCCTCCTCCGTACCCACACTGTCACCTGTCCCAGCAGCTTGAGGTGCAGTGGGGGCCCCACATGGGTTCTCAGTCCTAGCTACTGTTGGGTGGTCAGGTCAGCTGGGACACACACTCCTGCTTCCTGCAGCATCCTTCAACCGCAATACCAGGGTGTGTTTGTGAAGGACACGATGGGGCTCTGTGGTTCACTGGAGAGCTAAGGAGCTGTGGCCTTGTGTAGTGGGCCCGTGCAGTCAGAGCTCACGGAAGAGCGGAAACAGTAAAGCAGGGTCCAGGTGATAGAGCTTCATCCAGAGCCCGGACACAGAGGCGAGGCCTTTCTGCCCATCGCTGCATGGGCTCAGCCCTTGGTGGCTACAGATCGGGCTTTACAAGCCCTGCAGGAGCTCTGAGCTGCTAAAGGGGGTCTTGCTTTGGTCGTTCTGCTCATGGTAGTCTAGCTTATAAAAGCAGATACCCACCATCCTCCTTGTGCCTAGTCTGGCCTAGGGGACCTGAAGTAGGGCCAGAGCCCAGTGAGTCCTAGATTCCAGGCTAGAAGGAAGGTTGCCACATGGGTGAGAAGCACAGGTTCTTAGGTCTCTGAATCCATCTGAACCTCCAGGTGCTTCTGTCCTCAGGTCCTTACACGCTGGGTACATCCACGTCCCTGCACTAACGGACCATGATGCTGTAAAGGCAGCTTTCCAAAGATACAGCCTAGGCCACACTGGATATGAGCCCCAGGGCTTCTATAACCCCGAGACTCCAAGCCAAAGTTCCAAATTAGAACTGTCACACCCATACACATGCACACACACACCACGCACACACCAGACACACACACACTCACACACACCAGACACACACACACACTCACACACATACCACACACCACACACACACACACACACACTCACACACCACACACACACCACACACACACACACACACACCACATACACACACCACACACACACACACACACACACACACACACACCACACACACACACACACACCACACACACACACCACACACACACACACTCACACACCACACACACACTCACACACACCACACACACACACACACACTCACACACACACTCTCACACACACACACACTCACACACTCACACACCACACACACACACTCACACACCACACACACACACACACACACACTCACACACACTCACACACCACACACACACACACACACACACACACACACGCTGAAGCTGTCACTGAGTTTCTAAGGAAAGGAATGGAGGTTTGAGAGTTTGGTCAGTGATGTGTGCCCTCCCACTGGCAGGGTGCTGATTCCAACCCTGTGACCCTTCTCCTGGATACAGGCCAGGGCAAGAACTTCAGCACACAGGCCAGGCTGGTCATGCACCACTCCCATGAGGCCCCAGACAGAGGGCTCAACCAAGATTCTGGGCAGCCATGGATAGTTGTGCATGTTTCCCCAGGCCACAGAGCAGGGGCTTAATGTCTTCACCCTCCTGCGCCCTGTCTCAGGCGGGAACCCCAGTTCATTCACTTTGTTTGGAGGGGGATACCTGTTCAGCTGGGGAAGAGGCCCTTGACAGTGGCACGTGAGGGGTTAAGGTTGCTGTCCTGTGCGCATTCTGCCTGGATCATTATCCCAGCTCCAGCACAGGCAGGAAACAGCCTGCTGTGTGGGGGAGATTAGGGTGCCAGGAGCCAGGACCCAGGACAAAGGCACATCCAGGCCAGCTGCTCCTGCCTAGCCCTCACACCTGTTTCAGTTTGTTACTCCTTCTTGGACAGCACAGGGCTCATTTTTCAGTCCTTCAAACTTTTTAGAGGGAGCTGGAAAGATGGCTCTCAACAGTTAAATGCACCTGCTGCTCTTGCAAGAGATCCAGAATTTTGGTTCTCAGCACCACACCAGGTGCCTCACAGCCATCTTCTAGCTCCACCTCTGGGGATCTGACACCCTCTTTTGGGCTGTGCCAGCAATTTCACAAGTTTACATGCAAGCATGCACACACTTTTAAAAAATATACGTCCTGAACAAAGGAGGGACCTAGGAGTCCCTTCAGCTCTCCTCCTTCCCCGGGGCTTTCTGCAGAGCAAGACACCCGCTGCTCATGCAGGCAGCTGGGTGACAGAGGCCATATGGGCCCAGGCAGCCTCACAGTCACATGATATAACTCCTAGTTCACCTTGTGCGTTCACTGCGGTGCCTAACAAGGGCCTCACCACACAGGGCTCCTCATCTCTGGGGTGCTGATCCTCCTCCTGGGGCAGACCTGGTCAGAGCACCCCCGTGTTCCCTGCAGCTATGTTATGGGGACCTCAACCCAGGGCTAATGTGAGGTCCACTGCTCTGCATCAACCACGAAGCATACATCCTGCAGACGGGGGTTGGGGGGGGGGAGGACGACACTCAGTATCCAGGGAGGAGGGCACAGGTGAGCTGCAAAGGGCCGGGGAAGGGAACAGGCAGGTGCCTGTACTGTCACAACCACATCTTGGGAGTATCTGGGTCTATTAGAGATCATTAAAAGGCATTTTCCCCGGAGTTCCCCAACCCGGCTTGTATGGGAAGCAGAGGGGAGCGAGGTGCCCAAAAATGCACTCAGAATCAGCCCCAGGGCGAGCCAGGCCTGCAGCATCATGACATCAATAGGCTGGGTGATCTGATAAGCAGGGACCGAAGTGGGCAGTGAGGCGCTGTGAGACCACTTCCCTATGTTTCATCCTTACCCAACAGCCTGGCGGTCTCCTTCACTGGGTCCTACACACAATGGCTGCGTGCGAGAGCCTCTGAGGCCGTGAGTCTACTGGGTTATGGACCTGGGGGGGTGCTATGTCTCTGTTGGCTGTGGGATGCATGGCTGCCTTAGCATGTCAGAATATGTCCAGGGCTCAGTGCCACCTCTGCACCATACTGTTTCAGGCTCCAAGCCAGTGGGTTCTTGCCCAAAAGGTCCTGGTACTGTTGAGTTATGGCTGGAGGCTGCTCATAGGCTTGCTGTGAGGCAGCCTTGCCTGTGGCACCATCTAGAAGACCCAGGTTCAGGGCAGGTGGGAGTCTAGGATTCCAGCACCTCCCTACCATGAGTGTTTGCTGCTTCCTTAAGGGGGACAAGAGTCCAGTGCTAGGTACACAGTGGCCACCTACAGCCAGCTCAGAGGGCTGCCTGTCATCAACTATCTTTTCAAGTATATATAAAAAAAAATTAATTGACTCCATCTGTGTTGGCCTAATGACTGATTAAATGACTAATCATGAAAGTCTTAATTAGAACCATTTCCCTCAGAGCTGAGGAGGGAGGAGGGACCCTGACAGCCTCCAGCATGTGTCAGGCACTGGGTGAGCGGGTGAGAGACCCAGTGTGCCATCAGGCCCGAGGTCGTCTGCCAGGCCTTCCCGCGTACGTTACCAGAGGCTGGATATGTGTCAGCCCCCTCACTGGTGGGGCTGCAGGCATAGGCATTCTTTCCATCGCAAGGCATACAGCTAGAGTTCCTGGGGGGAGTGTAACCGGAGCCCTTCCCCGATTGATTCTGTGGAACGCTCATGTGTGGCTGGACAAATTCGCAGCCACACTTATTAAATCAAGTCCATCCTTTGCAGCTGACACGACTTCATATCGTGCAGGGACTGACAGGGCCCTTTGTCATGTAGTGAAATTCCAAAACATGCTTGGAATGTCTCTGCAGGAATGCGGCGAGGGGCCCTGGACGGAAACATGCTCACTCCCAGGAAAGCCTGCAGAAGGTGCCTGCAGGACCAACCGACGGGCACCTACTGCCTGCCTGACCTTGGTGCTGGGGTGGGTGTACCCATCTATAATCCCCTTCCTTCCTTGTAAGAGTGTTGGTCTGGCTTTGGGTGCCCATGTGTTAAGGCAGAGACCAGACTTTGAGAACACAAAAAACCTTTTTTAGGACCCCACCCCTCCCTGCTGTCCAGCCCTTCCAGGCCTAGCGCCAGCCTCAGCAGTGAGTCAGTGGAGTCTGGAGGGCAAGAGCTCCTTGCACTCAGGGAACAGGCTCTGTACTTGCTGGTCTCCTTCACTGCTATGTACACAGGTGACAGGACCTGGGGAGCTTCCCACAGGCCGTGACTGCCGGAGGCCAGAGCAGTGAGGCAGGTACCAACCTGTGCCCACAGGGCCTGCTCATGTTAAGCTTGGTATTGTTGAGATCTTATGCATTCTGGTCCCTACCAAAGCACCCGTTTTTAGGGAGCACAAAGGGACATATCTGTATTGGGATGAGATGTTCTAGAAGGATGCCTGGGAGTTTTAAGAGGCAAACAGGCTCTCCAAGCCCTGTATCTTATGTAAATCAGACCCCTGGCTCCCCTGCCATGCTCTGAAATTACAGGGTGGCATGTCACTCTCAATCTCTGCAAAGGGGGAGAGCTCCTTCCTCATTTCTTCCTTTTGTCTGAAGCCTCCGGGTGACAGCAGTGACTGCTGAGTCTGACTCAGGCAAATCTAATCAATGAGACTGTCTGAGGTTTCAAGAGTCACCGGATGGTGGCCAGGGTCAGTCTCTCCCCAGCACCCAGAAGCCCAGAGTATTTTGTGCAGGCCAAAGGGATAAGGGTAAAAGCTGGCTGGTTTTATGTCAACTTGACACAGCTAGAGTCATCTGAAAGGATCGAACCTTAATTGAGAAAATGCCTCCGTGAGACCTAGCTGTGGGACATTTTCTTAACTGGTGATTGGCGGGCAGTGGGGTGGGGGCAGCTCACTGTAGGTGGTACCATCCCTGAGCTGGTAGTCCCGGGTTTTATAAGGAAGCAGACTGAGACCGGGCATGGTGGCACACGCCTTTAGTCCCTAGCACTCAGGAGGCCGAGGCAGGTAGATTTATATGAGTTCGAGGCCAGCCTGGTCTATAGATAGAATTTCAGGTCACTCAGGGGTACACAGAGAAACTCGAAAAACAAAACAAGAACAAAACAAACAAACGAACGAACAAAGCAGGGTGAGTAAGCCATGATAAGCAAGCCAGTAAGCAGCACCCCTCTATGGCCTCTGCATCAGCTCCTACCTCCAGGTTCCTGCCCTGTGTGAGTTCCTATCCTGACTTCCTTCAGTGATAAACAGTGATGTGGGGTGGAAGGTGTATAAGCTGAATAATCCTTTTCCTCCTCAGGGTCATGACGATTCATTGCAGCAACTGAGACCCTAACTCGGAGACTGTAGTGTGGAGTCAGGTGTGCCCTCAGAGATATAGTCCCAGCATGGCCTGGGCCCACCCCTGATGCCATCGACAGGATCACTCTTGGGTCACTCTTGGTGGGATGACAGCTGTCTGAACTTCTCAGCTTCTCCACCTACAAGCCTCCTGGGCGTTGGAGCCATGTTTCTATGCTGAGGGGCGGAGGGTGGGAGGGCTCCAAGGGGGCTGTAGTGGCTTCCAGTTCAGACATCATCTTCCAGCAAGTGTGAGGGGCTTCCTTCTCCTCAGGCCTGGCAGGCTGAGTCAGTGTGCAGTGTGATGTCTGAAATGTGCATACCTGAGCTGGCTGAAACTGTTCCCTCCTTGGCATCTTGGCCTCAGACTCCAGTCTTTGCCAGGAGAGAGGGAAGGTTATGAACTATGAACCAGGCATGGCAGCCAGTCCAGCTGGGCTAGGCAGGGACAGGGGATGTAGCCCTGCGGTCCTACCTCTCTCTAGAGACTAACTAGAAAGCTAGGGACCCAAGTGATCACAGCTAGACCCTCTTGGAGATCCCTGGAAGAACCAGAGCAAGGGTTTGCTCGGGACAGCTGTAACTCCATGGCTGTGTCTCTGTGTGGTTGGGAGTGGTAAGAACATTCGGGCACAAAGTATGGCAAATGCTGGGTCACAGATCCTCAAGGTGTTCCCGGTAGCCGGGCAGCAGTAGGCCAACAGGCAGAACCAGGTGGGGTTGGGGCCCCATGCTAGGTCTGAGTAGTCTGGGGTCAGAGGTGATATGGTGCCAACATGACAGAAGACTCGGGGGCTGAGGAACACTTGAATTCGCGCTCTCTGAGTACTGGGGGAGGGGAAGCACTGCAGGTCTGGTCTGAGTCTTTTTGACTCCAAGCTCAGACCTCAGGAGTCCAGCAGAGGCTCACCAGCCAGGCTCCTTATACAGAGCGGCAGCTGGTGGCCTTCACTCTTCCCCGTACCTAGCCTGAGGCCCTCAAGGATGCCCTACTTAGGTGAGGGGATCAGGCCAGAAGGACACCCCCATGAGGCTACTGGGCTCTTCAGTGCAAACCAAGATATTGGAGCCCTCCTAGATTGCAGGGCTAGGCAATGCTTCTGGAAAAGACAGGTGTCCTAGAATCCTGGAAGGTCAAAGGACTTAAGGACCTGATAACTGAACAACAGGAGGAGGATGGAATCCTTTGATTGCCACAGGTCCTGGGGACAAAGTGGGGACAGACCCTGCCCAAGGCTCCCACATTCTTTCTAGGGAAAGGGACAAACTCTCACAGGAGATTTGAGGTATTTAGGGGACAGAACTGAGGAGCCCTGGACAATGCCTTGAGGTGAGCATTCCTAGAAGACAGCATTTGCATGGTAAGGGTGGCCAAGTCAGAAGAGACAAGAGACCTCATGGCCCCGAGAACATGGTACTGAGGTGGCTGGGGAGCTTCATGAGGCCAAGGTTTGTGTATAGATGACAGTTGCTCTAACCACATTGCCTCTCTGGGATGTAGCTCAGTTGGTAGACTGCTTGCCTATTATGCACACACACGGGGTTCCATTCCCAGCACTATATAAACCAGGGGTGGCAGTGCAGGCCTGTAACCCTAACACTTAGCAGTGGGAGGCAGGAGGATTGCAAATTCAAGGTCACCCTCAACAACCGTCAGCCAGCCTGGGCTACACTAGATCCTATCTCAAAAATAAACGAATAAAAAAATCTTAAAGTTCGCCCTGGTGTTTCAATATTCTGGAAACAGGAGACCCGCGGCTGCTCAGAGGCAAGGCTCCCAGGAGAATGACCTTCATCTCGGTAGTGGAAGGTGGAGTCTGATGACTGCCTGTAGCCAGGAACACTCTGCTGTCAGAGGAAATACAGAAAACAGGCCAAGCAGGGTCCCAAGCACACACTGAGCACATGGGCCACTTTGCATTTGCACACGACTTGGCTGCTTCTTGGGGTCCAGGATTCTTATTCTGTGGTCACTTAGTTCCAGACACCTTAGAGCTCCTTAGTGGGCGGTGGGTGGGAAAGGGCCTGGCTATCTTCCATCTTTTCTGAAGGAGGCAACAAAAGCCTTTGGTTGAAGGAAGAAACGTGTTCCTGACAGCCTTGGCAGTGGATCTCCACAGGGTGAGGCAGAGCACCCTGGGCCTTGAGGTAGCAAACGTAAATGACCCTGGTGCTCACTGTCAGCTCTCATATCCTCTCTAGGAGGAAACACTGGGCCCATGGTAGCTCTACACTAGCCAGATCTTGGTTATATTTTTAAATCAGCTTTGGCTGTTGTACAAACACGCTCCGTGGTCGATTCACAGACCCTGACTCAGAGTAGCACGGGACACATCTCCCGCTGTACGAGGCTCTGTCCCAGTGCCGCCTTTTAAGGGGCATCAAAGGCTTGTCAGTCTGCCAGCACTTTACCAGCCTCCAGTGTTCCTGGCTCGTCCTACACCCACTGCGTCACCGATGAGCAATCCTGCTGCAGGAGCGCCAGCAGGCAGCTCAGCTCTGGCAGGCCACAGGCCCTCCTTCCAGCCCCAGCACGCACAGCTCTTCTCTCTAGCCTTGCTGTTGGGTCAGTCTGCTCTGGCCCTGCGCTGGGCATTTCGTGTGAGCCCCACACTAAGGCAGTTCTCTCAGGACACTCTTGGGCTCCTGCCCTCTGCATAGGGAAGAAGGCTGCCACAATCTCCCGAGAGATCCGGCTGGTAACTGCAGGCACCCTTCACCTGTCTCCTAAGCTCTCTCCTGGCTACTTCAGGAGCAATGTTCTCTAGTCCACAGGCCTCCTTGGCTCTTGCCAGCCCTGCTGGCTAGTCTCTCAGGAACTGTTAGGACTTCATGCTCCAACTAGGTCCAATAAGGCCTACACCCCACATGTTTCACTAGCGGAACACCTGGTATGTGGGTGCTGGTGTTCTACAAGGTACCTACCATGCCATGGCTCATAGGTGCTAGAGCAGTGGGGGTGGCGCTGGCTGCCACATCCTGCTGAGTCGGCAGACACGCTGTCTCTTTACCTCTCACGGTGACAAGCAGCCCTCAGATTTGTCAGACAGAAATCCAGACTTGATTTAAGAGGGCCATTGCTGAATGGTAAGCCCTCATACCTCAGCTGCTTCTCCTGTGACAGGGGGCTAGTTACGGCGCCTGACTGGGTATACGCACAGCATACCCTGGCATGGAAGGTTGGGAAAACATGTCCATTCTCTGAGTGCCCCACCTGCTCCAGTGATCCCTGCCTGATATATATCCATTGTTGAGTGCTAACTACTTCTGAGGGACCTGTAGCCTTTCCCTGGACCCTGCTACCAGGCCTCCTGGGGCTCCACCTGGTGTTGGGGTGTAGGGCTTGCAGCAAGAGGACAGTAGCACTCTCTTGTTCCCCTTGGGCTTTTACTGGGTGAGCTACTTAGAGAGTGGCCATCAGCCATAGAGACATGGGTGCTGCACTCGGAGGCTCACTCTCTGGTGACAGGCTCTGGGCATGTGGTCTGTCTTCCTAGACGCCCTACAACTCCTGACCCTCACCTCGCAGGGCCCCTCACCATGGTGCCCTCAGAGAGGCAGGCCTAGAGGCAGCTAAGGTGCCAAAGGTAGGTGACAAAGGCCGGGGCTTGGCTGCGGCAGACCCCAGCTAGTGCACATCTTACCTGTTGGTGCCTTTTAGAGGTTCCTGGGCAGTGGGCAGCACCTCTGGGGAACTTGGGCCACCTTTAGGCCTGCCGAGAGTCTTCTGTGGGTCAGGCAGAAGGAGAGAAAAGGTTCAGAGGAGCCTGGGGTGGTAAAGCAGATCCCCCTATGGCCTCGAGGCCTACCTCCAGCGTGCCGGGCAGGAACAGGTAAGGCTGCATGCCAGGCGGAGGGGCTCCGAGGAGGATGTCCACAAACTCGGCACAGCCGTGGTCCACTTGCTGACAGCAGGGTTTGTGTCTCCTGGCTGGGCGGAAGTTTTACCCGGAAAAATAAAACAGAGAGAGGCCCTGTGAACCCTGAGCAGACGGAGAGTTTCACTGTCATCGGGTGAGTGGACGGGGGGCACGAAGCAGAGCCTGGCTGGGGACAAACCTTTGTCCTGGGTATTTCTCTCAGCTAGCCCAAAAGAGAGAGGAGTGTGGACAGGGAAGTGTGGAGGCTGGGAGATAACTGTGGACACGCAGGGCAGACAAGAGGAGCTTGGATCAGAAGCATGGGCCGGGCAGAGTGGATAGGACAGTGTGTGGAAGGGAGTGTGCGAAGAGGGCTATAGAGCAGGCAGCGTGGGTGGGGCAGCAGAGTGGCAAGGCACGGTCAGAGTGGACAGGTGGTCCTTCCCAAACACATAGCACACCACAGTCCACTTTCCTGTAGGACTAAGCTCCAGGGTCCTTCCAATGGCCCTTATCCTGAAGGTTCTTTATTGGAGAAGAGATGTGACCTCCTAAGAGCCAGAGGTCCAAGATGGTGTCTGTGTGTGTGTGTGTGTGTGTGTGTGTGTGTGTGTGTGTGTAGGGGGACTCTGGCTAGAGCAGGAGCCTCAGATGAGCTACAGAGGAGATGGGGTGTTTCATGAAAGACTTGCACAGCAAAGGCAGGAAGACAAGGGTAGAACAGAGGGCAGTTCGAAGAGGGGGTACAGTTTGGGCCAGCATCATTAAGGGTGCTGAGATGCCTTAAGACAATGTCTCTTTGAGGAAAAGGGGTCTTCAGATAGGAAGACTCTGGCCGGCTCCTTGGTGGGACTAGGCTGAGTGGGGGAGCATCTTTCATCTCTGTGTTAGACAGGGCCCTGGGGCCAGAGACATTAATGTCCCTTCCCCAGAGCCCCGGTTTGCAAGAGCTGGGCCTCTGAAATATCTCCAGATTACAGGTGGGAGAATTATTTCTCTCAGAGGTGTATTAATTTTGTCTTATGGTGCACTAATAAAAACCTTTTTCTTATGCAAGGGCATTTCTGAGCTAACGTCCTTCCCCGCAGCTCTGTGCCTTGCACCACTGATGTCCTGGGCAGTGACTGGGAACCGCAATGCTGACAACGTGGTTTCTAGCTCTCTGTACACTGGAGGACCATGTGGGCTGTGCTCTGCCACCTCCTTCAGAGCAAGTTCCAGGACAGCCAGGGTTACAGAGAAACTGGGTCTTGAAAAAAAACAAAGAAAACAAACAAAGAAAAGGAGCAACTTTTGGCATTAAGATCCCAGCTCTGTCTTCATATCTCAGAGGCTTGTGCACAGTTAGGGTGACTGCTGGGTGGCCCTGTACGTCAGGCTCTGACTGGCCATGTACTGGTTCTAGGGAGTGGAGTAGTGTACAGACCCAGCAGGATCTGATGGGTCCAAGGCTATGAATGTCTGCACCCCTCGGGCTAGGAGGTTCTGGTCACACAGCTAAAGGACTTCTCCAGAAGTCACAGCGGCCAGCTGGCACCTCCAGAGCAGCTGCTCAGTGCCGCTCATCTGATGACCTCCCTGCTGCCATGTTGTTGCTGGAAACTGCAAGTTCAGACAAGATGAACGGTAGCCATGACAACAGGACATTCCCATTACTGATGCTAACCACAATGCTTCATGGGAAGGATGACATGGAGTCCAGCTCCTCAGTCTACACAGGGTTGGCACTTGAGGCCGTCTGGATGTGTGGCAGACCTCTCCCTGCCCCAAGAAAGGCTGCCTGGTAGGCCACAACACTTGTTACAAGTCAGAGAGGCCTTCACTTCCTGCCTTTGCCTCTTTGATCCTTGGGGCATAACAGACTGCTGCCTCAACAGGCCTTTGCTCTGCAGGGATGGTGTTCAGGCAGGCCACCCAAGGTCCTCAGCTGCTCCCCCTATACTAACCCTGTGCGTATCTGGTGGGAGCTCTTAGAGGAGGGGTGACTCATGGCTGAGGAAAGGGGAGAGAGGCACCCACAAGTATGCGGTTTCCCTGGAGGAAAGGGGCCACTTGGCAGGACTGCCAGCTGGAGGCCTTGCTGGTTGCTCTTAGAAGTGTGAGGTGAAGCTGACTGACAGTTCAGCTGCCCAGGAACATGTATGCTTCTGTCCATGGCTTGTCCACGGCGGATGAGGACCCAGGTTTCATAAGAACACAGTCAGTACCCTCTGCACCCAGGCTTCAGGGGACTGTCACCTGTCCCTCTGTACCCAGGTTTTGGGGGACTGTCACCTGTCCCTCTGTGCCCTGGCTTCAGGGGACTGTCAGTTGTCCCTCTGTACCCAAACTCAAGGGGAGGGGGGACTGTCACCTGTCCCTCTGCACCCAGGCTTCGGGGGGACAGTCACCTGTCCTGACTGTCACCTGTCCTACCCCATCATCACTGGCTACTGCCCAGCCCCACACCACACCAGGCCCTGCTGCGGGTACCCCTCACTTAAGTTGGTCTCTGTTCTTCTGAGCAGACCCCCTTCTCTCTCTTCTTGAGTGTCACATTCATTCAGCGCAGCCCCAACTCCTTACCCCTGGGAGAGCAGATACACAGTTTCCTGCAATAGACACACACTGTCCCAGGATATCCACATAGTACAGCCACAAGCACTTGAGCCTCTAGACACAACTCCTGTCCTCCCCCTTAACAGAGAAACAGCCTTTGTCCAGTCCCGTGTCCCCACTCTTCTCACTATTCTGCTCCCTGGGCAACTCTGGAGCCTTGTGCTTGAGCCCAGGCTGTGATGGTCCCACCTGGGCTCTCTGTCCCCAGGCTGCCCTGGAACTCACTTCTCACCCCTGCCCCCAGCATAAGACTGGTTCAGACAGAGCAACCCCCTCCTCAATCCTCAGACTGAGCCCTTCCCCTCTGCACCCTGAGGCTACCCATTCTTCAGATAGCCCTAGAGTCCCTCTCACCAGCCACCTCTTGTGTCCCCAGGGCTTGGTGTTCCCTTCCCATCATGCTACACAGACTGTTGCAGGTAACACCTGGGGATGTCCTGACCAGTTTTGCCCCAGCTGCCGGGAATCTCTCTGGTTGTGGTGTGTCCCTCTTACTCAGTTCACCCTGGGGCAACCACTTCACCTGTGTCCACCCAGTCTGCAAACGTGGTCCATAAGAGAGATAAGGCAAAAGCCTCCTCAAGGCTTAAGATCTTACTGCCGAGGAGTGATAAGCCACTGAGCTGTTATCAGATAGGGGAACAGTGCTGTCAATAGGAGTGTCTGCCTTCCAGCCTTGGACAGCTTCGGGTGGGGGCGGGGAGAGGGGCAGGGAGTCAGTCACTTGCAGGAGAGGTATTACAACACTTTACGCCACGCCATCCCTGCAGCTGAGAGACCACCCTGGGCTGTGGGGTTGGGGTTCTCACTTTCACCAGTTCTGGGGCAAGGGTTTTACAGCAGATACTTTGTAGCTACCGAGTGCTATGGATATTTCTGCTACATTTGTAGCTACCTAGCCTTATGGATATTTCTGCTACATTTTTGGAGGCTCCTCTGCCCTGGAGCTACATCTGCTTACCTCCCCCAATCCAAGGGCCCAGGGATGGGATTCTTAATCTTTGGAAACCAACCCTAAGGCCTGCCAGTGCTGGTGGCAATTATGACTTTATCAGCAAGATAAAGGTTGCTGGACCACCTCAAGGGAGGGGGCTGGAGTCAGGGAAGAGGCTCTGCTAGGGATCAGAGCAGGCAGCCTGACCTCTCTGTGAAGGAAATACCAATTAATTATCTTTTTTACAGGCAAACCAATTAGACTCCCTAATCACCTGTGTAGGACACGGAGGCAGAAGGCAGAGAAACTGCAGGAATAAACAAGACGGAGAGGACAGGCCTCACCGTGAAACAGCCGCCCTGGGCCCAGGGCTCGCCAAGAGGAGCACAGGCCCAAGGCTGAGATATTTTCTTTGTTTAAGTGAATTAAAAAACTCAAATGTTACTAGCCCCGAGGGGACAGAGTGGGCTCGCCTGGAGGTGACCAGACACAGGGCATTAGTCTTCCTTGTGCACTCCATTAGCCAAGGAACAGTGCAGGGCCTGGGTAAGTTAGCGGCGGTAGGGTTCCCATCAAAAGGACACCTAGAGGAGTTGTGCATCCCACCAAGGGCCAGACAGGCACCCTGGGTTTTGACAACCGCCCAGGTGTCCAGGTGAGGGCTTCTGTGCCGTCAGTATGGCTGCCCTGATCATCGAGGGATGCTCTTGTTCTTTTGGCCTGGCTGTGGCTGGAGCTAACCTGGAGGGTCTGCCATCTGCTGACAGAGGTTCCACCCCTAGAGCAGTGGGCAGCAGTGCCTGATTTCTATCCAGTCTCTGCACGGGCCTCCCTAGCACGCAGCCCTCTAGCTCTCAGATTCCTTAGTTAGCTTTCCACGGGCCAGCAATCACGTGCGGCACCCGGAGGCTTCCAGGACCAGAGTCTGATTAAGCACTTCTTACACAGCTTGCACACACCCAGGGATCACCCACTGCCCCCTTTACAAGTGGGGGAACAGGCCCAGGCACACAGGGCCACAGGGCCCCGAGTGCCCCACTGCTCTGCAGGTGACCTGCCCTATGGGTTGTTCTTACTTCCGGCTGGGCTGAGGAATGGTTTACAATGTCTCTCACAGTCTCCAGCTGGTGGCACTGTTTTGGGAGGTTGAAGAAACTCTGAAGGGAATCAGGTCACTGGGGCATAGATTTGAAGGTTATATCAGGTCACTGGAGCATAGATGTGAAAGTTCTATCAGGCCTCTAATCTACTCTGTGGTTTCTGTCCATCAAGAAGTGAAGATGGAGGTAGGTGAGCTGGCTCAGTGGGTAAAGAACTTGCTGAACAAGCCTGAGGACTTGAGTTTGGATGCCCAGTGCAGTAAAAGCTGTGTACAAGCACCTCCGGCTCCGCCTGCCACCACCACACACTAATATATGGAAAGACCACCTACCTCAGTTATGTGTTCCTGCTGCTACAACATCTTGCCTAAGTGCATGGGGCCAATTGGCCATGGATGGAAACCCTGAAAACCATGAGCCAAAATAAAACTTTGTTCCTCTGAGTTGCCTGTGTTGGATGCTGTGTCATAATGGACCAGAAGTCACTACTACAGGTCATCTGTCTGGTCACTAAGGTGGAACTGTCTCAGTTTTGGAGGGCCAATGTCTGTGTCTGCATGCCACATGACCCCTCCTGAGGCTATACTATTTGACCTGGGGCTAGGGGGCCTAGATGGAGAATCATCTGTGTAAATGGCTATTTAATGTGTAGGAAAATACACGCCAGTATCTAGCTTCACCCCTGCCCTGCTCCCTCTCCCCATAGGCCAGTTTTTGATGTTTTTTTTCTTTTTGAGATTTTATTATTTAATGTGTTATGGTATTTGCCTGCATGTTTGCCTATGTACCACATGCATGTCTGATGCTCGAGGGGGCAGGAGAGGCAAAGGGGCCATGAGGTGCTGTGGCTGCGCAGAGCCCATCCTTACTGCACTCAACACTTGTCTCCCAGGAGGGACCCAGTGTGGTCTCCCTGCGTTCCTGAAGCACAGAGAGTGGAACTTATCCTTACCTACGGCCCTGTTTCCCATACTCTGAGTGTTTTTCAAGAGCTTGCCTTGGGACCCAGAGTGTGAACACTGGAGTGACTTTCCTGCTTGAGTTCTTCATGGTGGCTTTAAAAAAAAAAAAAAAAAGGGCAGGGTTTCATTCTATAGCCCAGGTGGTCTAGAGCTATGGAGCACTGGCCAGCCTTGAAATCCGATTTCAACCTCCCAAGTGCTGAGGTAAAAGGCACGAGCCCCTGCCTGCCCATGTGACTTTTTTTAATTTTTTTTTTTCTGAAGAGCCCACGCTCTGTGCCACGCCTAAGCTGGTTGGAAACTCCTTTGTGAAACTCGCAGCCTCAGGCACGCGGCTGTTCCATGCCTGCCTCTGGAGCTCTGTGTCAGAACTGCCTTGGAACAGGGAAGCCGGCGGGCTGCTGCTGGCAAGCTTCCAAGACTTGGGCTAATTCGAGGTTCTTTCTGAGTCTGTTTCTGACACCCCCGCCCACTCCTCGCCTTCAGGAGGCTCTCCCCAGCCAAGCTGTTTGTATACAGTCAAACAGCAAGGCTGGGCCACTGGGACGGGAGCAGGCCCTGTGGGGATGCTGGAAGGGCCCCAGGCCAGGAGGAGCTAGTATGGGGGTCCCAGGTGCCTGCTTATGTGAGGTTCCTGATCACATTTCATCTGCAGGCAGCTCGCTCTGCTCAGAAGCGGCAGCTGTCTGGGGCAGCCGGTTGGTTAGCAAGAGCAGAAAAGCAGGCAGCAAAGCCAGCCCAGATACAAGTTTGGGTGTCCACTAAGCCCTCCTGAAACTTTGCCTCATGCTAAGTGGCTTGTAGCCTGGAGTATGAGACCCTTACGACCCTGGGCTGACTGGATACTCACAGTCCTG
Organism: Mus musculus; assembly: GCF_000001635.26. Lineage (NCBI taxonomy): Eukaryota > Metazoa > Chordata > Mammalia > Rodentia > Muridae > Mus > Mus musculus. The sequence goes on along the minus strand of NC_000070.6, from coordinate 155,122,298 downwards.
GAGCGAGCAGAGACTGACTGGAGAGCCCTGGGTCAAGGCCACAGATGAACAGCGCTCTGATCACGGGATTAGGAATGGCTAGGGTTCCCACTCTGTCCAACCTCATGCCAGCACTCAAAGAGAGCAGAGAGGCTAGGTGACAAGGGGTGCTGGCTATGGGGAGTAGCAGGCAAGAAGGGGCCACGAGGTCAGTATTGCAGCTGTTCTCCTTGACTTGGCTTCTCTCTCACTTCCTTCCTCTCTGTTCCTGAAGCTGGGTTAACACAGCATATACCTTAGGAGGCTGAGGCAGGGGAATCTCTTATGAGTTTAAGGCCAGCCTGGTCTACACGATTGAGTTCAGGACAGCCAGGACTTCACAGACCCTGTTTTGTTTTATTTTGTTTTTGTTTTTTGAGACAGGGTTTCTCTGTATAGCTCTGCCTGTCCTGGAACTTGCTCCGCGTAGACCAGGGTGGCTTCATACTCATAGACCCCCCCTCCCCCCACCGCCTCTTCCTCTTGAATGTTGGGATTAAAGGCATGCTCCACCACCACCTGCCTCATAGATCCTATCTAAAAAATTAAAAATGAAATGCAATAAAACTGGCCTCAAGGCTGATCAGGATGCAGGCAACCTTGCTACTTGTCTGGTGGGAGGGCTTTAGAATGGCCTAGAATCATAGGAGACTGCGATCTCAGCCCTGCGGGTCTCCTGAGACAGCAGGCATGAGACTGTAAGGCCTGGGGCAGTAGGGAGCTACTGTTCCCATGGAGACAGACCCTGGTCTGGAGATCTCTGCTTGTCCCTGCTGCCTCTACCAAGGTCCTCCATGGAGCAGACCATACTTACTTTCTCAGCCCCGCCCAGCCCCGGAATGGTTTCTGCATTGGCACAGTCAGCAGAAGATGACAGCAGAGTCAGCAGGGCCACCCGTGCAGTGACCGTACATGTGACTATCTACCATTCAAGATGCAATGCTTCCAGTGCAGATGGGGCCATCTGAGAGGGCCACTGCCCCAGGCCACTCACTGCCTTGACTTGCTGCCCCAGAAGACCTGTACCACGGTAGAGCATGCCACCACCTCCTTTCTGGCAGTGGTGGGGAGGCCTCCTGGTTCTGAGAGCTAGGGGGACTCAGATGTCCAGCTCAAAACAGAACAGTGGAGCCAAAGGTAGATGGGAAGAACCAGGCTTCTTTAAGGCTGCCCAGCTGCCCACGGTCCTACTGTGGACCATGGCTACAGAGGCCAGTGAGCTTCCTCATGCTTGGGCGGATGGGCACAAAAGGGCTGCAAAGGTGCTGCTCAAACCTGCCCAGCAACTGCAGGCTCTGTTAGGAAACTGCAGGCAGGAGGGGAGGAAACTGCAGGCTGTTAGGAAACTGCAGGTAGGAGGGGAGGAAGGTCTTTTCTTTCTTTACTCATAAAAGCTATTGGGGAGCGAGGGGTGTGGCTCAGTGGTATTTGTGTGCTGGTATTTGCAAGGCTCTGGCTTCCATCCCTAGTACAGCAAAAGTCCATCAAGATAAAGCGTCTCAGTTCTACAGACAGCTGTAGACACAGCCGATATCAGGGCCTGCAATTACCCTAAGGTTTCCCAACCTTCCACTGCAACTCACAGAGCACCTGTCCATGACAGGAGCTCAAGGCCAGAGACCGTGGCCTCTTCCTGACTGCTGTGACCCTGGGACTTATGAAAGTTCCAGGCTACGCCCTCTGGGGAAAGTCTGTCTGTCACAGGTCCTATTATAGTTAGAGGCAGACTGTGAGTTTTTGGCAAAAGTGGCCTCAGGTCTGCTCCCATTCTTGAGTGGAACGGATGTTCTGTGAAATTACTAAGGGTCCACTCTGGGGTTTGGTGACAGTGACAGCTTCCAAGCTCTACTGGGCTCCACTATTTCTTTCCCTTGGACTCTGCAGGGTTTTATGGGGCTCCAAGGCCACATAAAATGCCACATGCCATTAGCCTTCCATGATATCCCAGATATGCTTCTTCTAGATTCAGGCACACTACTCAGTGGCCTCTAATTCGGGGTCGTTCTTCATTTTAACGCCCAGTTGTCTCAGGCTGGCCTGCAGTGCCTGCCCCATGTGGCTGGAGCGCCCACCTCTGGCAGACACTCTTACTGGTTCACCTCCCATCCAGCTCTGCCGGGCCTCACCTCTAGACAGGTTCTCATGAAGCCAGTGTGAGAGCCTCCAGCACCGGGTGCTGGGCCTGCTCTCTGCTCTTGCGGTGGGGGCTGCTCACAGGCCCAGCTGTTTGTACACAGGTACACAGGTCCACATCCAGTCTACATTTGCCTATAATTCAGGTGCTGTACTCAAACGCCCTTTGGCTTCTGAGGGTCTCATTTTCCATATCTGACCCCTTGCCTCAGGGCTCTCAAGGCAGGGACTCTCTGGATCTACTCTAGCCATGCAGTGAGCCTTCTTTATGCCACTTAGGCTCTCTCTTCCGTGCTCACAGGGGCCCCAGATCCCAGATATGTCCTCATTATGAAGACTTAAAAATTTTAGGATTGGGGGCTAGAGAGATGGCTCAGCCGTTAAGAGTACTGACTGCTCTTCCAAAGGTCCTGAGTTCAAATCCCAGCAACCACATGGTGGCTCACAACCATCCGTAATGAGGTCTGACTCCCTCTTCTGGAGTGTCTGAAGACAGCTATAGTGTACTCAAATGTATTAAATAAATAAATTGTTTATTATAAAAAAAAAAAAAAATTTTAGGATTGATTGGCTTAGGACAGAGAGGGAACCTCTGGGGCAGGTGAGATAGCTCAGCAGGTAGAGGCCTGCTGCTAAGCCTGAGTTTGATCCCCTGGAACCATAGAGTGGAAGGAAAGAACCAACGCTGGATAGCTGGGCTCTGACTTCCACATCTATGCCACAGCATGAACACGTCTTCTTCCCATAAATAAAGACAAAAATAGAATTAAACCCCTTTTTATATGTGAAAAGAGAGAACCTGTGAGAACTAAGAAGCCCTAGGAGAGGGAGACAGTGATAGAGATTTAACTTTACTCAAGAGAAAAACAGAACGAAGTCACGCTGAAGGGGCAGCTGAGTCTTGGGGGTGGGGGAGAGCAGAGGTGTCCTCCCCCTCCACCCTGCCTGCATGTCAAACAGCAGGCTGAAGTTACTCAGGGTTAACAAGAGGGGACCCTGCACACAAGCCCTCTGTGTGTCTGCATAGACTGGCATCTGAGCAAACTTCCACTTCCATCGCTGCCTTGGTATGGGAAACAATACATATTTTTATATTATATTTTTCCGGGACTTTCCCTCTATATAATAATTTGTTACAAAAGAATTTATAGTACAAACTTCACTTTAGAAATATGGCTCTCTTGGGCTATTCTGCGGTAATTAACCACAGACAATTAATATTAAAATGCAGTGTCACCCTGCGAGGCGATGAAAATTTCCAGAAATTCTCTGCTAGACATTACGCCACTTTATTGGCAAGACTGAATTAGTGACAAAAGGGCACCTTGGTTTTTAAAATTGCCATACAGTAACAGTTGATTCTTCACAGATCAAATTCAATGAATACTCAAAATCATTTATCCAACACATGAAAAAGAGAGACCATTCAGACCAATTGGAAACATGCAGCAGGATGGTTTTGTGCATGAGTGACAGAGAGAGATGTGGGGCAGAGAGAGAGAGAGAGAGAGAGAGAGAGAGGAGAGAAATCTGACCTCTTACTGCAATGGCTCTTCTAAGTTCCCAAAGCTAATTTGCAAGGGATTGTCTGAGCCACAGGGCCCAGAGCCCACCTCTCCATCCTGCAATCAGCAGCCTGCACCCACCGTGTCCACCCGCAATCATCCGCACCTGCCGCATGAGTCAATGGGCCCAAATTGCGGGGCGCGGCAGACGCCCCACCGAGAACAAGGAACACAAAGGGCTCTGCGCTTCAAGCTGTGGGTGGGAATTACAAAAGGTTAAGAGACTAAATATAAAAAGCCCTTTGAATATAAAATCAATGTGCTTTGTTGCTAAAATCTGGGTGCTGTAATTTATCCAAAATAGGACTTGCAATATCTGGCAATAATCCACGCCTAGGAATTGTCGGTTCTGCTCATCGAAATGCAAATAGTCTACTGGAAACTTAAAAACAATTGAAACAACTGAAATATTTCATACCAACAGAATAATGAAATACCATATTTTGCAATTACCTATTACTGACTTTAGGGCTCCCGACGCAGAGCGTATTGTCTCTCTTCGTTTTATTGTTTGTGAAAGTGGAAACGTGAGTTTTTAGAGGGTTTGTTTCCTGAATTGTCTGGAATCCCAGACCAAGGAAACCTGAGACCCTGAGTCCCAGTTGGAGGCACAGTGGGCCAAGGCCAGGGATGCCTCAGAGTAGTGGCCTCAATGACCTGGTAGCTGGCACATGCTTAGAAAACCTTAAGAAGTCTACCTACAGGTGGGGATAAAATGGCTGTCTGACTCCAGTCTCCGTGGGCAGCAAGCTCTCTGGGGAATCAGTAGCCGCCACCCAGGGACAACGCCTCCTGAAGCCCCTCCTGCCAGCTGTGTCTAGTTCCCTCTCACCAGGCCACTGTGTCACATGTAAGCCTGTTATCTTTTAGTCCAGAGGAACTGAGGGGAGGTTGGGGGCACCACTTGTCTGTAGAGGGGCAGGGCTGTTCCTACCTTGGGAGATGGGACTCCCTCTACCAATGGCTGCTGGCCTCAGGCTTTGGGAACACATTGAAACACTGTAATTGCTTTAAAGTGTGTGCTGCCTCCCGCTCTGCTGTAGTTTCAGGTCTGACTCATGTGTGCTCTGTGTTTCACCCACAGTCTCCTTCTCTGCTCCACCTCAGGGCAGCCTGACCTCCAGGCTGGTTTGCTCCAAACAGAAACCCCTTGGCACCCAACGGTGTGAAACGGAAGGTTGGGTGAACATGCTGTCCTCTAGGGAGTACATGGTGGGAGTGGGCTAGGTGGCTTGTTCCCCTCACTCTCACATCAATGACCCCAAGCAGAGACTGCTGGTCAACCTGGAAAACTGCATATTCGAAGTCAGCTGAGGCCATTGTGGCCCTTTCTACGCTCCCTGCTGCTTTGGCAGAAGCAGCCGCCTGGCCTGCTCACTACCAGTGCTATTACAGCCACAAGCCCGTTGTCATCATAGCCCCGCGGTCTGGGGTGTTAGAGGCTGGGCTGCAGGGCTTTGGGAGTCACAATGGGACAAGCCTTTGTCACAGGTCCAGAGTCTGTGCCTAAAGTGGTGACGGGGAGCGTCTCCGATATCCACCTGTGTACGCAGCATGGATGGTGTACCTTGATGGAATTTCTACTTGCCCAGTGTCCAGTTTCCCCTTCTTCTCTAACAATGGAGCCTAATCTTTGTTGGCACACTATGCTTATCTCTATGTGACAGATATGTGGCTATATGATTGAGTTCTGCCCCTCATATGTTCTCCTTCCTGTTTAATAAGATTTAGCATGATGTCAGAAGCGTCTAGGATCACGCCATGGTAAACAAAAATGACATAGAGCAGAATAAAAGACAGGGAGCCAGGGCTCCATGGCTGGTGACAGACTGCCCCTGCCCCTGGCTTCTGTATGAGGAAGAAGCAAACACCAGTGGAGAGGAAGTTACTACTGTGTTGTTTGGTAACAGCAGCCGTATCTCACCCTGAGCACTCATCTGGCTCACAGCAAAGCTGTATTTGTCGGGAGTGGGGGGGAGGGATGAGACCCACCCTTGTCTCTGGCTGTGTGCGTGGCTTCTTCTTGTGGTGTCTTATGTGCCCTAAGGCGTCTCAGCGAGAACAAGAGCCGTGAAGCTGCCCATCCCCATCACGCGGCCTTCACACAGTTAATGTCTCCTGACTGAGCTCTGTGGGCTCGTCTCTGCCTTGCTCCTTGGTGACTTGTCTAGAGGTAAGTGGACACTTCCTGAGATGACCAAACACAGAGTCAGGACCTCCTGTCCACAGGGCCCATGGGACCCGGCCCCTTCCCGTCCAGCATAGGAAGCGGCTCTGAGCTCTCGCTGCCCCTTGGTCCCTCACATAGCATTCAAAACCACAGGGCCGGAGGTGGCCTCACAGGCCCTTGGCAAGGATCTGCCTAGAAGGGAGAATGCTGGCACCAGGGACCCAGGGAGAGAACAAAGGCATGCCAGGGACAAGAGCAAGATGATCAGTTTCTGTTTGTTTGTTAGTTTTTAAATACTCAAGTCCACTCTAAGGACACAGTCCCTGGTCCACTTTCCCTTTATACAATAAAACTGCTTTGGCTGGAATCTCTAGGCACAGCTTGGCACTTCTGTGTAGGGCTTGCCTTCTAGCTCCTTGTCACAGGTTGAGGCATGCCTTCCCGGATGCCTCCTTCCTGCCAACCCAGAGAGGGGGCTCTAGGGGCAGCCCCAGATGTGGGAGAAGCCAGGCCCCTGGCAGCCCAGGCTGTGTTCTAAGCTGCGACATTCAGGCTTCTCAGCTACAGGGGCGCTCATTGCGTGGTGGAGGGTTTCTTTTTCAGACCTTGCTCTTGCCCAGGACAGTTAAGCTTCTGGAGTGACTTAAAGGCTTTGCAGAAAGTCTAGGGAGGAGATGCAAGTGGTCAGTGGGCTCCTCCACTCTCTGAAGAGCTCCAGGCCAGACTAGGAAACTGGAGATGCTAGGTGGGGGCCCTGAAAGTTCTGCTGGGACCACTGGGGCAGAGCAGTCAGGGTGTCTTTGTCACTGGGTATAAGGCAGACTAACAGGAGAGAGTACCTGGAAAGAAAAGGCAGCTTTGGATGGTATGCTGATATCAAGCAGGAAAACTAGCTTAACTGGATCGAAGTTTGAAAATGAGTAGTACAGTAAATCTGTCTAGATGGATCACAGAAATGAAGGGTAAGTCTGAAGGATGGCACGCACTCCAAGGGTGTGCTCTACTTTGTCACCACTGGCAGGGCTGGGCTGGGGGACAGGTGAGGGGAGCACAGCCGCCTCTCCTGGGCTCCTGCTGTCCCTCTTGGCTTGAGCCTTTGCACTTTCCTGCCAGAGATCTGGGTCCATCACACGCAAATGGAAGAATGCAGAAGGATGGAAGGAGCTGTAAAGAGCAGAGCACTGTCTCTGCTCGGTCCTGGAGCCCCTGGGGGCTGACAGACTCCTGCAGAAGGATGGAAATTCATGGGCCCTTGCCTGGAGAACAGCTCAGCTCCCAGTGGGATCCAAGGGCCTGAAACTGCCTACTGGGGCCAATTCTGGACCCTTTACCCTATCTGTTGTGACAGATAGGCAGACAGAGCAAAGAACAAAGATTTACCCATTTCATGAGACTCTTGGGCAAGGAAGTTTTAAGGAAGGTAGAAATAGGTAGAAAGCTATTTTCTGGACCCTTGGTCTGCTACCTTGGTTCGGTCTATTTAAGTGCGCCTATCTCACCTAGCCCTCCTATACACGGTGAGGGGTAGGATGGTCGTACACGTGGCCTGTGGAGGTTGGTGACCTCATTTTACAGAATCAGCAGAGTCCAGTTAGACAAACGGAAAAGGCATCCAGGCTCTCACAGCCGGGTCCAGGGGTGCTGGACAGCCCCCCAGGAGCTCCTAACGGGGAGCAGTGACCAGGGGTGTAGTCAGAGTGTTTGCCTAGAATGACCAAGGTCAATATCAGACTTCAGGTATCAGATTCAAAGCTTCGTGGTTCTTCTGAAAGGAGACTCATACTTTTTGTGATTTCTGGGTGCCCTGAGACCCCAAGGTGACAAACACCTCACAGGTCTCACGTCGAACCTGGCCTTGGCTCCTATGTTAATCCTGAGTGTGCTGGGGTCCCTGGGACCCTTGGTAAGTAAGCTTGGCTCCTGTGTTAACCCTGAGTGTGCTGCAGACCCCTGTGCCCCCGTGTAACCTCTTCTTAGATTGTCCTATGATAATATCACATAGACTCTGAGCTACACTGGGAAGCTGCCTGCAGGAGACAGGGTAGGCACTTTTCAGCAGCATAGAACAAGTTCTGAATTCTGGGGCCTGGTTTTCATTGAGACAGCAGTACTTGGCTCTGAAAATCTCTCAGAGCAGAAGGCGTGGCGCCCAGTGAGTATTTTTATGCAGAAATATGAGAACTATTCTGCCAATGCAGCATGAAATTGCTCCTATGACTGAGGTGGAGACAGACGAAGGGGGAGATGGACTAAGCTGCCTCCTGGGGTTCACTGGATCTGCCAGGCCCCCAGGCCAAATCAGCATGGCTTCTGTTCATGGGTACACAGGGTCTGCTTGGCCTCTGGAGCCCGTAGCTTGCTCATAAGGAAAGAGTACGAGCCCCACCCCAGGCTTTGTGTCTCTGTGGGGGGTCTGCAGCCTTTGCTGCTTCTCAAGATGGCTGTCTGGACAATCCTCTCGTCAGAGATGTTGCTGACCTGGCAGGATTTCTGGGGAATACCCCAAGGTGTGTGCTGCCCAGACTTTGACCTTTCACCGCACCATTCTCCTTTTTTGTCCTTCCTCTACCCTGTGAATAACAAAACTGCAGAGAGCACAAGCCATCAGCAATTGTCAGGAGTGTCGTGGAGGGCCATGGGGCCCAGAAGCCTTGGCATGAACCCAAGAAGGCTCGGGAGAGCATAGGCACCACAACAGGTAGGACAGCCTGTGACACTGTGACAAGCCAGGTAGGACAGTCTGTGACACTGTGACAAGCCAGATGAGTGAGGTCTGCTGGGGGGGACGGGGGCACAAGGCTATACAGCCAGGATAGCACATGGGGCAGAGTTAGAGTACAGGAAGCTCTAGCCTGTGAAGAGGCTAAGCCATCGGAAGAGAGAAGAACAAGGGATGGAGGGAGGGAGGGAGGGAGGGAGGGAGGGAGGGAGGGAGGGATGGAGGGAGGGAGGGAGGGAGGGATGGAGGGAGGGATGGAGGGATGGAGGGAAGGAGGGAGGGAGGGAGGGATGGAGGGAGGGAGGGAGGGAGGGATGGAGGGAGGGGTCATTTCTGCCCAATGCCAGCGTGAAGGTTCCTGGGCTGAGGCAGATAAAAGGCAAGAACAGACCTGGGGGCAGGAACACTCTGTGAGGGAGTTGTGTCAGGGTGGGAGTAAGCCTAAATGGAATCTTCAGGGTAGCCACGTGACTGGACAGCCACCTGGTGATCGAAGATATGTACTAGCCCCAAAGAAAGGGACTCGACTTAGGGCTGTGTGTAGTTTGCAAGGACAAAGGGGTGGGGGCGAGGTAGAACTCTGGCTTCCATTGGCAGCCACAGTGAAGCAACAGGCAGGTGGGAAAGACACGTCTGAGGTATACTTGTAATGACCAGAAATGTTCTATCAAACCCTGGCAAAAGCCAGGAATTCTGGGTGGCATACACCCGTAACTCTAGTACTAGCAGGGCTGAGGCAGGAGGAAGACGTCTGTATGGCCTACATGGCAAGATTGTTTCAAAACTTAACTAAGAATCCAACCGCTAACTACTCCAGGGTTATATAGAAGCCCCGTGGGGAACTATGAGGCTCCATGCCACATCTGCCCTTGGTTTCGGGTCTGGTGCTACAGTTTTCTAACACTTGGTTTTGCCTTTCTACTCACCTAGGGAAGCAGTTCCTAACATGTGACTTGTGACCCCTTCAAGGGTTAAATGACCCTTTCACAGGGGCCACATATTAGATATCCTGCATATCCAATATTACATATTATAACATATCTAGATGTTACATTAGGATTCATAAGTGATAAGATTACAGTTATGAAGTTGAAAGTAACTCTATGGTTGGGGGTCAGCCCAATGTGAGGAACTGTAGAGTAAAGGGTCAGAGCCTTAGGAAGGTTGAGAACCACTGACCTAGTGTCTGCACTCTGCCTGAGAGCCAGAGCGAGGATCCCAGTGCCGGGGACTGGGGCTCCTGGCTGTCCATCCTGAGTCAGAGTCCACAAAGGGTCCTAAACACAAGGTGTGATTTTGCCTGGAAGGCACCCTCTTACAGGACCTTCTCACTCCTGTTAAGCGCCCCAAAGAGTCCAGACAGTGGTGGCTCATGCCTTTAATTCTATCATTTAGGAGGCAGAGGCAGTGGATCTCTGTGAGTTTTTGGCTAGCCTGGTCTACACGGTGAGTCCCAGGACAGCCAGGGCTATGTAGAGAGAGCCTGTCTCAAAACAACCAAAACCAAGGAAAAAAGACATAAACAGTATTTGTGACATATCAGAGTGTAAGAGAACATAATGCCACCAGGCACAACAGACTGCAGTGATTAAACTTCAATTGCATGAATAATTCTCAAACAACTCAAAGGAAATCTGGCTTTGAACTGGTGGACCTGGCCAGGGTACAGGTCCTTCCTGGCTGAGAACCAGGACATACATCTCAGTGAAATGTGAACCAACACACATGAAGTGACACTGACCGGAAAGCAAGGCAGCCTGTGACCAGACAGGGCCACGAACCCACAGCCATCTGTACTGCTGAGCTTAGGCTGGGTCCCATGGCTTTGACCTGCCTAGGACCACAGGCTGCCCTGCAGACCCCATAGCTGCTGGGGTTGTGTGGTAAGGATGCAGGCCACAGGATCACCCAGGATGGGAAGCCCTATCCCGCCCTGGCCCTGTAAAGGCAGCTGGCTATACTTTCTCTGCTGATGGCCGCTCAGGCCTGTATGTACCCAAGCTTCATGTCTCACCCAGGGCCACCGTGCCTTGTCACTGACACACTCAGGTTCCGAGGTCTCTGTTCCCTTGGATACCCCTGACTGCTGCTATGACCCGCTCACCTGGCAGGATGCTGAGGGTGTCTCCCTGGCCATGGAAGGCTCCTGAGTCCAGCACAGGCTCTGAGTCTCTCTTGGAGAGTAGCAGGTCAGCTCTGGCACTTTCCACAGTAGACCCAGGCTCTGGCCCCCAGGACATGGGCACAGACAGGGGGTAGGAAATGCACTGGAACCCACTAGGAAGGAGATATCAAATACCGAAATGAGGTTCAAGGGAGCGAGGACAGGGGGACAGAGGGAAGGGGATGAGGCAGCCCACAGTCTGTATATGCCCTGGCCCTGACCAAGGCCAAAGAAGACTCAGTGAGTGGCTTCTTTTCTATGTCCCGTGTCTGCTCACTACAGGGCATGCAGCTCCCTCAGGCCCCTCACTCCCGTCAGTCCACCTGCTTCTGTTTCTACCTTTCAAAGTCTAGTTGGTTGGCACTGTGTCCCAGGCCTGCCCTAGTTATAGTACATGGGACATTTGGGCAAGAAGAATGTAGGGACCTCTCTCCAGCCTAACCTCGTCAGTGCCCCAGGGAGGGTGTATCGTCCTTACAATGGGGTCTGGATGGGTGTCTCCATGTAGTCTTCATCCATCTTGAAAAAGCTGACCTCAGAGTATTCTGGGAGTTGCACATATCTGACTCCTGCTGAGATCTTCAGGACCCGGCCACTCTCACCTTCCAAAGGAAGAAATCAAGACGCATGTCTCTTATACTGTGTGAGGAGGGGCTGGGTGGATCTGGGCTCCATGCTGGAGGAGGGTTTAAGGTGAAGGGCATCTGTGCTGTGCTGCTGATAACTGCCCTTCCGTGACGAGTGCCTGGCAGAAGTCTCCTCCTGCAGCTCTATCTTCCCCTTTGTACCTGCTCCCACACCCTGAATCCTGGACACTGACTCTCCAGCTCTGGGCCTTGGATCCCTGAAGGCCATTTGCACTGGCCAACTGCCTTCACGCTCTGAGAGGGTCTCTTCCTAATCAGCTCATGGGTCAATGTGCTACAACTTGCCCTCAGCTGGTCAGTTGCTCTTTGTGCTCATCTTCCAGCTTGACCACAGGCTGTAAGCTCAGCCTCAATCCTCCTCCTCCCGTCACTAACACAGGCCCTGGTGTGCAACCGATCCCTAAAAGCAGTTTCCTGACTGGGCACACGTGCTGACGGGCCTGGTCTCTAGGGCACAGGGCCTGAGGGGCAGACAGTACTGTCTTTTCTGAGCCACAGATCACTGTGCCCTTCTGGGGCAGACAGAGGTGGTGAAGCAGGGCACATGGCCACACCTGGAGGACCCAGCAGAGAGAAGTGTTGGCTAATATATGGGGACATCTTGAGTGTTGTGGGTAGGGCAGGACGGCTGTGGCAGTGATGGGTGGGAGTGTGATGGAGGGGAGCAACGGTCCTGAGCTCCCAGACCTGACACAGCTCAGAGATGAATCTCCAGCTTCACAGGGGAAGTGGCCAGGTTCCACAAACTGAGAAAAAGCTTAGACAAAGTGGCAGACCCAGTGGGCTCTTGACTCGAGGTAGTAGTGAAGAGGGTTAGCTCAGACCTGCTGCTCCCAGCAAACTCAGCTGAAGAAAAAGAGCTGTTAAATACGGGGAAGGGGTTACGCAGGGTTCAGGGACATCCAAGCACAGCTTACAGCACACATGAGAGAAGACTCCAGGGGGCTATGAAAGAACTAAAGGAAACTCAGACGTGGGACTCACAGGGCTGGGGATACTCGTCTCTACTAGCCTATATGGAGACACAGAAGTCCCAGGAAACTGGCTTGGTGCTCTGAGAGCCTTGCTTCTGTCCTGGGGAAAAGCTGGTACTGGATGATGCTCTCTCCTTCAGACCTGCTGGACTAATCACGAAAACAAGGCCAAAAGGATTAAACCTTCTTCACATAACTTCGCTATGCTTCAGGATAAAAGCTCAAGAATATTTATAGGAATACAAAAATATCTGGCGTTCGACAGTAAAATTTACAATGTCTGGCATTAAATCAAAGATTACGAGGCATGCAAAGAATGCAGGAAAGTATGGTGTGTAATGAGGAGAAAAATAAATTAGTTGCAACTGACCCAGGGTGCTGGAATTAACAGTCAGGGACACTGGGACATTTATTATGATCCAGGCTGTAATCCCAGCACGTAGAGTAGCTGGGATGAGCAGGAGCTCACACACCCTCAACCACAGAGTTAGAGACCCTGTCTCAAAATGGAGAGTGGAGGATTGAGTATGGTAGCTGCGTTCTTACTCTCAATAGTGAACGCAGAAGCACAGGAGGTAAGAAAGGAGCAAGAGAAGGAAAGACGGAGGCAGGAGGGGCTGCTGCAGAGTCAAGGCCAGCCAAGGATGCAAAGAGAGATCCCGAAAATTACAAGTGAGGTTAAAAAGTGCAGTGGATGGGACCCACAGCAAATGAACTGATGTGGAAGAAAAGATTCGTGAGCCTGAAAATAGAATTGGAGAAGTCATCCTAACAAACCAAACAAGGGAGGGAGGGAGGGAGGGAGGGAGGGAGGGAGGGAGGGAGGGAGAAAAAGGAGGAGGTACTTCTGCAAACATGGGAAATGAAACAGACTACTGGGAGAAATAACGGCTAAAAGTTTTCCTAAGTCCTTGGATGCAAGAAGCTCAGAGCAGTGGCGATGATGGAGCAGCAACCCTTCATCACTGAGGAAGAACCAGAAGCCTGCAGTCAGGGAGGACACCTCAAGGCAGCCCTCAAGGGGAAAGCAAATCAAGGTGCCTGCCTCCATACTTCAACAGCCAGCCTCCATTACAGGTGGCAGCAGGGAGGATGATGTTAGATGGAGACCTCCATCTGCAAGAGGGAAGGGAAGCCAGATGAGAGTTGATGGAGTTGTAACTAATGAGGCAAGGGGTCGGCAAGACTGTGCAGCAGGTAAAGGGGCTTGCTGCCCAGCCTGATGAAAAGAAACTGCGGAGACCAAAAAAAAAAGTCTTTATCTACTATATTAATAATTATGCTTAATGAGAATCAGTTAGAAAGGGGAGGTTTGCGGGCTGGGGAGATGGCTCAGCGGTTAAGAGCACTGGCTTCTCTTTCAGAGGTCCTGAGTTCAATTCCCAGTAACCACATGGTAGCTTACAACCATCTGTAGTGGGATCTAATGCTCTCCTCTCATCAGAGGAAAATAACAGTGTATTCACATATATTAAATAAATAAATATTTAAAAAAGGAAGAAAGAAAAAGTTCAAGCATAACTAGAAGCTAATACTTGCTAGGAGGAGTCTGAGTCCAGCCTGAGCTACAGGGTTATAAATCTTTATGACCCGGTGTGGTGGTTTGAGTAAGAATGCCGCCCGCCCATAGATGCACACTTGAATATTTAGGGATTGGTATTAGGTATGTGTGGCCTTGTTGGAGTAGGTATGGCCTTGCTGGAGGAAGAGTGTCACTGGGGGTGGGCTTTGGGGTTTAAATTGCCCAATGGCATGCGCTCTCTCTCTCTCTCTCTCTCTCTCTCTCTCTGCCTGAGGACTGCACATTGAGATATAGAGCTCTTAGCTACTCTCATGAGACCGGCATGATGATAACAGACTAAGCCTCTAAACTGTAACCCTGTCCCGATCAAATGCTTTCCTTTGTAAGAGTTGCTGTGTCATGGCGTCTCTTTATAGCAATGAGACATTGACTAAGACACTCTGGTTAGGCAAAGTTCTTAGATATGGCAAGTACAGTACTAGGACCTTTCCCAGGATGCTCTGGGGCATCGATCAAGTGGGTTTTGTCAACATGGACCTCTGAGCTCTGTGGAGCTGTAAGACAGGCCACAAGCTGAAAAACTTACAAGCCTGATGTGGCACCCGACTATAGACTATACACAATACTCTTACTGGCTCATATTTAAGACTATACCCCCGCCTTTTTGAGACAGGATCTCAATATATATAGCTCTGTCTGTCCTGGACCTCACTACATAGACTGGGCTGGCCTTGGACTCAGAGGTCCATCTGTCTCTGTCTCCTGAGTGCCGGGATTAAAGGCATGGGCCACTAGCCTGGCCAAGACTGTCCCATTTTAAAAATAAGCAGGGAGTCTGAAGAGACAGTTCTCAATGGTGGAAATGCACATGGTGAACAAGCACAGGACATAGGTGTGCAACACCATCAGCTTTCAGGGAGATGTAGTGAAGGGCCACTGCAGGCAGCTGTATAAGAAAGAAAATAAGCGTTGGAGATGATGCAGAGCAGCTACAACTTACCTCATTGCTCGAGGAAAATGTAAAATAAAACAAGTGAGAGAGGAAGGCAGCATAGTGAGATTGGAAGGGGAGATGTAAGATTCAACTTCACAGATAACATGAAGCTATGTAAATAGAAAGTCCTAGGAACCTTCAGGGAAAATATGAGAATAATTCAACTAAAGAACATGTGATCAGCCAGGCGTGGTGGCCATGCCTTTAATCCCAGCCCCTGGGAGGCAGAGATAAATGGATCTCTGTAAGTTGGAAGCCAGCCTGGTCTACAAAGGAAGTTTCAGGAGAGCCAGGACTACACAGAGAAACCCTGCCTCAAAAAACCAAACCAGGGGCTGGTGAGATGGCTCAGCGGGTAAGAGCACTGACTGCTCTTCTGAAGGTCCTGAGTTCAAATCCCAGCAACCACATGGTGGCTCACAACCATCCGTAACGAGATCTGGCGCCCTCTTCTGGAGTGTCTGAAGACAGCTACAGTGTACTTACATATAATAAATAAATAAATCTTTAAAAAAAAAAACAAACCAAAAAAACAAAACAAACAAAAAAACCCACAACCAAACAAACACCCCACTCCCCAAATAAAACAAAACAAAACGCCCAAACCTAAGGGCTGGGGATACCACTCCGTTGGTAGAATAATTACCTAGAATATGTGAAGCTCTAAGTTGAAAATAAAAGACATCAGTCCAACACAAATTCTTCCAAGAATCAAAGGGTAGGAAGGGGGCGGGGAAAAGAAAATCCCACACTAATATCACATGGAGGGGAAATTATTTTAAAAATTGTGGCAAGTTAAATCCCAAGACAATTCATTAAATAAAGGAAAGTCTTTATCAAATGGGCACTGGGACAACTAGAAGCCACATTCAAAGGATTGAATTTCTATTCCACAGAGATTAACTTCAAATAGGTCATAGACTAAACATAAGAGCTAAAAATGTAAAATTCTTCACCCAGCATCTCATACATGGATATGGTCGATGCACAACTGCATTACAGCACCGGGAGGTGGAGAGAGGAGGGTTTCAGGAGCTCAAGGTCACCCTCAATGACACAGGGAGTGTGAGGACAGCCTGGGCTACATGAGACTATGTTAATCCCCCTCCAAAAAAACACCTCCAAAAGATATAACAAAATCAGCAACAATCATTAATCACATTAATAAAACAACTGTAACCAAATATATCATGGGAAATTGCAATTTATTACTAGATTTAAAAAACACTGCAAGGTTTGTACATGGGACATGTACTTTGGCGAGGTGAGAGGGCTCAAAGTGTTAAAGAGTTTTTCGGCTGTGAACTACAGGCTCAATGCTAAGAGGTGGCTAGCCTCCCCTGAAGACTCACTGCGATTCCACGAAAACCCCAGCAGGTTTTTGTTGTTGGAGAAATAGACAAGCTAATTCTAAAGTTATGAGGAAATGTAAAAGGTCCTAAAGAGTCAAACAGTTAGGAAGAGCACGGCTGTAGGGTGCCTGTTTTCGAGGCTGAGACTAAGATGGCACGGTTTAGCATAGATGGAATTTACCTGATAAAATTAGTTACACAGGCCAGGGGAAGAACTGAGAGACCAGACCGATGCCTTGATTCGGGGATGATGGATATTGATCACGGAAGCTCAGTGGAGAAAGAATATGTCTTTCCAGTGGTCATGGCTTGGGGGATGCATCAGATACTTGTCTTATCCACAAAAGTTACCTCACAAAGGAACACCAACTTAAATATGAAAGCTAAAAGAACACAAAACTTCTACAAGAAATAGTCTATGTGGACTTCAGTTAGGCAGGGAATTCTTAGATACGGGACCAAAACTATGACCCACTGAACTATGACCCACTGAACTATGACCCACTGAACTATGACCCATTGAACAGTGAGCAAGATGAACTTTGTCAAAATTTACAATTTAAAATTTATAAAAGCATTTTTAAAAAATGAACAAAAACCGTGGACTGGAGAGGAGGCCGGCGGCTTGGAGTGCCGCTCTTCCAGAGGACTGGCGTTTGGATCCCAGCACCCACACGGCAGCTCACAACCTTCTATGACTCCAGTCCTGGCAGCCCCAAGGCCTCCTTCTGAACTCTGCAGGCATTGAGCATTCATGTGATACATGTGCAGACACGCAGGCAAGACATCAACACACAGTAGACAAACAAGTAAATAAACTCTTAAAATATTTAAGGGACACCAAAAGAAGCTGGACTAAAGAAGAAAATATATACTAAGGGTTGTTTTGTTTTGGAGACAAGATCTCTCTAGGTAGCCCTGGCTGGCCTTGAACTCACTCTAGACCAGGTTGGCCTTGAACTCAGAGATCTACTTGTCTCTGATCCTGAGTGCTGGGATTAAAAGGTGTACCAGGTACCAATATATCTGGCTGAAGGAAATTTTATATATATATTTGTTTGTTTTTCGAGATAGGGTTTCTCTGTATAGCCCTGGCTGTCCTGGAACTCACTTTGTAGACCAGGCTGGCCTTGAACTCAGAAATCCACCTGCCTCTGCCTCCCGAGTGCTGGGATTAAAGGCGTGCGCCACCACGCCCGGCTAAAAATATATTTTTAATCTGATAAAGATTTGTAGCCAGAACACACAAATAACTCTTATAATACAATAATAAGAAAAACAGCAGCCTACTTTTAAAAGGAAGGTGTGCAAGTGACTGGTTGATAAGCAATAAAAAGCTAGCAAGACAGTGGAGGGGTGCATCTTTAATCCCAGCACTGGAGAGGTGGGGGGGGGGCGATCTCTGAGTTCAAGACCAACCTGGTCTGCAGGGAGAGACAGACAGTGAAAAGCAGACAGACAGATAAGACAGACAGACGTAGTTAGTTTCAGTTCCAGAAGAGCCAGCGCTACAGTGAAACCCTGTCTTGAAGAGAAACAAAACAAAACAAAAACAAAAACAAACAAACAAAAAACCTGCTTTAATACAAAACAATAGCACTGTTCCCACACAGCATGGCGAAGGCCCCAAAGAGAGGATCGAGTACTGTCAGGAGAAGGATAGTCAGGACTGTGTAGTCTGCTGGGGACTGTAAATGGTGCTGCTATTTGGGAAAGTGGTAGCTTATTTTATGCATCTTAAATATTTATTTATTTTTTGCTTATTTACCTATCTGCACCTTTCTCTCTGTATTGTGTGTATGTGTGCACACACACACATGTACACACCACAGACATACAATCAGAGGACAGCTTATGGGAGTCGGTTCTTCCACTTCTTCCATGAGGTCCTGAGGATTGAACTCTGGCTGTCAGCTTAGCAGACAGCATCTTTGCGTGCTGAACTACTTCACAGGCCCAGAAGCATCTCTGGAAGTTTGAGCACATCGGCCATATGATGCCGCAGTGCCGTTTGCAGACATACACAAGAGAAATGAGAATCTGTGAGCACAAAACCCTGAGCAGTATTCACAGTAGCACTGTCCCCAACATTAGTGCCAATGTGAGGCAATCAGGTGTGGCCTGTCTGGGTGACAGGATGCTGCTGATCAGGAAGGGGACTGTCAGTGTACACTGCAATGCAGAAGCATCTCCAAACACCATGCGAATGGGAAGCAAGCAAAAGACCACATATGATACGAGACTCCCTGCAGGAAAGGTCCAAGAGCCAGATCTATAGAGGTAGGAAATCAATTAGGGACTGGAGTAGGTACAAAGCTGGAAACAGGACTGAGGGATCCTTCTAGAGTTCTGTGACTGTTCTGAGAGGGCACTGTGATGTGGTGGCGGCTGCCCATATCTGCAGGTTTACTAGAGATCATGGAATCTAGCTGGACATAATGGCACATGCCTGAAATCTCAGTTCAGGGAAGGCAGAGACAGGAGAATCTAAGCTACAAACTGAGGCCAGATGGACTAAATGAGACTCTAGTCTCAAAAAAACAGAAAAGTGAGGGGGCTGGAGAGATGGCTCAGAGGTTAAGGGCACGTACTGCTCTTACAGAGGATCTGAGTTTGGCTCACAGTACCGTCTCTGGGTATTCATAACTGTCTGGAACTCCAGTTTCAAGGGACCCGATACTCTCTTCTGGCCTCTGTGGGCACCTACATGCATGTACACATACTACACAGACACATGAACTACACATAAACACTGATCATTTAAAACAACAACAAAAAAGAGATCATGGGATCATTTAATACTGAGATTAATGGCATGTAAATGATACCTTAATAAAGTTACTTAGCCAATTTAATACATACATTAAAGATTTTATTTTTAGTTATGAGGACATATGTGTGTCTGTGTGCACAAGAGTACAAGTACCCCCAGAGGCCAGAGGGGTCAGACCCCATCCCTGCCCCCATGCTAGGTTATAGATGGTTGAGGGTGACAGGATGAGAGTGACCTGATGTGGGTACTCGGAACTGAACTTGGGTCCTTTGCAGAAGTCGTCTGTATTAACAAATAAGCATCGCTCCAGTCCATGTGCATGCTATGACGCTCTCACAGAAGCACTGAACAAATTAACAAATACTGGGAATTGATATGGTGGGCAGGGCTTCAGGAAGTTGGTGGTCCATACCTTGTCATGTTATGAGGTTCATTTACCCAGAAAGGAATGACTGTCCCAAAGAGGAGTGAAAAACTGCTCTTGGTCTAGCTGACTTTTTCAGACAAACTGTCTGTTTGTTTGAGACCGAGTTTCTCTGTATATCTTGGCTGTCCTGGAACTCACTCAGTAGACCAAGCTGACCTCAAACTCAGAGATCCACCTGCCTCAGGCTCCTGAGTACTATGATTAAAGGGGGGGTGTGTGTGTCACCACGGGTTGACTGTACCTTGTTATCTTTTGTGCTCTGTACAAGGCACACTAGTTGCTGAGCAAGGGTTTGGATGTGTCAAAACATATGTGAGCAGTGCACACGCCTTTCAGGGCATACACACACACACACACACACACACACACACACACACACACACATATATACACACACATACTTACATATATATGTGTGTGTGTGTGTGTATACATATACACACACATGTGCATGTACACACAAGATTGTGTCCACCTGGCTGTCTTATAGGCCTTCTAAGCCTTCTACAGTCACGAGGCTGCAGGGATTTCTGTAGAATTATCTCAGAAGCGATCCAATCACCTTTCACAGTTTGCTCTACTTGAGAGCCTGCCGCCCATTTCTTCTGAAAGAACAGGGTCGCACCCTGAAGACACTTACTTTTGGCAACTTCCCCATCATCTTGCTGCAGCTGTACACTCAACGTGAAGGGAGACCCTTGGACCACTTCCAGTACCTCTGGACCCAGAATCACAATTTTCTTAGCCTGTTCTGGGGGCATGGCACAAGTTTTAGTAGTTGTAGCAGCCACCATTGAGGGTCCCAGTCCTTTCTCACCCTGTGAGAGGGGCTACCAAGATGACACTGCTGAGGCTGAGACTCCAAGGAGCCTGTTAGGCAGTTTGGTTGGCTGAAGGACTCGTGTCCTCGGCTAGGCCCACCCCTGGGATGGCACCTCTGTCCTAAGAGTGAAGAGAGGTCACTTGGAACAGCATGGGAGCAGTGAATAGCCAGGCATGTTCCAAGCCAAGGTAGGCGACGACCACTTTGCAGTCATGTCTGAGTGTAGAGATCTCAAGAGAGCTGACAGAAGTTGCACAGGCAGCAGGGCTTCAGGGTGAGGTTGTTGGGTCAGACTATTTTGTTCAGTAACCCCAGAATCCTGTGGCTGAGAGGACCCATGACTAGGAGGTATCTAAGGCTGAGAGTACTGTGTTTGGGGGGAAGTTGTGGTGTTGGTGCTGGGAGAGCCCATTGGTCCGAGACCCTGCTTGTGGCAGAACCCCTTAGGGCCGAGGTCTGCAGAGCCACAAGCCCTTTTGCAATCAATTAGAACACTCTTTCTCTGAAAAGGACTGGGTTTTATGTTCTGCTCCATCCCAGCTTGGTCCAACACCTCCCATGTGGCTGCCCAAGGCCACCTGAGATACAATGAGGCCAGGTTCAAACACAACCAACCCACAGTGGAAAGGACAAGGGCAAAGCTGGAAACACCTACCTGCTGGGTGGCCGTTAATGAACATCCCACAGTAGGTGACTCCTGAGCAGTGGACCAAGCTGCCGAGTCCACTGAAGACATCACTGTGCCACTGTCCCTGCAGGGAGAATGAGGTAGCCTCAGAGGGTGGCTCCAAGGGACTCCAGGACCCTTTGCTAAGGAACCCCCCCCCACCACCTGAAGCTGTGAAGTTATTGCACCTTCCTTTTGGGGTGGGGGGGGAGTAAGGCACTGCATTTTATTAGGAAGGGTCCAGCTCAATTTGCTAAGTGCTTTCCCCTTGAATTTTAATGATGCCTGGAAAGAGGGGAACAAAGGCACAGCACATACCACTCGAACAAAGTACAAGTGCTCAGGCATGCTCCGCACAAAGGCCTCCTAGTACAAAGATGTGGCACTTAGCTGATCATGAGGGGACCTGAACCTGTGACTACAGTGGGGAAGGACCAGGGTGAGCTATTCTCATGCCCAGAGCTTTTAAATGAAAAGGTAATTAAAATATACAACTTGGGCTCACACACACACACACATACACAAAACCTCAGGGTGGGGGTGGGGTGCCACTTGTCACACACCCCACTCTGCCTCCTCTGTAGTACTCCTGGATCCACAAGCAATTGTGCGGAACGGCGGGAGGGTTGGTTCCATAGAAAACTTCAAGATCAAATGGTGTTTTATTTGATTATGAATTGCTTGTATTGGGGGAAATTAGCCAACAACAGGCTTGGTTCAGTTCACTCTTCCTGCTGAAGTTAATTGGGTGACAGATGCACTACCCTGTCCAGGACCCGCCCTCTGCATGGAGCCTGGGCTTCCACATAGTCAGTCATGGAAGGGGAGCACTGGCCAGTCTCTGAGAATGCAAATAAGGTAGGAGAGTGGGTAGTAGGGTTCACTAAGGACAAGAAGCAAAGAGGGCCGTGGTAGCAAAGACGGTGAGAAGGTCGAAGCCCTACCTAGTGGGTTCAGAGTCCCACAACCTGGGAGGAAGCTCAGCCACCACAGAATCAATGGCTGGATCTCAAGAGACAAGTTCGAAGAGAGGCCTCTGGCTAGATGAGGAGAGTAGGTGCTCACGGATGCTGGTCCTGAAAATCTCATGTCTCTAAACCTCATTCACAAACAACAGGCAGCCCTAGGGGCCCCTCTCAGTTTAAGAGAGGTCAGCATCCAGCTGTGGAGCACGTGGCCAGGGGCATGCTCATTCGCTCACGCAGGTACAAGCCCCTCTGGGATGTGGAGGGGGTTTTCATCGTCAGAGTTGCCAAGTCACCCGAGTGAGGCCTCCCAAGGTGCCTTGGGGATGGCTCCACTCCTCCAGCACAAACATCCCAAACTCAGGTAGTGCAGGAAGACCCACATTCCCAAGGCTATGGACCAGCTGCATTCCTGGATGGTGCAGGCTCAGTTGACAGTGTCCTATCCACCCCACCATTTGCTTGATTACTCAGTCTTGTGCTCAGAGTATCCACTTGGTCTTTCTTGTCACTGCAGATGTGGACGGAGCTGGTTAGGAGGGTAGCTCTCAGGTTGGCTCTAGAGATCACAGGCTACATCAAAATATAGTGAGGCCTTGGTAGTCCTGCTTGGAAGCTTGGGAGGTGAACCCGCCCCCAGCACGGGCTTCCTCTGTGATGAGAGTTCAGGTGCTCCACCGAGCAGGCTGGTGCTCCAGTTTGCTGGCTTCTCCCTAGGAGCTTTCCTTCCTCTTCCTCCTCCTGTGACTTCTGTCCTCCCTGAATCCAATCTCTTTCCTTTCTGTTCCAACTCTCTCAAGGATGACAGCAGCACACGGCTGGCTGATGGTGAATGTTCTGAGTGGATCTTTGGGGAGGGGCCACCTCAGCTCTGGTTGATAATGTGTCAAATGTGTCCCAGGCTCTGAGTCTATAGGATGAAGGATGACAGTTTGTCCTTTCTCTTTGTGCTCACTTGGGCTTCTGAAAAGTGCCAGTGTGGGCTTTCAGAAAGGAGGAGGAAGGGGCATGGGCAGGACAGCGCATGCGACCAGAAAGGAGGACCTGGGCACTGACAGTGATAAGAAATGCTGTGGAAGTGCCTGCTGGCCTGGGCAGTGGTGGGTGGAGAGCCTTGGGCGGCACTAGCCTGCCACAGGAGCCTCTCAGCCCAGCCAGCCGAGCTCACTACTCATAACATCTGTCATAGTCCCCGAGGTAGGAGTCAGTGGACTGCACGCTAGAACCACAGCCCAAATGCTAAGAGCTGGAGCTTGGTATTCCTGGCTTCAGGACAGCACTTGGATGACAAGAGACGTGTGTAACAGACTCACGATGCTAACCCATGGATTTTCCTGAATGGTATCAGAAACTCTATGCTTGGCGACACATATTGTTAAAACATCGTAACCCCTGGAGTGTCAGGCAGTGTCCTGTAGATAACGACACCCCTCTCATGGACGGACAGGTCCTTGTCTGCTAGTTTCCCCCTGGGCCTCCCACTCTGATTCCCCAGAGAAACTTGAAGGCTGTCCGGGCGATATGCAGTGTGGAGCCAGTCTAGGAGTCTCAGTCACAGGGAGGTGGAGCAGGGCACCACACTATCACCACAAAGCCCCAGGGCATAAAGACACCTGCTGCCCTCCTCTGCCCAGCACCCATGGGAGGATGGATGTGACTCATGGGACAGAAGAAGGTGATGAAGATGATAATGACATAGCCAACCAGAGAAGAGTCACTTAGGGCTCAGATGTGAACCCCAAACCAAGCAAACACCCTAGTATGTGTAAAAGGACACCCAGGATAAGAGGGAGGCATCTGCTCTGTGACTGCTACAGTGACCCCAGTGAGTGAAGCTCAGTCTCACTCCCGCCCTGCTCTGCCACAGCTGCACCCACTCACGACGGTGAGCACACTAAGTGTGATGCACTGCAGGAAAGGAGCCCTCGGCCCCCCTCACTGTGGGACACATCTCCAAGTTAACCCATGCTCTTTTGTTCCCTATACTTGGATTAATAGAGGCTCTGTGGTGGCCATGCCATAGACGTGGGTTTGGGTGCAAGTCCATCCTGACCAGAAGTTCACCTCTTTGCTCTTGCTCATCTTGGTACTTCCTGGGGTGAACAAGCCCCAGGCCGCTTTTGAGTGGGCTCCCAAGATGTCAGGCCCTTTCTGAGTTAGCCTCCACGGTGTTATGGTGTGGAGGAGGCAGTTATCACCGACCACGGCTAAGCCTCGCACCCTCTGCCCCCCTCGGGTGATGCCACCTGTGAGGGGTTATCTGGGCTCTCCTCCTGGGCTTGCAACTGTTATGGACTTGATTCCAGCTTGCAGGGATGGCGGGCAGCTTCACTTGCATCGCAGTAACAGTAGGCCTGTGGGTGTTGGATTTGACTGGTCTTGACTATTTTCCTAGGATTTCAGAGTATTCAGTAGGAATATTTTGTGGGGACCTGGAGATGCAGTGACTAGTGCAGCAGTAACCATTGCTGAGACGGTTCCTGGAGGGGGCCATTGTGGGGAGCAGCTGACCTGCTGAAGGGCCAGCACTGGACGTGGGTGCTCCACACTCTTCTGTCGATCTTCAGTGGCAGAGACATGTCCTGGGTCGATGGCCTTTCCATCCTGCTCTGGGCCTTACTGGCCCAAGGAGGGCAGACGAGTGATATGGGAAGCAAGCAGGTAGCCACAGAGCCCGTCTTCATCTGCCTGCTGACATGCAGGGACTCTTCAGACATGCCAGCTCAGGGGGAAGCTGGGAACTGCAGCAGGCGAAGGAACCCATAAGGCTAGCCACCTGTTTCATGTATGCACAGGTGTGCCAGACAGCAGGTTGCCCTCTGGGAAAACCAACATGGGAAATGTTGATTTTCAGGAAAGCAGAGCTTTAGGTGACAGACATGTCCTTGCTGTGGGAGAGGCCTCCACCACATCGACTTGCTCAGTGTACCACTCTAGGTGCCCACCAAAGACACAGATGGAACCATATCACTATGCCCGCCACGCCAGCTGCCTTGGGAGCTGCAGACTCCACCTAGAACATCTGCTCAGGGTCTGGACTGATTTCTTCCTCACAACATGGGAATATTGGCTGAAGGAGAAATCTGATGGGTCAAGATCAGAAAAGCAGAGCTGTCCAGACAAAGGCTGACCATCCTGTAGTCTTCTCAGGATACACAAGACGCTAATGCTGGCGGGTCTAGGGGATGAGGGCTGTTCTGAAGGTGGAGCTTGCTCTATAGAGACACCTGAGGACGGAAGAGCTAGTAGATACCCACCTCATCTGCCCGAGGGTCAAAAGGAAAAGGTGAGACGTTTCCCTGCTAGTGGTTAACAGGCACATACCCCGAGGTGACAGGACAGTACAAGCTGGGAGGGACAGAGCACTGAGAGCCACTGAAGCAATGTCAAGCAGGAACAAAAGCCAGCTCTGTGTGATGACAGCAATGGCAGTGTCCAGAGTTCAGCGATCAGTTGCCCACTCCCAAACAGCTCATATTCCTTAGCATGGTAGCTTTAAACAGAAAATAAGTGTGGGTTGGGGGTGCAGAAATAAAAACCCCTGCTGGTTCCTTCAATCATGCAGCCACTGTGGAAAAATGCGGCAGCTCCACACACACAAAAAAAAATTGAAAATGCAACTACTGCATGGTGTAGCCATTCCACTGCTGGGTCCACAAACCCAAAGGCCTGCACGTGTATGCTCAGAGCACTATCCCCAGAGCCCACTGAAATGCATGAAGAGGGGAAATGGGACTTGTATGCATATGTGCCACTCGGCCATCGGGAGCCTCCTGCACGTGTTTCAGTGAGCATGGACTTGAAGCTGCGACGATCAGCAAGAACAGCCAGCCACTAAGGAACAAGTCTATCCACGGAGTCCCCGGAGGAGCCAGAGTAACTGAGACAAAAGAGGGGTGGGTGCTAGGGCTCTCAGGGATTGGGAAGTCTGGGTCAAACGGGCCAGTCTGTTTGTTTACATAGAAGAGATTGTGGACCGATGGTGGTAATGGCCACACAGTAATTTAAGCATTTAATGCCACCAAACTGGACACTTAAAACAGGACGAGATGGTACACTTCTGGTTTGTGTGTGTGACTGATGGCAACATAAAGAACAGTGGTGCCCGGAGGAAGCAGATTTGATGACTGTTCCCACCCCACAGCCTCCCTTGGCTGATGTCCCCACTCCATGCAGGTAGTGGCCCATGCGTGGGAGAGCTCGGTGCAGATGGTCATTGGCTAAGCAAGCCTCAGGAAACTCTGCCTCCCTTGGCTAATGAGGGCTGAGTGACAGCCCAGGGTTACCTTCTCTCACTTGGGCGGCAAGTGAGACCTCTTGCTGCCTCTGCAGCGCAGGTCAGTAAGAGTTGTGTTAGGCCGGCAGTTGTGGATACCCATGGTGTCTAAGTCCTGATTTCCAGATGGCGTCACCTGTCCTCTTGGACCTGGGTACCTTTTCTGTTCAGTGTCCAAAAGATCCAGGAAGAAAGTTCTTTAGCCTTCCCATGAAAATTAAAAAAAAAAAAAAAAAAAGTGGCTGGTTTGCGGCCTTTCTGTCCGAATGTGCGTCTGTCCTTTGGTCACTCCTTTGTGGCTGCTTCAGCTCATGCTATTGTTTTTCTGGTGCAGTCAGCACGTCTAAGCCAGAGGCCGATTTGTCCCCTCCCCTGGACACTGCTCCTGCTGTCCAGCCACAGGATGCTGGGAACTGGGCTATTGAGAATTGAGCTGAAGGATACACAACCCCCAACCCTACTCCTGAGGAAGGTACCTTTGTGAGTCTTGTGGAGTTCAAGGTTCTGACTTCAGGAGGAGAAGCCACGGCAACCTGAGCAGTTTTAGCCTGTGTGGCAGTCTTGTGTGCACTGCTTAGGCATTCAAGGCCTCCCTGCTGCCTGCCTTAGAGCCAAACTTGGAACAAGGATCCAAGGCTGGGCATGCTGCTGGTGAGCAGGTCTTGACTGCCCCCTGGTGGACATTCTGTAGGCTGGTGCAGATGAAAGTGAGGCACACCACAAATTTCAGGTTGCAGAAAGGAAGGCCTGGGCAGAGCCCCAAACCCCAGCCACGGATGGTTAGTGGCCAGCAGTGAAGAAGCCCTACTGGATGTCTGAGGACATGTGGAACAGAATCACCTCCGGGAACTGGGCAAAACTTTTCATTATTCTTCCTGCCCAAGTGGTGGTGGTGATGTTATCTTTCTGGGCTGTCAACGGCAGCTCATTCATTGATGTGATGGGTTCTGGAGGGACCCACTGGGGCAAGGCCTTTCCCAAATCCCAGGGAAAGAGGGTCAGGTATATGGATCAAGCCTGGGTGTTGAGGCCACAAGCTCTTCTGCCCCTTTCTGGACTGGGAAACCGTGTTTGGGCCTCCGTTTTCCCATTTATAAAATATGGCAAACAGTCCCTTCACAGAAGTGTGGGATAGTTCGTGTGAATCCATGAGCGGAAGGTTTGGAAGTATCTAGTAGGTAGGAGGTGATTGACAGCCCTGGTCTTCTTCCCTGGAAACAAGACCCTTGTGTGCAGGCCAGACAGGAAGTGAGTGACTCCTTTAGGTCCTCATTACCTTGTACTCTCCCATCGCACCTGGAAATTGATCCTGCTTTGGACAGGCTGTCAAGGCAGGACTTCTGAGGATGAGCCCCCAGACGGGGAGGAGCCAGAATGGTGAGTGGTCACAACAGCAGGTACAGATGGTATGCAGACTGTCTCAGGCACAGCTCAGAGGCAGATTCTAGGCCAGCAGGGGGCAGTGTCCACACAGACCCCCAACAGCCCTGACCAGAGCAGTCCTATGGGACAGTTTTTATGTCAACTTGACACAAGAGAGGATCATTGGCAAAGAGCAAATCCTAGCTGAGAAAATACTGCCACAGCGTTAACCTGAAGACAGTGCTGATGGCTGACTGATGTGGGAGGGCCCAGCTCACTGTGGGAAGTATCACCCCTCATCTGGTGGTACTGGGTGCTGTAAGAAAGCTGAACAAAGCCTTGGGGAACAAGCTAGTAAGTAGCGTTCTCTCAAGGCCTTTGATTTAGTTCCTGCTTCCAGGTTCCCATCTCGGGTTCCTGTCCTGACTTCCCCGTGATGGGCCTTTACCAGGCAGTGTAACGTGATAAAAGCCCTCTCCTTCCCAAGCTGCTTTTGGTGATGATGTTTTATCACAGCTATAGGGACCGTACTCAGGCGTGGGCTGAGATCTACCCAAGCATAACTCTTCTGTTCTGCACTCAGGGCTGGGCATCCTGTGTATACAGGTCTGGGCACCCATGCAGTGTTCTCTGTGGCCCTATAGTTCTGTGGGAGTTGTCATACACCACTCCATTTCCATTAAGGAGCCAGGCCCCCTGAACCTTTTTCCCTAGTCAGTGGACAGTGTCAGCAGTCGGCAGAGGGAGCTGAAGGCTCAGGAGAAGTAGGGTTTTGTTCTCTGAGGTCACAGCATCTGGTCAATTTCCTCCAGGAGTCCCCTCCCCCCAGTAGCTCTGTGGCTACCCTTCTTCCCAGTTCTGCATGAACTGGGCTGGGTTCATCCTGCTTCCAGGGGCCAGCTCCTTCCAGTTGTCAATCTGCCATT
Organism: Mus musculus; assembly: GCF_000001635.26. Lineage (NCBI taxonomy): Eukaryota > Metazoa > Chordata > Mammalia > Rodentia > Muridae > Mus > Mus musculus. The sequence goes on along the minus strand of NC_000070.6, from coordinate 155,093,821 downwards.
TGAGAAATCTGGAAAAATATGATCGCATCATCCTGGTTAACTATGATACGACGAGAAAGAAATGGCTGAGGAAGTCTGACTCTCGGGAGTCTAGAGGCCTAAACCTGTCCTTCCTTCCTGCTGGAACCCCCCAGCAGGTCTCACATCACTGTCAAGCAAGCAGCAACACTTGGGGTTCAGGGCCTCACCTGTGACAACTGGAATTGCCAAGAAGCCAATCCCAGGGCCTTAAGCTCTTACTTCCTGGTGGAGTTGGCTTGCCATCAGCCCAGGAGTGGTGGAACCAGGCCCAGCCCTGTCCCAGGACAGCCCCGACTGTAATCTGTTTCTTCTTTCGCCTCTCCTGGTAGCTTGACAGTTTTCCTGGCCAATAGCTTCACATTTCTCACTAAGAGCATTGGTGTAGTCCTTTCTCTTGCCCATGAAATCCACGGTTTCTCTTATCTCCCATTCGGACAAGCACAAGCATTGGGACAGACCTCAGTTTCCCTTGTGGCACAGGGCTCATCAGACTTGAGGACTGAATAAGGAAAGTCAGCCTCTGGGGCGCTCTGGGGGTGTGAGAGGAGTTGAGTGTGAGTCCATTCTCTCCAAGGGCACTGCCAGATGAAGTGTGGGCAAACACCATCAAGGCTCCCAGTCCTCTAACGGCCTCCCGCCTTTCCTCTGTACCTTGTATGTGGAGCCGTCGGCACAGCACAGCACCCCGTGTCCCTGACGCTGGTCTCGAACCCAATCACCTTCGTACTTGTCACCATTCCTGAGGGCACAGCACAGGACCCTCATGAGGCTAAGAACCAGGTGGTAGCAGTGACTCAGACCAACTCCTCTGACCGGGCGCAGCAAGCACACCGGGGCCAAGGCAAAAATAGGCCCTGAACAGATGGTCTGTGAGCTCCTGCCTTGCCAGAGCTGGCTCAGGAGGGCTGTGACAGGCGGGGACATGTATGCATACCTGCGCGCCCCCCCATGGTAGGACCCATTTTCCAGAGCATGCTGGGCCCTGTGCAGGACACGTTTGGCTTCTGCTACTCAAAATGGGAAATGGCAGAGATTGAGGAGGAAATGGGAGAGGTGACGTTGCCTGTTTCAAGGGCAGGTGCTGGGTAAAAATCCACCCAGGAAGCTGAACACAGGCTTAAGGTCTCTAACCCTCTGCCTCAACGGCAGCAGCTTCATTGACCAGTATCCTTGCTCAAACCCAGGTCCTTGGGATCCATTCTTGGGTGCTAGGTCCTGGATTCAACAAGTGTGTGAGGAGGCAGAGATAGACGTACAGACAGACAAACATACATACAGAGAAAAGCAGTGAAGTCTCAGGACATATGTAAGGCCTGGGTACTAGGCAGTGCTTTCTACAAAATCTACCTGCCCAGACCCCTGTGGCCACCAGCATTCTAGGAGGTAGGGGGGCCACTCTTGTTCCCAAGTAGCAGCTTATACCTCCAACACCCGTACTCACTTAAAGATCATCTGCCCACGGCCATGTCTCTTGTTGTCATGGAAGGAACCCTGGTATACCTGCCCGTCCTGATCCTCCAGAAACCCCTGCCCTAGTGAAAGAAACCAAAATACACCAACTTGATTCCACACCTCCTGCTAGTGATGGCCCTTCCTCTCTCCTCCCTTAGCGGCCTGGAGGAGATCTGCCTGCACTTAATTCTGGCAGGAAGTTGGATTTAGAAGATTGAGTACCAGGGCCCCACTGGCCTCCTAGACCTGCCCATTAGCTCTGTTCAACATGAATGGTAGATGTGCCGGGCGTGGTGGCGCACGGGAGGCAGAGGCAGGCGAATTTCTGAGTTCGTGGCCAGCCTGGTCTACAAAGTGAGTTCCAGGACAGCCAGGGCTATACAGAGAAACCCTGTCTCGAAAAACCAAAAAAAAAAAAAAAAAAAAAAAAAAAAAGGTAGATGTATTTAGGGACAGATAGCTGCCACTGCCCAGGTCAGCAGGGCTCATAAAATCGATCCTGACTAGCTATCACAGGTTCTAATGGGGGCTACACAGAAGGCTCTCCACAACCAACCACTGGGCTTTTGTGGACAGTATAGGGGGATGCTTCGAGTCCACTTGAATGTTTCTGTCTCAGAATTAATTACTCTGTACACGGTAAGCACGGCAGGGCTCTGCCTGAGTTCCCCTGCAAGGTTTGTCACCTTGAAGGGCCAGAGAAATGTGAATAAAGATGGGGTCTTGCTGAGCTGTCGATACCCTCAGCTTCTAGACAATTCAGAAACTCAAGGGTATTTCTGTCCCCTAGCTCAAGTAAAGCTGGAGAAAGAAAGGGAAGTTCCCGCTGCATTCATACACACTACAATCTGCTAGGTTCATTTACGGCATTCGTTAGTCTTTCCCGGTGTCCAAAGGCACAGGTATCTCTTCAATCAACCCCTCATCCTCTTTGGCCTTGCAGACCATACATGAGGTGACTGACTCAGGCCTTAGGGGCCCGATAGTCCAGTGTCACTGGGATCTTGGGAGAGCGGATCTGGTCAAAGCACGGCTGCAGCAGCAGGATGACTCACTCTGAAACTGCAGACTTGCCTCAGGCCAACCTGTGGGACCCATGCTTATCATCAAAGAACTGTGTGCTGTTTTAACCTGTAAGTGGTAGACAGTACAGATAGCGGATGTGGGCATGACACAAGTCCCAGGAGATGGGAGGCAGCCCGCTTTCTGTATATAGGCTCTGATGGGCTCATCTGCACTGCAGGCAGAAAAAGGGGTACCAACCAATCCCTGCCTCTGAAGTCAGACAGGCTAGCTTAGTGGTCTTCCACCCGAGCACACACAGACCCCCCCCCCCAAGCCCCCGGGTACCAGACCTTCCCTCAGGCCTTGGGAGAGCTCCCCTTCATAGCGACCTCCGGCTTTGTACTTCATGACGCCGTGCCCTTGAGGCTCTCCTAAAACAAACTGTCCAGAGTAGGTGTTTCCTGGGGCAGACAGAAGTGGAGAGTCAGGTAATTTCCGGTTCTCTGCTGTGCCCCAGCCAATGGCAGTGGAGATGACGCCAGTCATTTTCATTTTCTTCTTTTTCTTTCTTTTTTCCTTTTTCTTTTTTTTTTTTTTTTTAGTTTTTATGAGACAGGGTTTCTCTGTGTAGTTCTGGATGTCATGAAACTTGATCTGTAGACCAAGGTGGCCTCAAACTCAGAGATCCCCCTGCCTGCGCATTCCAAATGTTAGGATAAAGGTATATGCCACCACCTCCCGGCCTGAGGTGTTTTCAAATGGAGGTCTCTGTCTCTATGTAGACTAGGCTGGCCTCTGAAGCACAAAGATCTGTCTTCCTTTGTTTTCTGAGTGCTGGGATTAGAGGTGTGCGCTACTACACCTGGCTGGTGTCTGTCTCTTTACCTTACTCTTTGGTATGGACAGCGAGGAAGAGAATATGCTTTGGACCTGTGTCCATACCCTGGCTGGGATGGCAGACTGCCACGGAAGCCCTTGCCTGTGGCACTGATGGGGTACAACGAAGGACTCTCCTGGATTTTTAAAAACCACTGAACCCAAGAGAAAAGCCCAAGAAAAAAGCTCTCCTGAGTGCTAACAACCACTAACTGTGAAGCCTAAAGCTCCAGGAAGTACCCCTGACCACTGGCATGGAAGCCTCAGAGCAGTCTGTCCATCTAGGGATACACCTTGACTGAAATATCTTTGTTTATTTTAAGTGCTGGCATTAAAGGCATGCATGACCACCTCTGGTCTAAAATGCCTTTTTGCTTTTTTAAAGATTTAATTATTTATTTTATGTACGCGTGCTCTATCTGAATGTAAACCTTCATGCCAGAAGAGGCATAGGATCACATTATAGAGATGGTTGTGAGCCACCATGTAGTTGCTGGGAATTGAACTAAGGCTCTCTGGAAGAACAGCCAGTGTTCTTAACCACCGAGCCATTTCTCCAGCCCCTAAATTATCTTTAATGTAGAAGAAAATATAACTTTGGGATGATAAATTTTTCTTTCAACTAGGTGTTATAGAGAAGACCAAGCTTTCTATCGTGGTGAGTGCAAACCCTCACCTAGGACCCCTAGGCACCCTTTCACTGGACACAAAGGCCATCCAGACCATAAGCCTCCTCACGCTCCCTTGCCCCAGCCTGCGTGCTGCTCTCCTCTCGTTACTGGAGCCTGAAGCTCCCTGTTTACACACAGCACTCTGTGTGGCCATTAACTCTGGGAGGGTTTACGGGAACAGAGTCAGCAGCCCACCTCTGCCCAGTGCTAACCTGACCAGGCCCAGTGCTGGCAGCCTTCCCCAGTAATTTCTCCATCCACAAATTCGCCTTCGTAGTAACTTCCATCTTTAAACAATAGCTTCCCATGACCTGGTAAGAGAAACAAAGTGCAGTCAGCTTGTGGGAGTGGCCACAGACCGACCCATGCCAGGTGGGCTCCCTTTGCAGAGTGAAAACTTCAGCTGCCATGGTGGCGCATGTCTTAACCTAGCTACTCAGGAGGCTGGGCCAGTCTGGGCAACACAGTGGAAACTCATACAGACAAAGCAATACATTCCTGACAACCATAGAGGCATGAGCTGTGCACATGAACCTTGTCTGTCCTCCATCCACACGAGGACAAAGGACACATGCGTGTGTGCCCATGCACGACAATGCCCATGGAGACCGGAGGTTGGTGTCAGGTTCCCTGGAGCTAGAGTTATGGGTTTTTGTGAGCTACCTGATGTAGGTGCTGGGAACTGAACTCTGGTCCTCTGCAAGAGCAGCAAGCACTCTTTTGAGCCATCTTTCTGGCCCCTGGAGAACACATTCTTAAAAGTGGGTGACTCTTCAAGTAGCTCTGACAACAGTGCCTGCTTACAGAAGACAAATCCTTAATGGTGGTGAAAAAATGAGAAACATCGTTGTGATAAAAACACCAAGCAAAAGCTGAAAGATGCTAAGAATACAGCCTGCCAGTGAGGCACTTGCCTCATTCGTACAGGCTCTGGGGTCACAAGAAAACAACAACAACAAATTATTAAGACAATATTGGTAAAGGCTGGGTGCAGTGGTGCATTTTGGAGGCCAAAGCAAAAGGATTACAGGTTCAAGGCCAGCCTGGGCTATATATCTAGCAAGACGGTGTCTCAAAAACCTAAACCAAAACAACAAAAAGATACATAAAAGAAAATGAGAAAGATTCTGATAGCCAGCAGATACGATGAACCTTCTTGTTTATGGAGCAGGTAGAGTCTAGACAACGGAAAGTCTAGACTCAGTACTTCTTTGGTGCGTGTGTCTCTGTGTGTGTGTGTCTATGCAAGGACCATTCCAGGGCATGCTCATTTTGTACTTTTTCCCTCTATTGCCAAGGTTTCCTAAAAATCTGGTTCTTTCTTTCTTTCTTTCTTTCTTTCTTTCTTTCTTTCTTTCTTTCTACTTTTTGGCTTTCTGAGACAAGGTTTCTCTATGTAGCTCTGGCTGTCTTGAAACTCACTCTGTATTAAGACTGGCCCTGGGCTGGTGAGATGGCTCAGTGGGTAAGAGCACCCAACTGCTCTTCCAAAGGTCCGGAGTTCAAATCCCAGCAACCACATGGTGGCTCACAACCATCTGTAACGAGATCTGACACCGTCTTCTGGTGTGTCTGAAGACAGCTACAGTGTACTTATATATAATAAATAAATAAATCTTAAAAAAAAAAAAAAAAAGACTGGCCCTGAACTGAAGAGATCCCCCTGCCTCTGCCTCCGGAGTTGATTTCTTTCTTATTAGAAACAAAGCCTGATACCTCGCTTCCATTAACTCTAGCTTGGGAAAACACAGCAGAGCCTCCATGTTGTAAGAGAGGCAACAGGAGGCAGCCTATTAAGAACACAGCTGCCTTTCCCCAGGAATCAACAGATTCAATAATGTCTCACAGCAAAACCTCCACATCGCCTGGCCTTTGTCTGGTGGTATATTCTATAAACTGGAATGCTCACAGACACGAGAGAACAGGGTTCTTTCGTGCCCATGTTTACCTTTTTTTTTTTTTTTTTTTTTTTTGAATACAGAGACACTAAGGCTGATGATTAGAGGCCTGGATGTCCAATAACAAGCATGCAGGACGCCATGATGGTGTTTGTGTGTGACACTCTGGGTCTACTGCCCCACTCTTTCCCTCCCACCAATAGTTCCACCACCCACCAGCATGTGATGACCTCCAAGCCTACAAGAATTGGTCTTACATTGGTTCCACCATGACTGGGTCCAAGTGGTAGTCCCAGTGTGCAGGCGCAGTACCAGGCTATGCTTGGTACAAGACTGACTGCCTCCCACACCTTTTCTCAGGAATCTGGCTCTGGAATGAGCTCTGCAATGATCACAGGCTTCTTACCGTGTTTCTTGCCTCCCTTCCATTCTCCTTCATAGCGGAAGAAAGAATTTGGGTATACATATACGCCATAGCCTGTGTTCGGAAAAGAAGATGAACATAGCAATGGTTTGCCATCAACAGACACAGAGATGGGGCAGCTCAGGGTCTGGAGTAGTCTGCAGGTCATTTCTCATCAGTCTCTTGAACATGACAGGATGGTTAATTGCTCAAGATGGGTGCTCCCTCTCCCTTGCTTGGGTTTTGTTACATGGATAGTACTGAGGGAAAGGCAGGCCTGGCCAGAGGAGGGCTAAGACAAAAGCTGATTGTAGGCTCTTTAAGAGGAGGCGGTGAGGGCACGGAAGCAGTCAACAAGCTCCGTGAGGATACAGCAAAGAGCCCACCCTGCCAGGACCGTCACTATCCTCCTGTCCCCACGGGACAAAAATCCACACTCACTCCTAATTACTCCTGGCTGCCTCATCTTTTATCACGCAGCCAGCTCTGAGACATCACACCCAACACCCATCTCTCAGTTCCTGAGATGGATAAGCAACCCCACTGCTTTCTTGCCAGCAAGTCGCAGCCTGGGACGGGAAGACAGTGGCACTAGCATGGACTCTGACCTCATATCGATCCTGTTTCTCCGGTTTTAGAACAACTTTTCATCAGACTGCATTGGGCGAACCTCGTGTGCTCACCCAGCCAGCCTGACCTCAGCTCTACCTGCCCCCCCTGACGCAGGGTCGGCTGGCCGTGAGCCTGCAGCCTGGACCACGCCTGTGGAGCACGCGAACGCGACGGAGCTCCAGCGGGGAGACGCAGCCCGTACCGTTTCGCGGCGGCAGTCTCGGCGAGTGCCGACGCGGCTGGAGCGAAGCCTGGTAGGGATCGCCAGCTGCCTCCATCTTGCCGCCAAAGTTTCCCTAGCAACCATAAAGCTGCCTTCCATTGGCCTCCGGTTGCCATGGGGCGTGGCCAGGAGACCATAACATCCGAAGCAGCGGCGCCGGATCCGGAGCCTGAGGACGTCAATGCGCCTGTGCACCACGGCACGTTTCCGCCAACCCCGTCCTTCCGCCGGGAAGCGCTCCCGCCAACGGCCTCTGCGTCCATACCGGAAGCGGAAATGGTTGGAGCTTGGGCCCCGCCCCGCGGCCATCTTGGCGGCTGGAGGCGCCGCGGGACGGAACGGAAGTGCCTGTGCAGCTTCCCGGATCCGGAGCCGAGCTCTGGCGGCCGCCCTGCCCGCCATCCTCCTTCCGCAGCCGTGAGGGAGACCGCGGCTCGGCTGCACCGGAGCTGCGAGGTGCTGGGGGTGGGCTGGTGGCGCGGACCTGGTCGGGCGGCACACCACCGCCTTCCTCTGGGCTGTCAAGGCCACGGGCGAGCCGGCGGGCGGCGGGCGGGCGGGGCCGGGCAGCGCCTTTGAGCCTGGCGAGGGGTTGCCAGGGGCGGGCCGATCTCCGAGAGGGGTGCGCGAGGGGACTGCTGAGCGCTGCCCGCCGCGGCTCGCGCGCCGCCCCGACCCCCCGGCCCCAGGTCGTGGAGGAAGGTGGCCTGTTGTTGCCTGCACAGATCCAGGCGGCATGTGTTAGGTGTCCTCTTGCTACCCCACTACCGTGTTCAGTTTCGGGGCACACGTGTAGGAATTAAGCCCGAGCGCGAAGACAGTTACTGAATGGATCGAAGGGGTGCTGGTTAAATGGGTCTAGATTATATGGTGACATTAAGGCAGTAAAATGTCCAGCCCTCCAGGCTGTACTTCCAGCGTGGAGCAGATAAGGCTACATTGTCTCCCTTAGCAGGGTATCAGTGCAAGAGGGCTTCATACTTCCACATTGAGAACCCCCAGTGGCTTTTCTTTCTTAGTTCTTAATAACAGATACTATCCAGGAGGTGGTGGTGCACGCCTTTATGTGAGGCAGAGGCTGTGAGTTTGAGGCTAGCCTGGTCTACATGGAGCAACCCTGTTGGGGGCGGGGGGAAGACTTAGAGACTAGTTATACGTCTTGGAACTGCCTGTTTTTTTGATGTGAGTTTTTTTTTTTTTTTTAACCCTCATTAAGGTGCTCAGAAGAGCATCAGTAAACCCATACTCAGCCCCTTAGATCCAGGTTGTGTGTTGGGGAACTGGTTGCGGTGGAGGTAGAACATAGAGAAAGGGCTGGGGATGATCCAAGATGATCATTTCCCACCCCACCCCCAAAGGTGAGAGGGGCCCAGAGAGGGAAGGACTCAGAGGGGCAGGGTCTGGAAGGGTTGACAGGGAACAACTCTTGAGGCATGCAGGTGCAAGAGGCAGCGACCCCCAGATGCTGTGCAGAGCGCTTTCTTCTCTGTGGTGTATTACTAATTTAGGAGTGATGGATTGCAGAAACTAGACAAATGATGGGCTCCAGAACACGGGGGTAATGTTCTGTGTGTGGTACTTGTCCCCCTTAGAACAGTTTTTGTCTTGTTTTTTTTTTTTTTGTGACAGAGCATAGAGCAATTTCAGTAGATATGTGACAAGCACTGTAGGTCGTGAGGCCCATCCTAAAACAAATCAAGGTCCCTCAGGGAGGAGCGTGCATTCCGGTGAGAGGAGATTGAGAGATTACTAGAAAGGGATTGGAAAACAGTTGTTACAGAAAATGCAAACAGTGACGTGACATGGAAACGTGGAAACGGTGGTCATTGTGGACAGCATGGAGGGCCTCTCTGACCTTTAGTCTGAATGGAGAGAAGAGGATTGCAGCTAGAACAGCTGGTATGAGGGCTGCCCTAACCCAGGAACAAGTCTGAAACATTGAGGGCTGGCACTTGGTTCACCACAGGCTGCCGGTAGATCCTCATGAGAACCCTTTGAGGAAGGCACTGAGGTGCTCGCCCCGTTTTCCAGGTCCGAACCCCAGGCATTCCTCAGTGGCTGTCCCAGATCACACTGCTAGGAAGTGCAGTGCTGGGATTTGAAGCCGGCAGTGGGACTCCAAAGTTCACATTCTTAATCTCTATGCTGCCTCTCTCGGGTTGTTATTGGCAGTGAGTTTAATCAAGATGTAGAGCAATGTTTGTCTGATAATCAAAACTTGACTAATGTGTTCTAGGTAGGCTTTCTACGCATCATCTGAAACAGAGTTTTAAGATCAGCTTAGAGTACAGACTTTAAAGGAGCAGCTCCATCGTTTTTTCTTTAAAATGGCCTCACTGTGTAGATGGGTTGGTCTGTAACTCACTATATAGACCAGGCTGACTTCAACTCACCTGCCTCTGCCTCCTGAACTGGGACTAAAGGTGTGTGCCACCAGGCCTAGTATTTTCCTTTTAATACTACTCTTGTCTCAATTTAAGCAAAAGTTTTTTTGTTTGTTTGTTTGTTTTTTTGGGGGGGGTTCCGAGACAGGGTTTGTCTGTATAGCCCTGGCTATCCTGGAACTCACTTTGTAGACCAGGCTGGCCTCACTCAGAAATCCGCCTGCCTCTGCTTCCCATGTGCTAGGATTAAAGGCGTGCGCCACCACGCCTGGCACAAAAGTGTTTTAAAAATCCCTGTAAAATAATGGGACATTTTCGTATACTATAGGGTAAAGAATTTGACTAACACAGTTGGGCTTTGGCCTAAGTGGAATGGCCATTCTAGGTAGTATACTCTAATGTGGCCTCTATTTAAATGTGGAGTCCCCCAGATAGGGGGAGCCACAACTAGGTTCTTCAGTTAAATTGTGAGCATTTCGTTTATGCACACACCTGAGGCCAAAGGGCGTTCTCATTCTCCTGGGCAGCTCTGAGCACTGTACTCAGTGGACCCAGGAAGTGGCAGCACACTGGCAACTCTTACTGCAGACTTGAGACTGAGTTCTGTGGGTGCTGCGAAGGTTGTCACATTATGTGGCCACTTATATCTGGTTCCAAAGGACCCCAGGGCTGAGGCAGGGTGGGCTGGAGGTGTTGGATCTCTCCTGCTGCCGCCACACTGCAGCATTTGTGAGCCTGGTTTCCTACCTGCTTTGGGAGCATTAAGACCAAGCTCAGGGCTTGGCTGCAGTTGAAGGCTGCCTGTGTGTCTGCCTTTAGAAGAGCATCATTTTGCACATGGTGAACCTCAGGCTGACTGTGGCTAGAGAGGGTGTTGAAGGCCTTTCAGCTGCTCAGCACAAGTAGATTTAAGTCATACTTGAACTACAGTTTGTTTCTCCTCTTCACCCTGTGGGTAGCAGAGGGACCTGGGACAGGCACTGCTCATAGACTTGAGAGGACCAGGACCACAAGATTTTCCCCTCCTGCTTCTCAAGTAGGACTGATGACAGAGGTCCCATCACTTAGCAGTTTCCCTGAGTCTATATCTGAAGAGCTGGATACCAAGCTGGACCTGAGCTGCTGCCAGGCCTAGCACTGCTGAGGTCTGTCCTCTGTGAAATCAAGGGTAATGATGGTTTTCTTGGCTGTCTGGGTTTTACAGTGAATTCTGCCTGGGATCCGTGCAGCATTGGAAATGGCTAGGGGCAGATAGGGTCACCTTCACAGTTGCTAGATAAGAAACAGGGTCGCGGATAGATGGACTGCCTGCTAGTCCTGGTGATGGGGAGAGGGCCTGGCCCTGGAGTATAGATCCAGGACAGAACAGGAGGACTGGGTGCTTGGTGAAAACCCAAAGAGATGCTTTGGATGAAATGTCAAGTCATAAAAAGTTCTTGACAGACTGGTCAGTAGAGGGGAACGTTTTCATATCCCTGAATGCTTTTTATTTATTTTTAAAAGAATTTTGTATTTATCTCAGTTACAGAATGTCTGAAGGGGACAGTGTTGGAGACTCTGTCCATGGGAAGCCCTCGGTGGTGTACAGATTTTTCTCACGGCTTGGACAGGTGAGTAGATTTGTAGATCATTAGAACTATTTGGAAGGGAAGCTGTGTGTCCTGACAGATAGATTCTCCTGAAGGGTGAGAGAGAAGCTCGCCTACAGCTTGCCCTGGGCAGAAGCTTTCGCTTTCAGGCCTTGGCTGGTTTCTTTGCCATGAGTACACATGTTCCAGGAAACGGTCAGGTAGAGGGGTCTGGACACTGGAGACTTCTCTTCCTGTTTCTGTTTTGTTGCTGCTGCTGCTGCTGCTCTTCTCCCTCCCCCTCCCCTTCTGCTCCTCCTTTTCCTTCCCCCCTCCTCCTCCTGCTCCTCCTCCTTCCCCTCCTTCTTTAAACTAAAATCCTTTTATCTCGATGGTGTAGACAACAGTGGTCCTTGATCTTCTCTTTCCACTCCTCCTTTTCCTCAACCTGACACCCGCATTCTGGTAAACCTCAGCCTTCTTTTGCCCTCAGGTGTTTGTTGGGTGTTGCTCTGTGGGAGACTCTGATGCTGGCCCAGGTAGAAGTAGGTCACTATGTATGGCTGTACTTGAGCTGCCTCACACACTCACTGTCTGCAAGTCTGACTCAGTGAGCTGATACTATGGTTCAGTTAAAAACTTGCCATGCTTTTAAGAAAGTAACATACAGCAATCTGTTGATAATTATTGAAGCTGTTTGGTGGGTAGGCACACTTCATGTAATCATGAATGTTTAAAAATGCTTATAATTAAAACATAAAGTTATATTTCAGAGTTAAGATGTAAAACATATCTATGTGCACATGAAGTGTGTGTGTTTATAGAAAAACCAAGCGTTTCCATAGTAATGACTATAGCTTTGGTATGTGTAAATGCACGGTTTGGCTGCCAACAGTCAACCTGTGACCAGCCACTTTGAAGACAGGCAAGGACAATGTGGGCCTGCTGGGCAAGTGCAAGGTCCTGGAGACTTAAGAGTCAAATCTGGGGCTCAGAGAGATCCTTTGGGAAAATAGGTTTTGGGTAGGATTTGACCCATGTGTGTGGATACATGGGATACAGTATATGTGTTACAGTATGCAGGTTACAATATGGGTTATAGCATCTGGGCTTACAGTATGTGGGTTACAGTATTGAGTCACAGTATGTTACAGTTGTAGTATGGGTTATAGCATCTGGGTTACAGTATTGTGTCACAGTTTGTTACAGTGTGGGTTACAGTATGTGGGTTATAGTATGTGTTACAGTATAGTTTGCAGTATGTATGTTACAGTATGTGGGTTATAGTATGCATGTTAGAGTGTGCATTTTGCAGCCTGGGTTACAATATACATGTTACAGTATGTGGGGTACAGTATGTATGCCACAGTATGAGTTATAGTGTGCATGTTATACCATGCGACAGTGGGTTTAAGGTGTGGACTTGCTCCTCTGTAGCCTATATCCTTCCTTTGGGTGAAGTTGATCTTACTTATAATGTTTCTGGTTAATGCTGTAATATAGTCTTTTATGCTTGATGATTTTATAATGCTTTTGCTTAAGAATCGGATCTGTTTCAGAAATTATTGCAGATAAATTTTGGATTAATTATAGTCAGTGTTTCATCCCAGTGTATATATAATAGATACATAATATATAGTACTATATATAATATATATATATATATATATATACACTGTATATATTGTATAACCTCTTGGTGTTTTAAATAGGTCTTTAAAAGTGAAACCTAGCTATTTCAGAAAGTGCACTTTGTAGTACATGGGAATTGTGGGCTAATGTATGCCTTTTATTCTGCCTTACAGATTTATCAGTCCTGGCTGGACAAGTCTACCCCCTACACAGCCGTCCGGTGGGTTGTGACACTGGGCCTGAGTTTTGTCTACATGATTAGAGTTTACCTGTTACAAGTAAGTGTGGTCTTAGCTGTCTTCACATTGTCTAAATGTGCCGTTGGCTAGAATGTTGATTGTATGTCTCTTAGAAGACGTGGTCTGTAATAATTTCAGGTGTGTGACCACCTGATTAGAGAGGATTGGTAACAGTTTGTCCTGACTTTATTATGTTCCTTATTTAGAGTTCTCGGTGTGCCCAGGCTAGTCTTGTGGATAACAGACCCTGTGGTACCTTAGACCTTGTGTGTCTCTGGGGACAAGCTGGTCCCTGCATTCTTGAGTGGAGTGTTGCAGACTTAAGGTGCACAGTGACTTTTGCACTCTGGGTCTAAGCTACTTCTGGGTGGCTAAAGAGGGCAGTGAGGGTGAAACATTTAAGAGGATAAAGGATGGGTGGCTTAAGGCAGTTGTTCAGGTCCCTAGGCTGTCTGTGAGTGTCTTGGACAGGTGGCTTCGACTCAGGCGTCTGTTTGGAGCTTGCTGCTCCCCAGTTAGACACTTGGTTTCCAAGAATTCCTTGCACACCTGGGTTGGAGGCTTTTCAATGTCTGTTAGCCAAGAGAAAGGCAGCTTCAAGATTTCCACTAGTGCATTTTCTCCTCTGCATCCATGAAAGGTATTTCCGCATTTAAAGTCTGTCCGTCCATCCTCCCTCCCTCCCTCCTGATATTTAGGAGGACATTAGGACATGAGACAACACTTTGATTTACTGATACATTCACTGCTGTGAAATTCTTGAGTAAATGTAGACACTTGGGCTTTATAGTTTTCATTTATGAATTTATTCCTAGGAGCAGACGCAGTGCTGGGTTAGCATGATGGTGGGAGCTACTCTCTAGTTTATGCTTGAAGGATTTGATCTGCACTGCATGTCTGAAACTAGTGCTGAGTTCATTGAAACTTGGTCGATTCACTAGTGGAAAGACTGGACGGGCAGCCTTGGGTTGGGGGTGGGGCAGAGCGCACAGGTTGGTTGTTCTGTGCTCTGAATCAGATTTGTGCCTGACCTGGCATTCCTCAAGGCTTGGCTTTGCAACACGATAGCATATGTGCATAAAATTGACTCTTATATCCAGTTTCTAGTTGTCTGACTTGAAAAATTCTTAGGCAGAAAGGTTTCCTTTATATGAAAAATACGGGCCTTTAAGGAGTACGACACAGTTCTGGAAGTGAACTGGGTCAGCTCAGTCCTTTACTGTGTTAATGTTAGGACTGCAGGGGTTCCCAGTTCATTGTCTTCAATGGAAAGCTGGGTTCAAAAACTGTAGATTTTTGCCAGGGGTGAGATGGGATGAGAAGAGGTTGGGTGCAGTGGTGATGCACGCCTTTAATCTCAGCACTATGGAGGCAGAGACAGAGGCAGGTGGATCTCTGAGTTCAAGGCTAACCTGGTCTACAGAGTGAGTTCCAGGACAGTCAAGGCTAACAGAGAAACCCTGTCTCAAATACAAAACAAAGGGGAAAAAGAAAAGACAGAAAACCCTTTTCTCTTGATTTCTTGGTTCTCCGTTCTAGATCTCTCATGTGAGGTTACTATTTCTTTTTTTTTTTTTTTTTTTCAAAGATTTATTTATTTATTATATGTAAGTACACTGTAGCTGTCTTCAGACACTCCAGAAGAGGGAGTCAGATCTTGTTACAGATGGTTGTGAGCCACCATGTGGTTGCTGGGATTTGAACTCCGGACCTTCGGGAGAGCAGTCGGGTGCTCTTACCCACTGAGCCATCTCACCAGCCCGAGGTTACTATTTCAAGTGAAGTGTTTCTAACGCTGTGAGTTGTCTACAGAGGACTGCCAGCTGTCATGTGTACAGTCATAGCTGACCTTCTGTTGTAGACGTCGTGCGAGCATGTGTGCTCACAGCAGGCTTTGAGGCAGGAGTACACTTGAATGTTACTCAGATGTCCATCCTGCATTAGCCCCGAGGGCAGGGCAGTGTGTCTGTGGAGGAGAGCTTTCTTTTCTGCTGCAGCTTGCAGTCCTGGTTAGGCGCACTTGCCTAGACCCTTAAAGATGCTTGTTGTCTGGGCCTCGGTTGCCATGGTCTTGTCAGACTCCCAAGGTGAGTGAGGTGAGTGGTTGCTGTGGAGCAGCCATTGCTTATCCCCTCGCCTTGAAGAAACCATGTTTGTGGTGCAACAGAGCTTCATGGGTATGGGCTCAGTGAACTGGTTCCGGCTGGCTGGGCTGCTGTTGATGATGCTTTCCTTTTCTTCCAGGGTTGGTACATTGTGACCTACGCCTTGGGAATTTACCACCTAAACCTTTTCATTGCGTTCCTTTCTCCCAAAGTGGATCCTTCCTTGATGGAAGACTCAGGTACAGCAGGGCCAACGGGTGCTGTCAGAGTGCATCCTCCTGGGGACTTGGACCTGGGCTCGTGGGCTCTGTGTGTGATCAGGACCCTCACTAAACCCTGTGCAGCTGTGGGAAGGCTCAGGAGAAAAGTGAAGCTCTTGGTTTAAACAACACATCCAGGGTCACATGGGAGGACGTGTAGGGCGCAGGGGTCACTGTTGGGCGTGCTCTCGTACGGCCAGAGCAGTTATAGCAGAGGTACAGCGCAGACCGGGAGGACCCTGCTTGCCAGGAGTCGGGACAGGCTGAGGCATTGGGTGTGCCCTGGTTTCTCAGTCGAAACGTTCTTGGGTGTGGGTTTTTGTTGTTGTTGACACAGGGTTTCTCTGTGTAGCTCTGGCTGTCCTAGAACTCACTTTGTAGACCGGGCTCATCTCAAACTCAGAGATCCACCTATCTCTGCGTCCTGTCATGGGTTTCTCCTACCATGTGGCTTCCAGGGATTAAACTCAGATCGCCTGGCTTGGCTGCAGGTGTCCTGACCTGCTGAGGCATTTCATTGGCACTTTGTATTTATTGTGATAATGGATTTCTGTGTATTCCATACTGGCCATAAAAATTCATCCTTCTCTCAGGTGCTAGGATTATAGCACATACCACTAAGTGGCCTACATTTTCTGTTACCTGCTTTATGTAAATGTTAGTTTATCCTTATTTATTTATTTCATTATTATTATTATTTTCTTTTTTTGAGACAGGGTTTCTCTGTATAGCCCTGGCTGTCCTGACACTCACTTTGTAGACCAGGCTGGCCTTGAACTCAGAAATCCGCCTGCCTCTGCTTCCTGAGTGCTGGGATTAAAGGCGTGCACCACCACCGCCCGGCCTTGTCCTTATTTATATAACTATATAGTACAACAAATGAAAAATCTGTATGGGATTGAGTTTTTTATATAATTATTTTATGTACATTAGTGTTTTGACTGCATGTATGTTTGTATGAGTGAGGGTATTGGGTTCCTGGAACAGATTTACACACAGTTGTGAGCTGCCATGTAGGTGCTGGGAATTGAACCTGGGTGCTCTGGAAGAAATCTTTTGTTAATACCTTTAAAATGTGTAAGTCTTTTATTTTATTTATTTATTTATTATTTTTTAAAAAGTCTCAGGCCTGGAGAGATTGCTTAGTGATTAAGAGCACTGACTGTGCCGAATCCCAGCACTTGGGAGGCAAAGGCAGGCAGATTTCTGAGTTCGAGGCCGGCCTGGTCTACAAAGTGAGTTCCAGGACAGCCAGGGCTACACAGAGAAGCCCTGTCCGTCCCCCCCCCCCCCAAAAAAAAAAAAAAAAAAAAAAGAGCACTGACTGCTCTTCCAGAGGTCCTGAGTTCAATTCCCAGCAACCACATGGTGGCTCACAGCCATCTGTAATGGGATCTGATGCCCTCTTCTGACACGAAGGTGTACATGCAGATAGAGCACTCAAATAAAAATAAATCTTTAAAAAGGAAAAAAAAAAGTCTCACTTGAGTTTTCTAAAGCGACAAAGTGCTTTGTAAGTTATACTTTGGCCGTTGACTGTGGACCCCACACTTTAGTCGAATGAAGTGTGCTGCCATGTGTGAAGCACACCGGTTCAACATTTAGGGAAGACTCAGAAGTGCGGGCAGAGATCCAAAGGTAAACACAGATGTTTCATCTCTAGCTGCTGCTCTGTCTTTCAGATGACGGCCCTTCATTACCAACCAAACAGAATGAGGAATTTCGTCCCTTCATTCGAAGGCTTCCAGAATTCAAATTTTGGTGAGTTAATTTTTTTTCTATTGAACATTAAAATATATACATCTATGTATGTCTTCCTTTTGCAAATGTTGTGATTGTCCAGGGAATGTGGTGTCATTCTGGTACACATGCGCTAGGTAGTGGCCATGTCACAGTCAGGTCAAGCTTGGCACATCCACCTCAGACACTGGCTGCTTTGTGTTTGGACACTCAAAGTCCTGTTTAAGGCATTTTGAAGGAAGTGCAGCATTATTTCCCACTGCTCTTCCTCTTGTCTACACAGTGGAAGTCCTTTCTCCTGACCAGTCTTGCTGTTATTTCTTCAAGGTGTTTGTGGAAGATGCAGGCCAGTTTTTGTCCTAGTTACTGGTTTCTTAACAAAAATGGGGATTTTGTTGTGCTTTGTTTACATGTGGCGTGCATTCATCTAAAGGGTCATAGCTGGGCTGGACAGGCATGGGGTTGTGTCACGGGGCTTTTCAAGGGAGACCACCACTTCCCAATGCTCTGTCTTGGGTTGGCACAATAGTCTAGAGTCAGTAGATCAGGCTGGTTCTAGAATGAAGGGTTCCAATAGCTGTTTTCTAGGCTCTGTACCTCCTGTGTGCACTGCTTTAGTTCAAGGCCACACAGCACACATCCTGGGAGTGCGGAGACTAGGGAGAGAGTGATGAGAACATAGGTAGGTGCAGTGTAGTGTAGTTCCTCTGAGGACCTTCTGTCAAAAGGTCGAAGCTGTGACCTCCTGGCCTGTCTTTTGGACCAAATGTCCCCTGGAGCCCAAAGGAGCCAAAGTCTTTGTTGGCTCAATAAATTGAATGAGCAAACTGGGTTCTGTGAGTGTTTTAACTCTGCAGGTCTGGTGCTATGTGTAGGACAGGAAGTGTTGTGAATGTGGGATATGAGGCTATATCTCTAATGTATCTCTGGTTGCTATAAAGGCCAGAGGGGTTTGATAGTTGCCTGGTGCTGCCCTCAGACCACGCTAATTTCTCCCTTTGCTTTAAGGCACGCAGCTACAAAAGGCATTCTTGTGGCTATGATCTGTACCTTCTTCGAGGCTTTTAACGTCCCAGTGTTCTGGCCGATCCTGGTGATGTACTTCATCATGCTTTTCTGTATCACAATGAAGAGGCAAATCAAGGTAAGGACAGCAGCGCTGCTGTGCCACACGGCAGCCACCAGCCCGAGGCTGCAGAGTCCCTGGAAAAGCATGCTTGCATTTAGTGCTGCCATCGCTTTCTGTGTGTGATGACTGACTGTGCTCGGCTTCTGGCCGTGAGTCCCAGACTGCAAGCCCTCTGTGAGAACAGAACCTTCGTGGAAGGTTGCTGGAAGTAGGAAAACCCTGGGTAGGGCCAGGTGGGCTTGGGCCTGCAGTGCCTCAGTGGCTCCTTCTAGCGCAAGCTTGAGGTCCTGCAGTTGCCCTGCTAGAGCGCGGGTAAGGCACATCCCCACACTGGTGGTGTAGCTGTACCCCTTCTGAACTCTCCCCAGCTCTTTGTTCAGAGGTTCTGTTGGGCTTTCAGACAGGCCTATTAGTGAGCTAGAATGCCTGAACCCCACGCTGTTGGCTTCTCGATTTCAGTTGTGCTAGGCAGAAGCAATCGAGGGGTACCTTTGGCTGTTCAGGCCTAGGGAAAAGGGTTCAGCAGAAAACTGTTTTGAAGTAACTCAAGTTTGTTTGTGTGTTTGTTTTCCCAGCACATGATTAAATACCGGTACATACCATTCACACACGGGAAGAGGAGATACAAAGGGAAGGAGGACGTGGGCAAGACATTTGCTAGTTAGAAGCTGGACTGATTCTCACACGGACTCAAGAACGGTTTTGAGCCATTGTAACAATGCCTTTTTCTTCACATAAAGTAGTTGATTATGAGGAAGTTGAATTTTCTTTTTAAGAGGAGCCTCAATGATTTGTATCTGAAATATCAGGTTCTTGAAGAAACTGGCATTTAAACCAAATTGCATTGATTTCTTTTTCAGTGATGTTCATGTGTTTGAAATGGACAGATTGTAGTGAACCGTAGGCTTGGGAGGCGAGGTGGGTGGCAACCACCGAGAGGGAGGACGGGAGTGCGGCCCTGGAGAGCTGCCTTCCTGACCCCGCTGAGGCCACTCCTCTGTGCCAGAGGGACAAGCCAGCCTGCTTCCTGCTGTGAAAAAGACTGTACCGCTTTGAGGGTGATTTCACAGAGCTCTGTGGGGTTCTCATGCCAGTGTCTGAATCTCATCTCACTAGAGATGTTTCTCGAATTGGCCTCGATCATAATGACTCAAAACTATGTTCTTAACTACCATGATTGCTTTTGAGGGCCTGGAATTATAAATATATATTATATTTTAATTGTTTGAGACTATTTTGACACTTTCCTTTGATATATAACATTTGCTTTTGATTAATTTAAACTTGTTCTCATGCAACAAGCTCTTTAAGGAAAGAGAATGGGCCAGAGCACACCAAGTCTGGGGCTTATCGCATGGCCTTTTACTTTCTATGGGGAAAACAGACCTACCACGTGTCAAACTTTTTAATGTGATAAAAATAATACTCTTTAAACATTTTACTAAGTGACTTTTAAATCCCAGTTTTATTAAAGACAGTGTCCCTTGCTTGTGCAGCCTTCGTCTACACGAGTCACCTCACTGAAGCCAGCTTGCTTGCCACAGCTATTACAAGGGAGCCACTGGGCCAATTAGCACCAGGACAGCAGACACCACAGGTACAGAGGGACAGGCTGTCCAGTATCAGCAGGCTCTTCAATCCCAGGCTGTGACCTATTCAGACCCCATTAGAGGTGTTTCTCATCCATCCCATGGTGTTAGATTCTGAGTAAGTCAGCCACCTGGGTGGCCACTCGGATGCTCCTTTTAAAGGTCACATCTTGTACACCTAACCTTAGAACATTTTCTAATGTTCTAAGTAAGTTTGTTTTTTAACCATGTGAGCACTTGGGGCACCAACCCTGCATGTTTTTGTTTACATTTCCCACACTATTTTCCTCATCGCTGACTAGACTCCTGTGTGCTGGAAAGAAAGTTGGGTCTACCTGGCCAGAGCAGTGTGAGTCCCAATCGCGGTACTGCAAATATCTGTAGCTATGTTCCAGGTTCCCACAGACTTTGTCTTCCCATAGGCTTCCAGAAGTCACCTTTTGGCAGTCCTGGTCCCCTGCCCCACCTAGAGGGATGGGTCCTGTTCTCAGTAAGGGGACCTTCACAAGGAGCATGGTGGCATCCAACAGTACTGCTGGTGTCTGGGCTTCAGCCCTACTTACTGCTTGTAGACCAGAGGTGGTCTTCACACTATTTTTATGAAATCTAAATCTATTGGGTTTTTTTTGTGTGTGTGTTTGTTGTTTTTAGTTTTTAAGATAGGGTTTTTTAAGATAGGGTTTCTCTGTGTGACCCTGGCTGTGCTGGAACTCACTCTATAGACCAGGCTAGCTTCAACTCACAGAGATCCAACTTTTCTGCCTCCTAAGTGCTGAGACCAAAGGTGTGTGCCTCCACCACCCAGCTTGAGCTTCTGTTCTTAATGTTCCTTTTCTGTAGAATTAGTCTCTTAAAGATAGGCCAGGCTATCTTTGACTTGAGTTCATTTTAAAGTTTGGAAATGACAAATGGAAGCAAGAAACAAGCTAGGGACAAGCCAAGAGGGAGCTAGATTCGGCAGTGACATTGGGTAGACAGGTAACTTGTTTATCTGGCCTCCAAGCAGACATGGCTCACTTAGTTTCCTCAGAGAACAGCTATCAGAGGATGCACGGAAATTGGTTTATAGGAGAAAACTCACTCAAGCCAGGTCGGCGAGGTGTTCAACAAGTAAAGTTGTTTGCTTGCTTGCTACCCAGCCCGACCGGAATTTGATCCCTGAAATACATGATACAAAGAACCGACTACTGGGAAGTGGTGGCACACGCCTTTAATCTCAGCACTTGGGAGGCAGAGGCAGGTGGATTTCTGAGTTCGAGGCCAACCTGGTCTAGAGTGAGTACCAGGACAGCCAGGGCTATACAGAGAAACCCTGTCTCAAAAAAAACAAAAACAAACAAACAAACAAACAAACAAAAAACTGTATTAGGTTGCACACAAGCCATTGCACATGTGTGGAGATCAGAGAACAACTTGCAGGAGTCAGTTCCCTTTTTTTTTTTTTTGTTTTTTTTTTTTTGTTTGTTTGTTTTGTCCTGGAACTCACTCTGTAGACCAGGCTGGCCTCGAACTCAGAAATCCACCTGCCTCTGCCTCCCGAGTGCTGGGATTAAAGGCGTGTGCCACCACGCCCGGCTCCTAATACAGTTTTTAAAAATGTGCAACTCAGGGAGACCCCCTCCCTACCTGCTAGGCCAAGATGAAGACCTTCATTTTCTATTTTTCTTTTTTTAAAGATTTATTTATTATGTATTATAGCGTTCTGCCTGCACACCAGAAAGGGCATCAGATCCCAGCATAGATGGTTGTGAGCCACCGTGTGGCTGCTGGGAATTGAACTCAGAACTTCTGCAGAACATCCAGTGCTCTTAGCCTCTGAGGCATCATTTTCTTAGGGAGTTGGCAACATGGGTTTAGGGGGGGTACTGGTGTTGGTGAGCCCAGAGTGTTATACTTCCCTTCCAGCCTATCCTGAGCCCTGCCTCAGCCCGATGGTGGCCTCTTCTTTACAGGCCTGAGTAAAACACCCTGAACTTCTGAAGCAGTGCTCAGCTGTGTGGCTTGGGAAGGGAGGGGAAGCCCACTATCTCCAGAGACTGAAGAAGCTGTAAATTACATGTGACAGACTCTCCCACCCCACCCCCATACTGAATTTTCCCCACTTGTACCTGACCCCCCCTTTTTTCCAGGTAACTGTAGTAGCTTATGTGACAAAAGAACGGTGTGGAGGTTTTATATTTCTGTGCAGCCACAGTTCTGAGGAGAAACTCTTCCATGAGTTCCATCCACTTCTTGGAGCTGTCAGCGGTAGTGTCTCAGGTAGACCAGCTTCTGAGGTGGAAACTTCTCCCGGCACAGGGGACATTCTGTCTGCAGGGTAGGGTATGATTGTCACATTGGCTGTGCACCGTAGCTGGCCCTGATCCCCAGTGCATCAACTCCTCTTTTACATCATGCACAGCTGTCAATCAACCAGAAATCAGCCTCTCCCAGGGTCCCGAGCCCCAGAGGGGTTAGGCACTGGATAGTGTTGACTCAGCATAGCAGTGCCCACCCCACCCTTCCTCAGTACTTATGAACCTTGGATCTCTAGGACCTCTCCTGGGCTCTACCCTTTGACTGAGCCTCTGCCATATCTTCCCAGCAAGCCCCACCAGTAAGGTACCAGTCTGTGCGTGCTACTCTAGCCCCTCCCTTGTAGAACTTCCGCTAGGTCTCACTCTAGATGAATCCCAGTGCTCCCTTTCAAGAGAAAAGGCTTGCTCTGCCATCTATGAGAAAGCAGGGTACACATTCCACACTTAGACAGCTGGTACACAGTGCCCACTATGCAGACTGCTGACTTAGCAAAGTAAATGCTTATGTTTTCTGTACTGCGGCCCAGGACACCAGCCTCTTAATAGCAGGGCACAGCCACATAAAATTCCCTTTCACTTGCAGCCTAGGCTTCTGGCCAGGACAGTAAAAGTAGCTGACTGGCTGGACATGCCAGCCAGGGCCCGGCTGCTTACTGAAGCGGTATGTTCTGGGCACCTGTCCTGGAAACGGTTCAGTGGTGTGTACACATGTACTAGCATTCTGAATGTATAAATTAAGACAGTAAGTGTAGCCTGATATGTGCACCCAACATGCGCCATTCACCTGCCCTCAGTCAGGCCTCAAGAGAGGAAGGCTGGGACTTCAACCCCAAGCACGGTTCATGTCTCACAGATGCCCACCTCTCTATCTCCAACTCAAGAGGTTTGGGAGATTGGGGCAGTGAAACCGCCATGGGTCGCAGGCCCGGGAGCGCGAGTACCTTGGTGTTGCACCACTCGGTGATGCACTCCCAGCAGAAGAGATGGCCACAAGGTGTGGCCGTGGAGTGTCTTCGTTCCTCTAAGCATAGGGTGCAGAGTGGGGTTCTGCACACGGCTCTGTCTTCAAGGGAACTCCTATGGGGGTAAGTACACAGGTGAATACACCTTTCACAAAATCGGGGCATACCAAAGTACCTCAAGCTCCCTGCACACCTGCGGTGGGATAGATTGCGGTGCAGCCGCCACTCCTTCCTGGCTCGCTGCTTCTGCCTGAAGCTGTACAACCGCAGCCCCATGGACAGCACCAGATGCAAGAGGGAGATCAGCCCCAGCAGTCCGTAGCTAGTGCGAGCCTTCTGGTCCTCTCCAGGCAGGCGACGAGTGCGGAGCTGTTAAGACAGGTGACCTTGGCCATCAGGATCCCTTAGGACCTGGCCTCTTGTCTGCTGGAGGTTTTATATTCAGCCAGGCCTCCTGTTGGCCACTGGCAGTGTCCCGAGAACAAGAACCAACATGGAGATGGGTTTAAGTAGTGACTGGGAACCCTAGCTATAGGGTGACCTTGAGGCATCCGCAGCACAGACCCAGGAGTCTGGATGGACCAGGCAAATGGATGAGGGTTCTAGAGCTGTCTGGGGACTACTTCAGGGGGAGGGAAGGAGCCCAAGGAAGAGTGGGGTGGAGAATAGCAAGGGGACCTGGACAGGTGGTTACTGTCCCTCTGATACTCTGGCCCTTAAGGATGCTGGTCTAGCCTCTGCTCTGGCTAGTGGTGTATCTGCCATACACATCACAACAAAACTATGCTGCCTTCCACTTCTGCCTTCCCACTGGCAGGGAAATGAAGACACCAGGTTACATCGTGCCTTGGGCTGGAACAGGAAAACTGCAAGCCCTACAGCAAAACCCAGTGCCCAGCATTCAGCAGCTACTGGGAAAGGAGGCACATCTGCTAAACTAGATGACTGCTTGGGCAGGTTTTGCTTTATCTGGCAGTATGGAAGGAAGTTAAGGCCTGAGACCAGACTATGGGTGTGTCTATAATAAGTGAGTGTGGGAGGAGCGCACTGGCTGGAGGGAGAGGGGAGAGGTGGCATTTGATCCCCTGACAGGTGAGGTAGGTGGTGAGGATGGAGGTGATACCAGGGCGAGGTCTTTGGTGTGACAGGATACAAGGGCACTGGTAGGAAACTAGGGTTGAGGCAGGGGACTGCCAGAGGCAACAACAAGGTCAGTATGGACTGTTGTGTGGCCAGCGCTGTGGTGAGGCGATGTACTCACTCTAGGACCAAACCCTCAGATCTTGCCTTTCTGTTAGGGCTCTGGATGGTGATGAACAGGGCCCTCTGCTGGCAGGGATGCATGGGAAGGCCAGCCTCTGGGCTAGAACCTGCACTCCACACACTTCTCCAAACAGTGAAATGGACACAGCCACAGGCCCTCTGCCGAGGCCAGACCTGGCCACTCAGTCACCCGCCCACGCACCCAAGTCTGCTGCCACCTTCAGTCTGTGGGAACTGGATTTCTTTTCCTTTTCCTGGGCTTTCTTGGAAAATAAAACTGAACTCCGCTCTTTCCCAAGTACAGAATTTCGATTGCAACTTGGAAGCAGAACACTTGGCTGCGATCATGTCAGCATGGGTCCCCAAGTATGCTGCTCAGAGGATCCCTGCCTGAATATCAGTCCCCTTGGCATGGCTACTTACATACGTGATCCCTGCTAGTCTCTTGGCCAGGTGGTAGAAGGTACCATGAATATAAAACCAAGCCACGTGGAGCCGATGGAGGCAGGCGAAGCCCTGTCTCAGGATGAAGACTGCCCGCTGGAGGGCCTTCCTCTGTTGTTCAGTCAGGGTGGCTGCGTGGTGACGCACCCAGCGCCGTGCCCCTGATCGGCTGCGTCCTCCAGGTAGCAGACTGCCCTGTGAAGCCCGGGGAGCATCGCCATCGGCTTGCAGCTCCTGCTCCAGGGGCAGCAGTGCCTTGTCTAGCAGGTAGGGCAAGACAGCATGCAGTGCAACCAGCGCTGCACGGCGGAGCCTGGAGGGCACACGCTGCTGGGATGGGTCCACTTGGATGATCCCAACGTACTCCTCCCCAAGGGTCTGGTAGCCTGAGGATTAATACACAGTGATGAGGGTCCAGGGACAAGTTTCCGGGCCAGCCTGTGTCGTCGTCCCCCCTCCAGCCTCACCAGTCACCCTGAGACCTAGCCAAGGCCAGCACAACTTCTTGTTAAACCCACTGTGGCCTTGCTGTGATTTCACCATGTCACAGAGACGGCCACTCTGGAATGGGCCTTGCATCTCCTGTTGGTTCCTACTCCCTTAAGTCTTTATTCTGTTTTCCAGTCCTTCCTCTGCTGAACTCATACCCCTGTCCAAGTGATGGGATCCGATCTTGTGGCTTTCTACCTTCTAGATGATGGCTGAGTCCTAAGTATCAGGCATACATACCACTGCTTACCTGACGCTGTCACATGGAGTCAGAATAAAAAGCCCCCAAGCCTACCCATGGCTTGCAGCTAGCTTCTAGTACTCCACCATGCAGACGATGAATCCTGACTTCCTGTTCCTGAGGCCAGCCCTGTGGAGTACCTTGTGATCTTTCCATGTGTCTCACCATGACCCTGCTCGTACCCTTCCCCCCACTCGATAGCCTCTTCCTTTTTATCTGCCTCGTACCCCATAAATGGAAAAGCCCATCCTGCTGAGAGAAAGTCTGGGGCAGTGAGTGCCCTCTGGCCAGTATCTTCCTTCCCGGAAACAGAGACTAATGCAGGTGATTTCCAGGAGCCTTCAAGCATCCCCTCCAGACCTGGGTGGGTTGTGGGCCCCTCAGTGCCCAGGACCTGCCGAGCACAGACAGCTACCTGCAATTGTGGTGAGGCCAAAGTAGGCTATGTCCGAGAGCAACTCGATCTCTTTCCTCCATTCCAGCCATTTCTTTGCACCTGAGAGAAGAAAAATATTAGCTCTAGAGAGGTGAAGTGGTTCTCTTAAGATGACTCCCAGCCGGGTAGTGGTGGCACACGCCTTTAATCCCAGCATTTGGGAGGCAGAGATTTCGAGTCCAGACTGACCAGAGTGAGTTCCAGGACAGCCAGGGCTACACAGAGAAACCCTGTCACTCCCGAAGGGCAGGTAAAGTCCAAGTCAAGTCACTCCTAAGACGACCCTCAACAACTCGTCTCTCCCTTCACCTCCTCTGCTGCCCTTGGTGACCGGAATGTCTCCGAGACGAAGACCGCCTCTTAAGAAGCCCCGACTGTAACTGTCTTGAGTCAGGTACTGTCCTAGAGACATGGAGCCCAGGAAAGTCTAGGTAGTGCTAACAACATAAGCCAGAGGCGACCTGTTTAGTATCAAACCTCGGCTCTCTGAAATCCCAAATCCCTGCCTGTGTGATCCACGTGTCTACCTATGAGAGTAATGACGTTAGGTCCACCCTGTAGGGGCGTCTGGAGAATAAATGGGCAAATGCTTGAGAAACACTAAAGCAGAGACCTGCAATGTGGTCAGCAGTGTGTACCTCTGTTTTGATCCCCGCTTTCCAAGCAAACTCTGGAGCTGCCGCCTGTCTGGGTGCCCGGAACGCTCACCCGCTAGGCTGTGCAGCGCTTCACCCGCCGCGCTCCGCAGGCCTCCCAGGTAGTACTCGTCCTTCTGCGCTGCCCGGATCACTTCAGGGGCACCCGCCCGCGCCATGGCCCGAATCGCAGAGCTCGCACCGCGCCTGCGCACCTCGTGGGCGGGGCCTGTGACGCTCGACGTGCGTCCGTCGTGGGGCTGAGGCTGCGAACACCACGCGGGCGAAGGCGGAGCCTAGGCGTGACATCTGTGGAGGCGGAGTAGTGGGCGTGTCCACGACATAGGGGTGGGGCTACCCGGGGAGGGGTGTGGTCTGTGCTTGGAGGGTGAAGCGGCACAGTGAAGTGGCGGGTAATGACAGGGAGGAGGTAGATACCTAGTGGGTAGGACCCCCGAGAAAGCTCAGCCTCGCAGATGTGTTTTTGGCCTGATTCAGGTTCAGTTTTCTGGCAGGAGGTACGTGTCTCTGGGCTGCAAAAGTGGATCTTTTGGGATAGCCACGTGATTCCAACGGACTGCTGAAGGCTCCAGTTGTTGGAGTTCCTCCCTGCCCATGCCCTGGTTTCTTCAGCTTGGGTTGGGCAATCCCAGATAGCACCTTTGACCACTGCTAGGAGGCAGTCACGGCTCATGCAGAGGCATGAACTTCTAGCCAAATCAAATGTGACAGTTTGAAATGTAGATTCTCTGAAGGCCCAAGGCCGCTTGTGCTGGAAGACTTTTCAAACTTGGAAGCTCATTTCTACCATAACCATGGGGTATGGCCTGTTCTAAGTGTCCCCGCCTGGACTGCTCCTTACACGCGACTGCTTTTTTGCATTCTCTTCTCTCAGCCATGGGGAACAAGACCAGAAACACTATTCAAGTATCTGTTGTTCTCAGGGATACGGCCTAAGTAAGCGTCTCTCTCCGTGGGCTTAAATCCTAGGCACAGCGGTGCCTTGATCCTCAAGTTCTTCCTTTGTGGGCTCTCAAGGATTCTTCCTATGGGACAAAACCCAAGATGGCCAGCAGGTGGAGCTATCAGCCCATCTTTTCTACTAGCTTGGGCTGCTAGAGCTTGTTAACCCAAACAGATCCTGCACAGATCAGGGAAACAAGAGGCTTTTCAGTGAGGAGAGAAAGTGGAAGGGCAAGATGAGTAGTGACATCATTGTAGATCAGTTCTCTGGATTCTCGGATGACCATGTGGCCTGGAGTCCCCCTTTGCTTCAGTGTTTCAGGGTTCCAGAACTCTGCGGTGGAGGTAGAGCGAGAGCTCTTGCTTACGGAAGGGGCATACGGCCCTTGCCACCTCCCACCCCTTGCCTTCTGAAGCACAAGGATCCTAAGACTGAGCCTTGTGACTTTCTCCTTGTAAACTCTTCCTCCTGCTTCAAGGATGGAGGACAGAAAGGCCAGGCTCCTGTTTCTCTGTGTAGCCCTGGATGTCCTGGAACTCACTTTGTAGACCAGGCTGGCCTCAAACTCAGAAATCTGCCTGTCTCTACCTCCCAAGTGCTGGGATTAAAGGTGTGAGCCACCACTGCCCAGCTCAACAACTAATTCTAAAGTCATACACGCTGTGGGTTTTGTTGTCCTGCCTGATGTCGTTTGCCAGCTCTGGCCACTCTGTTTTCTTTTTTTTTTTTTTTTTCTTAAAGATTTATTTATTTATACGTAAGTACACTGTAGCTGTCTTCAGACACTCCAGAAGAGGGAGTCAAATCTCGTTAAGGATGGTTGTGAGCCACCATGTGGTTGCTGGGATTTGAACTCCGGACCTTCGGAAGAGCAATCGGGTGCTCTTACCCATCTCACCAGCTCCTAAAAAACTCTTTATTTTTATGTTTGTGAGTACATTGTTGCTCTCCTCAGACACACCAGAAGAGGGCATCAGATCCCACTACAGATGTTTGTGAGCCACCATGTGGTTACTGGGATTTGAACTCAGGACCTCTGGAAGAGCGGTCAGTGCTCTTAACCACTGAGCCATCTCTCCAGCCCCACCACTCTGTTGTCTAACTCTATTAAGTTAAATTATATTTATTGTGTTTGTGTTGTACGCATGTGTATATATTCATGTTTGTATATGTGTGGGCATATGTGGATATGTGGCATGCATAAGAGTGTGTGTGTGTACGCCTGCAAGTGTGGAGTCTGGCAAGGACGATACCTGGTATCATCTTGGATTGCTCTTCCACCTTCTTCTTTGGAGCAGGTCTCTGAATCAAAACCAGGACTTACCCACATGGCTAGTCTTATCAGCTAACTTACTCTGGGATCCTCCTTCCACGGTTGAAATTTCAGGTGGGTCACCTCACCCATCAGATGTTTATGTGGGCTCTCTGGATCTGAACTCTGCTCTTCATACTGGGGCAACAAGCATCCTATCCGCTGACCTCTGTAGCCAGCCCTATCTGAGAAATTTGTAATATAGTTCTGCTGGTAGGGAGGCCAGAGACAGTAAGCCAGGACCTTGGGGAGGCCTGGGAACTGGGAGGGGATTGCCCAGCAGGTGGCTCCATTGCACCTGCTCTGTGCCCTCCCCCACCGCCACCCCCCATCCCCAGGTTAAACCTTCCAGCACCACCTAGCTGGCTTCCCTTTGCCTAGTGTCTTTCATTCCTTGCCTAGTGTCTTTCATTCCTTGCAAATCTTCCCTCTGCCCCTAGCAGGGATTTACCATTCTGGTGGTTGCTGTACACATCACACCCAGGATGGGGCTTGCTGAACGGCTGGCAAACAAGAAAACTCCATTTCTCTACCAGATCTGGCCCTGGGGTTGTACTGCGGGGTCCACACCTACCTTGAGGCAAGAGTAACCCTGTAAAGCCCCTGCCCTCACCTGACATCTGGTCTCCTGGGAACCTGAGGAGGGACAAGGCAATGCTTTCTCTGCAGGAATGGGGAGAGGACTGCAGCCTCGGGTTCTGGGAGGCCTGCCCCACCACCCGGGGCATGAAGTGCTAGGCTTCCTTAAGTTTTTCATTGCACCCTTTAACTGGGGAGAGACAGAGGGACTGGGCAATGACCCGCCCAGGAGGAGCTCACACACAGGGACTTGACTGTTAGGGTGGGGCCTGCCCTAGGCAGGAGGCCCCTCTACAGGAGCCACAAACCTGGAAAACAGGTTCCTCCACCCAGGGCAGGCAGGCTGGAAGCTCAGAGCACCCTACAGCCAGCTGCTCTGGTTGCTGCAGATTGGAGCCCTGGAGGTACTGTGGGCACCAAGAAGGGGTGGGGGTTCTGGGAGAGAGTGTGAGGCCCCAGAATGGAGCCTGGGAGGCTCTGTCAGGTAAGCAGAGATCTCTGGGAGTCGCCCCTCTTCCACTGTAGGCTTGCTAGTGAGGGTAGGGCTGGGGCAGGAAGCTAAGCCCCTTTTGAAGGCTGTGTGCCCTGGGAAGGGACCCTGAGCAGTTCTGGGGGCACAGGCAGGTGGCTGGGATACTGCCCTTAGCCAGGACCCAGAGTAGGAGGTGTTGTGCTGTGTCTCTGTGCTGGGCCTGGAGACCAAAGAAAAAAAGAAAAAAGAAAATTTGGATTCCAAGTACTGAGCCAGTGTGAGGCCTTTCTCCATTCCCAGAGCTTGGAGCTGGGACTGAAATAGATCCCTGGGGCTGGGGACGAAGGAACCAGGTCCTTAGCTCAGGCTAGAGGTCGGCGTAGGATTGAACCCAGGTCTGTTTGGTCCCACTCACTCACGTACAGCTCTTTGTCTGCTGATGGAATGGGTGGTCTAGCATTGGGCAGCAAGACCTTACTGGTGGTGAAAGGGAGGGGTCTTCACACTGTGACCATCATCCTGAACTGTGCCAAATAATAAGGGACTGACACAAAGGTCCCCAGGGAGTGGAGATCTGGGAAGGCTTTTCCAGAGGAGGAAGGGGGCCTTTGTCCTGGAGGACACAGGCACATAGACAAGTTGTAACAGCCCGGATACAGGCTGGCTTTCTAGCAGCCCCTGCCTGTAGGATGGAGACTGGGAGGGCTGGTCACTCTAAGACACTATAGAATGTACTGCCCTAAAGAATGATCTCTGGCCAGTGAGGCCTGAGGGAATCTAGGCTGGGAGCAGGATGGGCTTGGAAGGTCAGGGCCTCTTAGGCTCTTCCTGGACAGGGCTAGGGACAGTGTAACTAGCTGTTGGAGGCCTTAGAGACTTTCCTTACCCGGTCGCAGCCTCCTAATAAAGAGAGTAGAACCTGGAGCAGGAGGCATTGGGGGGAATGGGACTTCAGGTGTGGCTTCTGTCTTCGTGTTTCCTAAGCCTCACCTCTGTCTGTCAAACAGGAGGACGGGGTTTAACTACCTGTACTGTCGTATACCATTCAGGAGAATAAGCGTGGGTCGCCTCCTGGCTCAGGGTCATCTGGGAGATGGTGGATGAGTAGCAACAGCCTTAAAACCAGGCTGAGATCTGGCAGCCATGATCAGCATGGATCCTAGGAGGCAAGGCTGGGATCCAGAACACCTCTGTGTCCACCTCTGCTCCAAGCCAGGGCCTATCCGAGAGCTTGCCACGTGCAGAAAGCAAGACAAGCAGAAAAAGCTGCCAGGTGGCAGAGTGAAGGCTTGTGGTTGGACAAGGGAGAGAGAGCTTAGTTCTCTGATGATCCCTGAACTTCCAGAGAGATGTTGTGGAAGGCTTTCTTGGTCTTAGATGTGAGAGTCAAGAGTGGCCAAGGCTGGTGGGCAGACACTGTGGGATGTGATGGCCTTGACAGATAAGAGACTCTAGGCCCACAGAGTGTAGTTGAGGTTAGCCACATGGATTCCTCTGAGAGCAGAGTGGCTTGGACCCAATGCAGGCAGAAGCTGTCTCCTTGGGTCTGTTAGAGATCAGAATCACGGGCAAAGCTTATTAATGTGAGCTCTGTGCCTCTCAGATGGGTTCAGTGGCTCTGGGACCTTTATGTCCATAGTGTGGCTGAAGCAAGAGGGCTTTGGAGGTCACAGCCTCCAAAAGACCAGGTCTCTGTTGATGCCCCTTGTCAATGTTCCCGGTTCTCGGAGCAGTTCTGTATGGTACTTAGTCTTGTCAACCCCTGCTATTCCGTGATGGAGTCTTCAGGGATCCTCAGTTCCACTGGTATTCAGTGGCCCCATGGGCAGTGTCCCTATGGGCAGTCAAGGGACCCGAGAAGCTGTTGCTCAGCACAGGATTCTCTGTAAAATAAACATTGCTCTAATTCTTAGGAGCTACATGCTGGATTTTCCTAAAGCTGGGCTTTCCGTGTCCTTAGATCCTGTTACAACATCAACTTGCCATGTCTTGGCAGGCATGCCCCTGTGTAACTCATTGTGTATGTCTCAAGGGGGCTCTGTCTGTTTTCTGGGGGGTGGGGGAGCTTTTCAGACATTGTCTTGACAAAGAGGCGAAAGACCAACGATCAGCTATTAGCATCCAAGGGTAGGCTCTGGAGTGTTGTTGCCTCCCTTGGAACAGTTGCTCCTAAGGATGCCAGGGCAGAGATACTCAGCTGCCAGTGGCCCTTAGTCTCAGCTGAGCCCCCTCGGGAGATGGGATTTTCCATTTGTTAATGGCTAAGATTTCTTCATGCTCCCCCCCTCCCCCGAGCTTCTGCCATCTCCCTATGAGCCTAGGTATTGTTCCAGGGTGGGAGCAGGCAGTCTCTGGATACTGAGAAGGACACAGGATGGGTCTGGCCGCCGTCTTTGCTGCCCTCGTGACTCTACACTTGGGATTCCATCTAGGCTTCCAGGAAGTAAGCCTAGGAGGCAAGGTCCAGCAGGGACTGTAAGTGCTGAACACAGCCCCTTCAGCTCTTGCTTTATTTAGATCTGTCTTGCAACTCGGGGACAGGGCTCACTAAGTTTATGACTCTATGTCTCCATCCCATGCAGAGAGAGGGCCAGGGACTGGATTTGTCCCCCGAGACGTGGGCTTCTATTTCAAGAACACGTACAAGGTCACGATAGCCTCTTCCTTGTCTGTGTTTCTGACACATTCAGAAAGAAGTGCCCTGAGGGCCAGGGAAGGACCTGAATGAGATTCCAGAGTGTGACTTCATGGAAAGGCTCTGTCAGTCATTAGGCCTGGCTTCATTGCATCCCAAGGAGAGAGGACACTACCTGTGACCTCCCGTGGAAGGCATGTTCTGCACCTTACTTTAAAGATGGGAAAACCTGGGATTTTCTTAGCCACACAGGGAAGGCTTCAGGCTGAGCTCTGACTCAGGGACTGCACCTCTCCAAGTCTGTTCTTCGCTCTGCAGGTAGGAGGAATGTGGGAGCTATCAAAGCACTACCCGGGCTCCTCTCCTGACTGATTGAGGTCAGTAGATTGAGTACTGTAGCTGTTTAGCACATTGGTGCCCTGCCCTCTTCCCCCAGGACCTGTCTGAAGAGCCAGCCTTGAGTAGGCATCTTTTGTTTTGTTTTGTCTTTCCAAAATCCAAGGTATTATTCTGTTGTGACTATTTTACATAAATATTATCGGGGTACAAAGGTTTTCATCTTCGGGCTCCTTTTCATTAATTGCTAGGGACCCCAAAGAGCATTTGCTTCGAAGGGTTTATGTCTAGGAGTGTGTTGGAGTCTGCGAGGACCAGCTTGTACGAGTCAGCTCTTAAATCTCCAGTAACTCTGTGAGCCGGATGTTGAACACAGCCATTATTAAAATCAAATTAAACTAATTACATATGTAAGACATATAAATTACATAAAACACAAAGGTAATAAACACTTAAAGCATATCACTTCCTAATTACACCCTGCTGTTATCTCTGCTCTTGTCTAGATGGGATTTGATGGTGTCTAATGTAGTGGGGACGCTACAACACGTCTGTCTCTCCCAACCCCATGCCCAGTGATGGCACCATCAGTAACTTGAAATCAACTCCGGAAGAAATATTTCCATCATGGAAATGGTCAGATGTCACACTTCCTGGGACTTATTGCTAAATATTGGCCAGTATATTCTAGTTCTGCCATTTGATACAAACCACACACACACACACCCCATATATATATATACATGCATACATTGGTACATGTGTGCCAATATTCCAACACAACCCCCCCACACACACCCCAAAGTGGTCAAGCATGGTGGCACACTCCTTTAATCCCAGCACTTAGGGGTCAGGGGGAGGCAAAGACAGGCACACATTTACAGGTTGGAGGCCAATCTGATCTGCATAAAAAGGCAAAAACAAAAACAAAAAACCACAAAACGCCAAAAGAGTGACATGTTTTGCAGCTTTGTAAATCTCACCACTGTCTGTCATATGAAGGACGGCTGGATCTGCCTATCTGCTTCTCCAACCCATCTGTCACAAAGTGTTGTTTTGGTTGACAGAGCTAAAGAATCCTGGCCTCACAGAGATATACTTCCTCTCTCATAACTGTGGGTGTTCTGCCTGGATGCTGTGCTCAGAATACTCCATGGCTTCTTAATGGTGGGGCTGCAGTGTGGAGCTGAGGCACATGGGGGATGGGGCTGTGTCACTACACTGACCCGCCTTGGCGTCCTGTATGTTGAATGGGCCTTTTTCCATGCGTGTGTCGGAATGTATGTCTGGTCCCCCGGCAGATTCCAGCTCCCTGAATTATGGAGATTTCCCCCACTACTGACACATTTCATGATGTTATGATAGTGTCGCTGCTGCCCTAGTGGTGTTTGGGGGCGCTGACTGGCTCACAGCAGTAGATACAGGTTGTACAAAGGGCTAATTTTCACTTAATTTTGAATTCTATTATTGGTGAGAGAGCCTGCGGATTCCATTTTTTGAGTGGCAAGCTTACTTTGTTCTTTAATTTGCGATGCGGTTCTGCTGTGTTGCCCAGGCTGACCTTAATTGCTCCGCTCAGGTCTGTTTCAAGCCCTTACTTCTCTTTTGAGAAAACATCTGTCAGATGCCCCCACTGTTGAGCCCTGGCTCACCTGCCAGCTGCCTTTCAGATACAGCAATGTTCCAAGAAGCACAGTACTTTATCTCAGAGCTCCATCCTTTTCTGGGACACCCCACCCCCCTTTGCCCAGTGGGAGTCCATGGTTGAGATTTGGTATAAGCCCTCAATCCTGCTGCATCAGATATCTTCTAAGGGAAATAGCTACTTGTGTACGTTGTGAGTTCAAGATGGCGAAGCACACAGTGCCACCGACATTCGTACCAATCTCATTACAGGGTAAAGGACACTCTTAATAGGCTTATCGGGATCTTGGGTTCCTAAAGATTCTGGGGACCCCAGGCTTTTGTGATGCAGCGCTCTGTAGCTGGCACCTATGGCACACTTGGTTCCAAGCTGTGTTTACTCAAAACTGTGCCCTCAAGATTGACCCCTTTTCAAAATGCTCCCCATTCTTCTTGCTTCCAATACCCTATGTACGCCCTTACCAGGGCTGCAATGAATACATTCCCATGGAACCTTGGGCTTCCCTCCTGCAGAGGACCTGTTCCCAGAGCTGCTATAAAATGTTCATCCCGGTGACCTAACCTCCTGGGACCTGCTTCCCTGACGAGTGTACCCCTCTGCCTCTGGAGCTGTACTGAGCAAGGAAGACACTGCTCCCGTGTGTAAAGCCAACTCCTGAACCTTCCCCCTTCCCAAACGCTTGAGGGTGTGTGTGTGTGTTGGGGGTGGGGGGAGGAGGGAGGCAGGGTGCTGAGCTCTGTGCTGGCCATCACTGTGCCGGCTAGACCGGCTCTGTTGTGAGCTGAGCTTGCCTGGGCCTGTGGCCTTACTGTGGCAAGCCCCAGTTTCGTGCACTCTCCACTCAGTGAGTCCTGCAGTAGGCAGCAGGAACTCATAGAGAGGTCTTAGACCGGAAAGGGCAGGAACGGCTCAGGGTGATTAGTGGCTCCCCAAAGGGCCTAGCTACAGATTCACCTGCGCTGCCGTGAGGCCCTGACCTGCCTCTCGACACCAGCATTTTTGGGCCACCGTTTCCTCACCTTGAGACCAACTCCCAGTCCTAACAGCATACAGACAGGACAGCACAGCACAGGAATGGGTGGGGTCTGGGTAAGAGTGGGGGTCAAGGGTTTTACCTGAGCAGACACTGTGCCTTTGAGTTGCTGTAGCAGGGGTGCTGGCTATTAGGGCTGAGGTTAGGAGGGAGGCTGGGGTGGGTGGGGCAGGTAGACACTCATTTTACTGTCTAGGAACTGGAGATGGTCAGACTTGGAGGGGTTGGGGCAGCAGGAACATGGTGAACTAGGTGCTGGGCAGGAGCAGACGAGAGTTCTTTCTCCCTCAGGGTCTTTTCCCACACAGAGAGGGAGCAGGCTTGAGTTTCCCCTTTAGGAAGCTGGAAAGATGTCTAGTGTTCTGGAAAGATGCATTCTGGCATCTCAGAGACGTCTCAGTCCCAGCTCAGAGATGTTTTGGGGGAAGAGCATCCCTGTTCCCCCACAAGAGCTTCCTGAGCCAGTGTGCACGGCAGGGGTGTGGTCGCTCCATTCCTTGGGCTCTGACACAGGTGGGAGGCCCAAGGTGGAGGATGCAGAGGGCAGGCTGGGGCTTGTGGTGGGCCTTCCTCACATCCGCAGGCAGGCCAGCACTGTTCAAGACTCTCAAGGGTCACCATAGGCATCAGAAATAGAAGCAGCCAGCAATCCCAGAAGACAGGGAGCTGCCCTGAGCAGGTTCTCTGGATGCTCCCAGACGTGGGAGCCTGGTACTGAGAAAGTCTGCTAAGTGGGAGCTACTCGGAGGCTCTGGAAACAGAGATTGGTCACTTCACAGAGGAAGATCTGCCAGCCCGAGTGGATATTATGCCCT
Source organism: Mus musculus (assembly GCF_000001635.26). NCBI lineage: Eukaryota > Metazoa > Chordata > Mammalia > Rodentia > Muridae > Mus > Mus musculus. The sequence continues at coordinate 155,057,456 of NC_000070.6, read as the reverse complement.
AGGTACTGGACAGCCTTAGGGGCTTGGACTTGCACTCTTGACTAAGCAGGGAGGAGGTTGTGTAGACTTCTTTGTATGCAGCCTGGCCCTCCATGAGGTCACCAATGAGCACCCATGGCAGCAGGCATTTCCCAAGGGATTGAGGGTGGCATCCAGGCCAGGGTCTCAGCAGAGGCCAGGGACCTGATGTGGAAAGTATTCTACCCTTAGCCTAGGGGCCTTGGCCTGAGGGTTAGCCTGGTCCTGTGGCCAGTGTGAGGTGGAACAGCCTCGTCAGGATAAGTCCTGCAACAAGATCAGCCGAGAATCCTTCCAGCCCCGGTTCCCTGCCTACCCTATTGCCTCCAGAGCTGATGGGCCTGCCTGGCTGGGGGGAAGGGGTGATATGGAGGGTAGACATAGGGAACAGGGCAGGGGTGGGCAGGTGGGAGGAGTCCTGGCTCCAGGTATAGCGGAGCCCCTGCCAGTAGCCAGCCTCATGGTCCTCTGGGGCTACGCCTTGGCCTCAGGCAGCCGGCATGGTACTGTTGCCTAATTAGGCTTCACAATGCCAGTCTAGTGGAGCCCCACGCCTGGCCCGCGCTCCAGCAGGCATGTTGAGGCACAGCTCAGCTCCCACTGCAACAGGAAGCTGACTCCCAGAGGGCGCCAGCCGGGATAGGAGGTAGAGCTGGTGCTAGCCTCGTGGGCTGGTGACTGAGGGGCTGCAGCAGCCCATCGACTTTAGCAGGACCCGAGAGACCCTATATGTGTGAGCGGAC